>NC_061508.1:114956638-115209382 GCF_022539505.1 Lolium rigidum | reverse complement strand
GGGATAAAAAAAGGCAAATAGCCAGTAATTAGGGTAAAAAAAATCAAACAAAGGAAACTTTGACTGTTCATAGAGGCTGACATGTGGGACCCATGAGCCAGCAGCGTCTCAACGTTTCAGAGGCGGCATGAGATCGAAAGAAAAAGGCAAATAGCCGAAATTATGTGTCAATAATAAATCAAACAAAGGAAAGGTTTATTGTTCATAGAGGCTGACATGTGGGACCCATGAGCCAGCAGCGTCCTCAACGTTTTAATGGCGGCACGAGATCGAACGATAAAATAAGCCAAAAATCATTTGGTAAACAAAATCCAAGAAAAGAAACATTTACCGTTCTGAGAGGATGACATGCGGGACCCATGAGGCAGCAGCATCCTCAACGATTCCAAGGCGGCGAGGGGATCAAAAGAAAAAAAGGAAATATCCAGAAATTAATTAGGGGTTCAAAATAAATCCATCAAAAGAAACTTTTATTGTTCATAGAGGATGACATGTGGGACCGACGTGCCAACAGCATCCTCATCGTTTCAAAGGGGGCAGGAGATCAAAAGAAAAAGGCAAATAGCCGGACATTAGGGGTCAAAAATAACTCCAAAAAGGAAACTTTTATTGTTCGTAGAGGATGACATGCGGGACCCATGATTCAGCGAGCTTACTCAACGTTTCAAAGGCGGCATGAGATCGAAAGAAAAACGCAAGTGACAAAATATCGAGAGCTAAAGATAATCCAAGAAAAAAAGAAACTTTATTGTACATAGAGGATGACATGCGGGTCCCATTTAGCAGCAGCGGTCTCAACGTTTCAAATGCGGCTTGAGATCAAAAGAAAAAGAAAATAGCCAGAAATTAGGGGGTAAAAAACTCCAAGAAAGGAAAGCTTTATCGTTCATACAGGCTGACATGTCGGACCTATGAGCCCGCGGCTTACTCAGCGTTTCAAAGGCGGCAGGCCGGCGAGGGGTCAAAAGAAAAAGGAAATAGCCAAAAATCAGATGGTGAAAAAAAATCCAAGAAAAGAAACTTTTATTGTACATAGAGGATGACATGCGGGTCCCATGAGCCGACGAGGTTCCTCAACGTTTCAAACGTGGCATGAGATCGAAAGAAAAAGGAAAGTGACCAAATATCAAGAGCCAAAAATAATCCAAGAAAAGAAACTTTATGTTACATAGAGGATGACATGTGGGTCCCATTTTGCAGCAGCGGTCTCAACGTTTCCAAGGCGGCACGAGGACCAAAAGAAAAATGAAGTAGCCGGAAATCGGGGGTGAAAAAAATCCAAGAAAAGAAAGATTTCAATTGGGTCAGTATCCGGACATCTGGGCCTTCGAACTATCCTGCTGGGCCTTTTGTCTCGTACAATTTCAGCCCACTCCAAAACAGGAAAGTTCGGATTTTTCTAAAAAAAACAGGAAAGTCCTATGCATCGCAAAAACAAAAAACAAGGACACTCAACATATAAGTTTGTTTATGTAAAAATAAAGATTTAATTTATCCGTTTGCAATAGCTCAGAGCGAAATAATCAAGATATCACATGTTTCTTGTACGGGGAGGCTGACATCGGGGACCCATGAGCCAGCAGCGTCGTCAACGTTTCAAAGGCGGCAGGGGATCGAAAATAAAATAAAAAACCAAAAGTCAGTTGGTAACAAAATCCAAGAAAAGAAAACATTTATCATTCTGAGAGGATGACATGCGGGACCCATGAGGCAGCAGCATTCTCAAACGTTTCCAAGGCGGCGGGGGATCAAAAGAAAAATAAAGGAAATAGCCAGAAATTATTTAGGGGTCAAAAATAAATCCACCAAAGGAAACTTTTATTGTTCATAGAGGATGACATGTGGGACCGACCTCGCCACGGCGTCCTCATCGTTTCAACGGGGCGGGGGATCAAAAGAAAAAGGCAAATAGCCAGAAATTAGGGGTCAAAAATAACTCCAATAAAGGAAACTTTTATTGTTCGTAGAGGATGATATGCGGGACCCATGAGCCAGCCAGCTTACTCAACGTTTCAAAGGCGGCATGAGATCGAAAGAAAAAGGCAAGTGACCAAATATCGGGAGCCAAAAATAATCCAAGATTTATTGTACATAGAGGATGACATGTGGGTCCCATTTTGCAGCAGCGGTCTCAATGTTTGTAATGCGGCTTGAGATCAAAAGAAAAAGAAAGTAGCTAGTAATTAGGGGGTGAAAAAAATCCAAGAAAAGAAACTTGATGGACATAGAGGATGACATGCGGGTCCCTTGAACCAACAGCTTACTCAACGTTTCAAACGTGGCATGAGATCGAAAGAAAAAGGCAAGTGACCAAATATGAGGTGCCAAAAAAAACTCCAAGAAAAGAAAGTTGATTGCTCATAGAGGATGACATGCGGGTCCCATTTAGTCTGCAGCGGTCTCACCGTTTGAGAGGCGGCGGGGGATCGAAAGAAAAAGTCAAGTGACCAAATATGAGGTGCCAAAAATAATCCAAAAAAAGAAAGTTTTATAGTACATAGAGGATGACATGCGGGTCCCATGAGTCAGCGAGCTTACCATACGTTTCCAAGGCGGCGGGGATCAAAAGAAAAGGAAATAGCCAAAAATCGGAGGGTGAAAAAAAATAAAGAAAATAAACTTTTATAGTACATAGAGGATGACATGCGGGTCCCATGAGCCGGCGGGTTCCTCAACGTTTCAAACTTGGCATGAGATCGAAAGAAAAAGGCAAGTGACCAAATATGAGGAGCCAAAAATAATTCAAGAAAAGAAAGTTTTATAGTACATAGAGGATGACATGCGGGTCCCATTTAGCGACAGCGGTATCAGCGTTTGAGAGGCGGCGGGGGATCAAAAGAAAAAAGAAATTGCCAAAAATCGGATGGTGAAAAAAAACCAAGAAAATGAACTTTTATAGTACATAGAGGATGACATGCGGGTCCCATGAGCCTGCGGGTTCCTCAACGTTTCAAACGTGGCATGAGATCGAAAGAAAAAGGCAAGTGAAAAAATATCGAGAGCCAAAAATAATTCAAGAAAAGAAAGTTTTATAGTACATAGAGGATGACATGCGGGTCCCATTTAGCGAGCAGCGGTATCACCGTTTGAGAGGCGAGCAGGGGATCGAAAGAAAAAGTCAAGTGACCAAATATGAGGTGCCAAAAAAATCCAAGAAAAGAAAGTTTTATAGTACATAGAGGATGACATGCGGGTCCCATTTAGCAGCAGCGGTATCAACTGTTTGAGAGGCGAGCGGGTGATCGAAAGAAAAAGTCAAGTGACGAAATATGAGGTGCCAAAAAAAATCCAAGAAAAGAAAGTTTTATAGTACATAGAGGATGACATGGGGGTCCCATTTAGCAGCAGCGGTATCACCGTTTGAGAGGCGGCAGGGGATCGAAAGAAAAAGGTAAGTGACCAAATATGAGGTGCCAAAAATAATTCAAGAAAAGAAAGTTTTATAGTACATAGAGGATGACATGCGGGTCCCAGTTAGCAGCAGCGGTATCACCGTTTGAGAGGCGGCAGGGGATCGAAAGAAAAAGGTAAGTGACCAAATTTGAGGTGCCAAAAATAATCCAGGAAAAGAAAGTTTTATAGTACATAGAGGATGACATGCGGGTCCCAGTTAGCAGCAGCGGTATCACCGTTTGAGAGGCGGCGGGGGATCGAAAGAAAAAGGCAAGTGACCAAATATGAGGTGCCAAAAAAAACTCCAAGAAAAGAAAGTTGATTGCACATAGAGGATGACATGCGGGTCCCATTTAGCAGCAGCGGTCTCAACGTTTCCAAGGCGGCAAGGGATCAAAAGAAAAAGGAAGTAGCCGGAAATCGGGGGTCAAAAAAATCCAAGAATAGAAAGAATTTTGGTTCATAGAGGATGACATGCGGGACCCATGATCCCGCATCGTAAACGGCTCGATCGGAGAACGTTGAACGAGATGGCGCGATCTAGAAAAAAAACAATGCCAGAGAGGCTGCCATCTGGGCCCTACATCCCTCGGCGGTGCGGATTTGCGTTGACTCGGCCGGCGAACCCGAGATTTCGAGATGCACCACGTCCCGGGCCACCATACGCCACGTTTTGGCCGCTTTCGTCGGGCTAGGTGGCCTCAAAAACGAGAAAAAAAAGTTTTGACATGCACCACGGAGGGACCAAAATCGTCGGCCATGGTACACCAGCAACCACGGCGCGACTTCAACTTCGTCGGCCATGGCAACTTTTCTTGTAGTGTATTGGAGTTGAAGGAGAAGAGAATTTTGAAGTGTTTGAGGAAGACTAGGGACAAGTAGCCACTCAAGGCAAGCCATCTTTTGATCTCATGCCTCTATCCTATTTGCATTGTGCACTATTAATTGTCTTTGCCACTTGCATTATCCTGAGTTGATTATATTCATCTATTTGTTAAACTTGGCCCTCCCAAGTTTGATTGGCTCTATTGATACCTTGTTATCACCTCACTAGTTGTAGGATACCCTATTGATACCTAAATACCCCCTTACTTATTGGATGATTATTAGCATCATGCCCCTTGTTGTAGCCTTGATCATGAGACTTAAACTATAGGTTGGGAACCCCTCGGAAAATGTTGTTCAAATGTTTTAAAAACCTTGGGGAGAATTGTTATTTCTCAAGTGTAAGTTTAAAAGGAAAGGGTGTTGTCTTTTAAAAAGGAAGGTTTGAGGGTGGAAAGGAAAGAGGTGCAGAAGAGCAGAAGCAATCTAGCAAACTTACGTGGTCCGTGGGAGGGGATGATGGAGCAGAAGATATCTGGATGCCCTTAAGGGCACCCGACCTTTTGGCCCTTTTCGTGGCAAGGGCTCGGGGGCTCTCCTTAAAGACATAGGGCTTGGATGGTTCTGCGGTGGTCGCCAGTGGGTCAATGACCTTGGTAATGACGAAGTCATCTAGACCCGCGTCTTCGTCAGATGCATGGAGCTCCGTTTGAAGTCCCTCGCCCCAACATCAAACATCGGGTTCAATACAACAAAGAAGTCAAAAAACAAAAGCAGTGGCAGTTGAAAAGAATAACAAGTTATACTTACTTGCTCAATATTTGAGCCATGGCGAAGGGATCGTCAGCGTATGAGGAGGAAGGAAATGCCGCAGGGATTGATTCACCAAACGATTCTGAATCATCGGCAATTTCCATCCTCTTCCACTTCTTCTGAACTTCCTCCTCCCCATGCGATGTCACAGAGGGAGGGGAATTCTTGGTGTGAGATGCCTTAGATTGCGCGTCCTCCTCATCATCATTGTCGAGCTCTGGGGTGGCGACGGTATCTGCTGCTTCGCTTTCAGCGATAACGGCAGCCTCAGGCATGTTCCCACCCCAGGAAGTGGCGGGAGAGAAGATAGGAAGCGATGATCCTGAAGAATATAAACAAAACAATTGAAGAACAAGCTAACAAGCAGCATCAAGTAATGAAGGATATAGGTCGGCGAAACATACCGAAGGCGTTGGATGATTCTTGTCGAAGTACTCAGCCTGGCAGGTGATGGGTACTTCATTAGTTGTTGTGAGGGTGGTCAGCCGGCGAACCGTATTCTTCACCTCATCTTTAGCAACATCATCTCTGAAAACACGGGTTGCATCGGTTGAACCCGCGTAATTCCACATCTGATATGCTCTGGCTTGCAGAGGCTAGATGCGCATTCACATCAAGAAAACCATGAGTTGGAGGCATGAGAGCTCCTTACCCACCGTGGTCTGAAGGGCTTGGATCTTCTGCATCATCGACTATGTTTCCTCCAGCTCAACAGCAGTCAAAGGAATGTCCTAGGACTTCAGATTCTTCACTTCAGCAGCGGCAGCCAAAGGAGCAAGCCCGTACATCTGTCCATTGATTGGCTCATCCTTGACGTAGAACTACTTCTTGCGCCAATCATGGACAGAGTCTCGCTGGCGACGGTCGAAGTATCCGGTTGGGCCCTTCGTCGAGATAATGGCGCCCCCGATGTCATGCACGGCGGTCCGGAAGACATTGCGCTGGATGCAAATGATGCGGCGCCAAAGCCCCCAGTGGGGGTCAATGCCAAGAAAGCATTCACAGAGAGTGACAAAACACGCAGTGTGAAGAATGGAATTTGGTGTGAGCTGGTGAAGCTGCACACCGTAAACAAAAAGAAGTCCACGAAGAAATTCATGGACAGGAAGAGAGAGGCCGTGGATGAGACATTGGGAGAACATTACTCGGTAGCCCTATTGAGGGTGGGGCACTGTCTCCTCAACGGGGATCATCACCTCTGTGGAGGTAGCGAGGAGCCCGGCAGCGCGAAGCTTGTTCAGGTCGGTTTTGGAGAAGGTGGATGCCACCCACCCGGTGGCCTTCTCCTTCTTTGACACTGCTGCACCGTTGCTACCCCCGCGCCTTCCCTTTGCCTTGCCAATGGAGGTGGCAGCGGTGCAAGGAAGGAGCACTGAAGATGAACTGCGCAAAGGAAACAAGAGCAGCGGCGCGAGGAGAATGAAGATAAAAAGGGATTTTTGTTGTGCGGGGTGAATGGTCTAGTACGGGGCGTCTCTCCCCTTTATATGTCAAAGGATACGAAGCGGCCACCGTTCGATCTCAGGAAACGGTTTGCATGAAGAAAATCTAGGGCACCACATGTCCTCCAATTACGGAAGTTACCGCAGTAACTCCACGCGCCACGGGAAACGAGGAAGTTACTGCGCCGTGTGCCGGTCGTTTCATTTCTCGTGCGGTCGTGGGCGTCAAATCAAGCGACGTGGCGCACGCCACCATTTGTCATCATGAGGTGGGCCCACGAATGACCAGTCATATCAAGCATCTTATGAGGACGCAGTCGAGCACACCATCTTCATCAGCAATGACGTCATGGTTTGTTCAAATTTCAGTGAAAGCAAGGAAAATTATCGAGTGAACATCCTAAAAGATTACTCCCACCGGCAACGCTGAACGCGCACTTGGCAGAAAGACTTTTTTCGAAGAAGCTTCTTTGAACCTATGATCGAGTACGCATACTCGACCATAGCCTCGGGGGCTACTCCCATCGGGAGCGCTGACCATGCATCCGATAGAATCAACATCATCCAAGAGTACAAGTAAGTTTTTCATATATTATAATTGTTCTTGTGTGTGTAGAATTTTTGAACATATGCTCGAGTACGCATACTCGACCGTAGCCTCGGGGGCTACTCCCATCAGGAGCGCTGAAAGCGCACCCGATAGAAAATGAGGAAGTGACAAGCACAAGTATCAAGCAAAGGAGTTGGTGTAAAACTTCGAATAGATGTTCAAGTGGTAAACCCTTAACGAACATTACTTCGTCCTTTACTCGGCATCCGATAAATAAATAAATGCCTAATCTGCGTCGTCGTGAGCCTCCAGATGACATGGTAGAGCATGAAGGTACCTTTCACTCTCATTTGTTGGAATTTAGGACTCGATAAGTCATCTGCGGCTCGATCTAAATTACGCCAGTTTTCCATATTCGTGTCCGAAAACGCGAGTTTGAAGTAAGGTTTACTTGTATTTGCTCACGCAATTAACTGATTCCTGATCTTTCGGATGCATCAGGCTTGTTCCCAAATATCTCTATGATTAAAATATCCATATACAAAGAAAACAATGAAATGTCGCATTATCCATGTTCGAAAGGAAGAAGAAGTCAAAGGCTCAAGTAGAGTCTCGGGGGGCTACTGACGTGGTTATTCCATATCGGGTCCTCAACATTGGCGTCCCTGGTATAAAGCCCATGAAGGAATAAGGGGAAAGCTCATGAAGAAATGAAGAAATCCAGATGTAGCCGAAGATCTTATGTTATGTAAATTAGGAAAGCTAGGCCCATATCGGGTAAACCGACCTATGATGTAACTCGATCTCGAGATGGACTCTAAGACCTAGCCCGCTATATAAGGGCTAGGAGGAGCCACCGAGGGAAGATAGATTCAACCAGATGATACACCATGTAGCCCTAGATTCACATAATACAATCTCGGCAGAGCCTTTGATCATACTTTTCGTTGGCTGACCGGTTTGTTGATTCGCCAGTGTGCTCCTTCCTAGAAACCCCAAGTCCATCATCATGATCATTGACAAGGTTAACCCTTTGTCACCGGCGCCGGTGTGTCCCCGCCGCCACCGCCGACCTGCCCACTCGCGGCCGGCACGCTGCCGCGACACCTCGCCGCCCCACCCCGTCAAAGCTCCTCCTCCACCGGTACATCGCCGCCTCAGCCATCCCTCTAAGCCCCACCCCCTTCTTCCCGGCGCCGACACCCTGCACCCCAAACCCTAAGCTCCATCCTCACCGTCGCCATCTCCGTCACGGCCAGCCGCGCCGTCACCTGCTCCGCCTCGCGGACGTTCCCCCACCCCCTCCTCCCTCCTCCCGCTCGGTGTGTGCAAGGTAGAAGACGACCGCACGAATCTTGGCGCGATTCAACAGTTGCAGTTGCAGTTTAGTGAGGATTCGCAGAACCGATAAATTATTGACGGGGTATTTTGTAGAATTGAGGTTAGGCATGGGAATGAGGTCATGGAATTATCAATTGAATTGGCAGGCAAGATCTTCCTCCGGCTCAGGAGATAATCTGCTTAATTAGATCATAAAACAAATACTATGTCTAACAGCCAAGTATCTTAGTGCATCACAAACTTGCCGTGTGCGTTGGGGTCTGCAGTCGAACGCATAAATTAGGCGCCCGTGCGGATACCTTGTTGCCGAAAACTGAAACAATAAATCGTGGAGCAACATGGACATGCACGCGTGAATCATTTCGTGCAGCTGTATGCCGAAGACTAATTTAATCGATCCCACGTCGAAGTAAGCACCTCCTCCTCCTCCAGCTAGCCGTTCTTAAGCTAAACAAACATGCATCTCACTTCACGCATGCTCGTGCAGATGATGTTGCATGTGGTAATGGAGACATGGCACTGGCAGACAGCGTCTTCTCCATCGAGCTCGCGTTTTGCCATATCACATGAAAGAAGCAGAGACTTGCCGTGGAGAGATTCTTGCTGTCTGCAGGTCCAGCTGTGCAGCGGCATCTTCTTCATCATCCTGAGGTAGCAGACAATTGGAAGGCGCATGGAACGTCTCGAGATGCTGCAGCCTGCAGGTACGCGTTGGAGCCTCCAGATATGAAGTCAACTGCTCATCGATCTACAACGATAAGCACCCGTGTGGCCGTGCGATGAATTTGCCTCCAATAACCGAGATTCTTGTCGTGCAGATTCTTGCTGTCTGCAGGGCCAGCAATGCTAGCCTGTTGCTTACTCTTCTCATCTTCCACTGATATATAGGGGACAAGAGACACCATTGCACCTCCATCAGCTTCTCTTTGCTCCATTTCGAGAGAACAACAAGCAAAGCAACTCCAGCTTCTATTACTTACAGCCATGGCATCTCACCTCAGATCCGCAAGTGTGCCTTCCAGCCCTAGCTCCTGCGAGACCAATGTCGAAGAAAAGCTTCAGACCCTTAACGCATCTACCTCTTCGACCATCGAGATGGTATGCGATGGTTTGAGGAAGCTTGGAGACATCTACGACTGCATCGACGAGCTGGCATCTTTGCCCAGCAGCCAAGTTGTCCTTTGCAAGCCGCAGCAGAGGATGGCCGTGGAGCAAGAGCTTGAGTGCTCCCTTGTTTTGCTCGACCTCTGCGATGTTGTACAAGTGAGCTTCTCTGAGCTGAAGGCAACTGTCCAGGACATGCGGTTCGCCATCAAGAGAGGAGATGATGCGGCTCTTCAGGCCAACATTATCTCTTGGTTCCGCCTGGCCAAGAAAGCCCAAAAGCAGCTCAAGAAGGTCTGCAAGAAGTCCTCTTTCCCTGACCAGGAGAGCTGCAGAGTGGTCAAGTTGTTGGTTGAAGCTAGAGAAACCGCGGTCAAAATGATCGAGTCCTCATCGGATCTCATGTTGAAGCAAATCACGATGCCGAATTCTAGCAAGTGGTCTCTTGTATCCAAGACATTCCAGAAGACGAGAGTTACATGCAAGGAGGAGCAATTGCAGGTGCTGGAGTTGGACATCGCTGATCTCGAGAGCGGAGTCGAGACTTTGTTCAGGAGATTGATCCAGAGCAGAGTTTCCCTTTTGAATACTCTGAGCTTGTAGATTAGTCACATAGCAAATCTGGTACCATGTGGTTGGCGTCCGCCTTTTAGAGGATTTGCTGATCATCATAACAACCTTCCATGTATATATGAGACGAATTGTACATATACACTCAATTGAGAAACAAACACAATTTTGGTCCACTTACTGTTGTGCCTACATGGTTTGTTAACTGTTAAGTTTGGAGCTATTCATTTGAAAGATCCTTTTCCCGGAAAGAAACAATTTATTTACAAGATGCTTATCATTACTGAATATTATAGATGAAGTTGAACAGATTTTTCACGCTGGTTAGAAAATTCCGTACTATGGGATAGCCATGTTATTAAGAGTTTCAGAGATGTTATGAGTTACAGCAGAAAAGCAAAAGATCTTTCTTAGTGGATCTTGCTACCCGACTAGAATGTAAGCAAAGAAACATGAATTGTGCATAGTAGAACACCTTCTGGAATTAACAACTGCACAACAGCTAGATAACACGCTTCTGGCGCGCAATATTCCACCAAAATCATCTCTAGAGCATGCAATTATGCCAAGACCCACCAGTTGAGTTAACTTGCCTGCTGGTTCTTGTTGGCAATAATAAGAAAAGGATACCCTGGTATCATTGGGAGGACTTGCAGGCAGTCACTAAATAATTGAGCTACACACGACTGATGAAACAAATTATCACTGCCAGTACCTGGAGCACGCATGCACCAACGATGCTACTCAGTCAGTAACCTCCATTAAAGTAATAGATCATGCAAGCTACCATATTGATTCTTGCTGCCTGTAACTGGAACATGAAAGTGTGATACAGTAGTACAAAATTGAAAGCAAATTGATCATCTCGAGATAGGGGAAGATATCAAATTATTGCAAGCGTGGCAGGTAGGAGAAATATACCAGGGACGCCACACGGAGAGCGATCAGAAAACCAGATAAACAGTGTTGTGTTGGAGCCTGGAGAGGTAAAGTCAACTGCTCGTTGATCTACAACGATGAGCACCCGCGTGGCCATGTGATGAGTTTGCCTCCAATGGCCGAGATTCTTGTCGTGCAGATGGGTGGTGCCTGAATGCATGATGCAGCAGCACCATTATCGAAGAGATTCTTGCTGTCTGCAGGGCCAGCGATGCTATTCTGTTGCTTATTCTTCTCATCTTCCACTGATATATAGGGACAAGAGACACCATTGCAGCTCCATCAGCTTCTCTTTACTTCCATTTCGAGAGAACAAGCAAAACAACTCCAGCTTCTATTACTTGCAGCCATGGCATCTGACCTCAGATCCGCAAGTGTGCCTTCTAGCCCTCGCTCCTGCGAGACCAATGTCGAAGAAAAGCTTCAGAGTCTTAACACATTTACCTCTTCAACCATCGAGACAGTATGCGATGGGTTGAGGAAGCTTGGAGACATCTACAACCGCATCGAAGAGCTGGCATCTTTGCCCAGCAGCCAAGTTCTCCTTTGCAAGCCGCAGCAGAGGATTGCCGTGGAGCAAGAGCTCGAGCGCTCCCTTGTTTTGCTCGACCTCTGCGACGCGGTGCAAGTGAGCTTCTCTGAGCTCAAAGAAACTGTCCAGGACATGCAGTTGGCCATCAAGAGAGGAGATGATGCGACTCTTCAGGACAACATTATTTCTTGGTTCTGCCTGGCCAAGAAAGCCCAAAAGCAGTTCAAGAAGATCTGCAAGAAGTCCTCTTCCGCTGACCAGGAGAGCTGCAGAGTGGTCAAGTTGTTGGCTGAAGCTAGAGAAATCGCGGTCAAAATGATTGAGTCCTCATCGGATCTCATGTCGAAGCAAATTGCGATGCAAAATTCTAGCAAGTGGTCTCTTGTATCCAAAGCGTTCCAGAAGACAAGACTTACATGCAAGGAGGATCAACTACAGGTGCTGGAGTTGGACATCGCTGATCTTGAGAGCGGAGTCGAGACTTTGTTCAGGAGATTGATCCAGAGCAGGGTTTCCCTTCTGAATACTCTGAGATTGTAGATTAGTCACATACCAACTTTGGTACCCTGTGGTTGGCATCCACCTTTTAGAGGATTTGCTGATCATCATAACAACCTTCCATGTATATATAAGAGGAATTGTACATATACACTCAATTGAGAAACAAACACAGTTTTGGACCACTTACTGTTGTGCCTACATGGTTTGTTAAGTTTGGGGCTGTTCATTCGAAAGATCGTTTCCCCGGAAAAAACAATTTACTTACAAAATGCTTATCATTACTGAATATTATAGACGAAGTTGAGCAGATCGGTCACACTGGTTAGAAAATTCCTTTCTATCGGATAGCCATGTTATTAAGAATTTCAGAGATGCTATGCGTTACAGTAGAAAAGCAAAAACCTTTCTTATTGGGTCTTGCTACCCAATTGAGAATGTAGGCAAAGCAGCATGAATTGTGCATAGTAGAACACCTTCTGAAATTAACAACTGCACAACAGCTAGATAACACGCTTCTCACGCGCAATATTCCACCAAAATCATCTCTAGAGCATGCAATTATGTCAAGACCCACAAGTAGAGTTAACTTACCTGCTGGCTGCTGGTTCTTTCGGCAATACTAGGAAAAAGATACCCTGATATTATTGGGAAGACTTACATGCGGTCACTAAATAATTGAGCTATACATGATTGATGAAACAAATTATCACTGCCAGTACCTGGAGCACGCATGCCGGCATGCACCAACGATGCTACTCAGTCAGTAATCTCCATTAAAGTACTAGATAATGCAAGCTGCCATGCTAGTTCTTGCTGCCTGTAACTGGAACATGGTAGTGTGTTTCGGTAGTACAAAATTGGAAGCAAATGGATCATCTCGAGATTGGGATAGATGCCAAATCCTTGCAAGCGTGGCAGGTAGGACAAACATGCCAGCGACGCCACACGGGGAGCGATCAGAAAACCAGATGAACAGTGTTGCGTTGGAGCTTGGAGAGGTGAAGTCAGTTGTTCTTCGATTAGCCAAGGGACAGCTCACCAGCCTCACCATATAGGTCTACACGCCCGTGCAAATGAGTTTGTCCCCGATAACTGAGACATGATATCCTCATACCTCACTTAGAGAGATGCCACCTACTGCAGATGGTTGGAGACAGAGAAGAAGCACCACTTAGCCGCCTAGATGGTTGTTATCTGTTGTAGAAGCACAGCACTCCATCGTCGATGAGATTATTTTTGTTCACAATGCCAGCGATGCCATGATATCTGCTTCCTTCAGTATATAGGGACAAGGCATAGACAGGCCCAAACACCATTGTAACACAACTTCTTTCTCTTCTCTTCTTCCATCTCCAAAGAAGAAAAAGGAACTTAAGATTCCAATAAAGCCATGGCATCCCACCTCAGATCTGCAAGTGTGCCTTCAAGCCCCTGCTCGGGCAAAACCAATGTCGAAGGAAAGCTGCAGAGCCTAAACTCCACCATCTCTTCACCCTCTTCGACCCTTGAAACGATGCTTGATGGGTTCAGGAGGCTCGGAGATATTTATGACTGCATTGATGAGCTCACAGGCTTACCCAGGAGCCAAATTCTCCTCTGCAAGCCGCACCAGAGGATTGTTGTGGAACTAGAGCTAGAGCGCTCCCTCGCCTTGCTTGACCTCTGCGACACGATGCAAGTGAGCTTCTCTGAACTCAAGGCAAGCGTTCAGGACATGCAGTTGATTATCAAGAGAGGAGATGATGTGGCTCTTCAGGCCAAGATCCAATCTTGGTTCCGCCAGACAAAGAAGGCACAAAAGCAGTTCAAGAAGATCAGCAAGAAATCATCTTCCACTGATCAGGAGAGTTGCAGAGTGGTCAATCTTTTGGTTGAAGCAAGAGAAGCTGCTGTAATGATGATTGAATCGTCATTGGAACTTCTGTCAAAGCAAATTGAGATGCCAAATTCTAGCAACTGGTCTCTTGTGTCTAAGGCATTCCAGAAGAAAAGAGTTACATGCGAGGAGGAGCAATTGCAGGTGCTAGAGTTGGACATTATTGATCTTGAGAGTGGAGTCGAGACTTTGTTCAGGAGATTGATCCAGAGCAGAGTTTCGCTTCTGAATATTCTCAGCTTGTAGACTAGAACATACACCAATTCTGTGGCCCTGTGATTAGCATCCGCCTTTTAGAGGATTTGCTGATCATTATAACATTTTTCCAATGTATATACATGAGAGGAATTGTACATATATATACTCAATTGAGAAACAAAAACATAATGTTTTGCCCAATTGCTGTTGTGCCTTATGGTGTATGCATGTTTTGGTTCAATGACTAAGTTTGGGTGTTCTTTTATAAGAATCTATGCTAAAAGTAATTGATTAGAAGATGCTTGCAGAGCAGTTAGACAGACTGTTGACACTGATCTTTAAAATGTCTTAATATGAGATGGCCATGTTATTCAGATGCCATGTGTTGCAGCAAAAAAAGCAAGATGTCTTTTGTAGTGGATCTTGCTACCATATCTAAAACAAGCCAGCGCAAACCCATGATGTTGAGCATGTAAGCAGCATGAAGCGCACAAACACGTACTGGAATTAACAGCTGCACGAAAACTAGCAAACGCCCTTGTCAAGAATAATGCTTGGTTAGCACAAAAAATTACCTACAAAGAGCACGCAATTATGTCAAGATCTACCAGTAGAGTGAACTGACCAGATTACTTTTTTGGTAATAGTTGGAACATGATAACTTGATAGATCACTGGGAGGATGTAACATACTGGCAGTGTGCTACAAAAATTGGGCTGTGTTGATAAAATGGGTTGCTACTCCAGTAACCGTTGTAACACGCATGGCATCAAAAGCACTACTCAGTTAGAAATCTCCATTATAGTCTTAGATCATGCAAGCTTCCATTCGAGTCTTGCTGCCAGTAACTGGAAAATGAGGGTGTGATTCAGTGGTAGAAAACTGGAGGGCAGTATGTGTAATGTCCCAGGTTTAGAGACGACCGAGGGGTAGATTTTAGAAAGGGATGTGCACTGCATTGCAAATTCTGGGAAAATTTCGCGCTTTTAAACAAAAACTGCATCGTAGGGGGACAAGTTTCTCTCTCGACACCTTACAGGGTTAGGGTTTCGAGAGTGCGACAAACTTGAATCTCACCTAACTAGATTAGGGTTTTGAGAAGAGAGGGGAGAGTTTGAATCACCAATTTAAGTTGCATGATTGAATTCTAAGTTAAGATGGATGATTAAGTTCAAACCAAATTTGAATTTGAATTTCAAATTCAAACATCAAGTTAATATCTCATAATTCAAACTTGAGATAATTCAATAAACAATTTTAAGTAATTAAGAGAAATAAATAATACACATAATAAATAAAGCTCATTAGAGAAAACCTTGAGCTTTATTGATCATCACACATTATACAAGGTCTTTACAATATTTATAATGGAAATAAATGAATATTACAACACATTACAAGAATTGATAAAATAGGAAAAGAAAAGGAAAATTACAAGTAAGTAAAATTTATACTAAACTACAATATGATCTTGAATTTGGTAATCTTCATGTCCATTTGATCAACTTCTTGATCCCTGCACACAAACAAAACAAACACAAAGAAAATAAAACAAGTATTAAGCCAAGTGGCATTGCCACTTGGCAGGTTAGATAAGAAATGAAAATTTGGAAGGTATGATCAACTCTGCCGAGCTGATCCAGCCACAGCCAAGGACAAAGCCAGATACCAAGTATCTGCACACACACACAGCCAGACTGCTCACAAGGCTGTGTGCATGCAGCACACACACACAGTGAGTCACCAAGAGGAGAGCAGGAGCTGTCGACCAGGGAAACAAAGGTCAAACATATAAAAGCCTCTCCAACAGTGAACCCTAGATCATTCATCGACAGCAGCTGGGTAAGTTCACCAGAAATCACAAACACAAGAACAGGAAGAACAGTACTGCTGTTCAACCTGTCCAAGATCACCAAAGAACCAAAGCAAGCTTCACAAGCTCACCAGGAGGAGCAGGGCAAGCACCAGGGCATCACTAAAGCAAACCAACCAACTAGAAGCAATCCTCTGCACCAACAAACCATTCTAGGAGCTGGAGTGAGGTATACACACCATCATGAACAACCCAGATGGTTTTGTTCATAGATTGCACAAGCATGAGCTCAAGCACACCAAAGGGTGGGGTAACCCTGTTTTGATCATCACTTGGTCATAGACCAAGTGTAACCTGGTATAAATGGCAAAGCCCAGGGATCAATCAAGCCCATGACCATGGTTATGCCAACCAGTATAGTGGTAGCATCTTCCAAATGGAAACAGGAAAGAAAACCATCCCAGAAACTTACCCAAGCATAACCAGTCAACACTAGCCCATTTGAAAACCATCAGAAATGCAGAGATAATTGATCTACTGCAAGTATTTGTCAACACCAAAAGCTCTAGCAACCAAATTTGGCCAGGCCAGAAAGCAACTGTCCATGCAACCCAAGCCAACAGGTGTGGGAGCTTCCTGAACAGCCAGGATTGACTGTTGAGGCCACCTCAACCACAAAACCAATAATACTGAAAGAATATCATTACCCTGTTGGGTTCAAAAGGAGGGCTAGGGTACACAACCAGTGTTGGCATCCATCTAGCCCTACCAAAATCAATGAAATGATCATAACTGCAGAGCAGTTCACATCATTTATCTACTTAGTGAATCAAAGCTAAACAGATAAATGAAACAGGCAAGTTACTAATGCACTGGATCTTGCAGATGATCCAAAGGATCATTGCAAGCATCCACTGATGCTTAGATAAGCACCAGCACCCACAGGCTCAGCCTGTATGAAGCACAAACAGCACTGGTTGAGCACCATTAAATCACAGAGAGAAGCACACACTTGCTCCCAAGCTAGAAATAATCATCAGAGCATCACCTGCTCTTGATACAGATCACCACAGCCAAGCATAGTATCAAAACATGAACCAGACACTAAGATCAGCCACAGGACATGAACAAATACATCACGAGATAATCAAATAAGCTAGAGATCAAAGTATCCGATAGCGAGATCATCATGGGACGATGGCAGTACAGGCACAGCTCTGCTCAGTGGAGCATCTCCATGAAATAAAGCACCCAGGAAGGCATACCAGAGGCACTGGCACTTGCAAATTTGCAAGGATTACACACCATAATCAAGCCAGGGAAAGTAATTGAATACACTTGATGATCTAGCAATAATAGTATCAAGCACAGAGGCACAGGGATAGTTTCAAGCAAGAAATGCTCATAAGCAATCACATGAGAGCCACAGTAGGAGTATAGGGTACAACAGTAGTGCATAGAACAAAGCTAGAAGAGCAGCAGTAGCTAGCATGCATGACAACAGCAAAGAGCATAGCGGCATACACACAGTCAGAGCAAGCACAGCAACATCACGGCACGGCCACACCTCTATGAGTAGAGGCAGTCCAGTGACCAAGCTAGGAGAAGGAAGAGAAGAAGCAGAACAAGGAGAAGAAGAGGGATGGCGCACTTACTGTGGTCGAGTAGACAGGCGCGGCCATGGCGGCCACGACGGCACACGCCGGAGCGCGGCGGCGCCAGGCCAAGCCAGGCCATGGCGGCACCGTGGTACCACCCGCACCACGGCGGCGGAGCCAGGGCGGTGACCAAGCACCAGGAGCGCCAGGAATGGCGGGATCGAGCGGATCCCGTAACCCTAGCACCAGAGGGGGTCGAGGTCGAGCGCAGCTGGCCGCCCGCGTCAGATCGACGCGGATAGGATTGACCGCCGTCGTGGGGCGCGTCGATTGCGCACCCTGGCGGGGGCCAGTTCCGGCGAATCTCGCCGGAATCGAGCGGCGACGGCGGAGGCGATGCAGGTCGCCAGAGAGGGGATTAGGGTTAGGGTTCGGACACGCGCGAGAGAGAGAGGGAGAGAGTGAGGTGGTCGGGCCGGACCAGGTGGGTCGGCCGACCTAACCCGTTGGACCACCCTGACAGGTGGGGCCCAGGGGCAATTGTGACATTTCACAATTCATAAAATGCTGAAACTTTGAAATTAAATAGAAAATAGATAAAAGCTCTAAAAAATAATTAAAAATATGAAAATTGATCAGCATAAAATTCCCTAACTAAATAAAATATGAAAGGGAATTTTTGAAGACAATTAAAAATAAGTCTCAATTTGATGATTTAAATAATCACTTAAATCACACATATTATTTTCAATAATAAGTCCATTAATGCATTTGGACTTTAAAAACACCTTGACAACATTTCAAGGTTGTATTTTACCCTAAACAGAGTATCCCTAAAATTGTTCTTAGTATTAACCTTCTACATAAAATAATAAACACCGGAAAAGGGGGGGAACAACCCTAAAAGCTGAATCATGCATAATTGCTTCTTTAACCATTGCCCTTATCGGACAATGATGCTATTTTTCAGAAACAGAGGACAAGGGTCAGTCCACACCATCCAACTGCAACACTTTTCAGTGTTCGGGCAAGTTCATCGCTTGCTCATGTCATTTGAGTATTTTTACCAAATTACTTGCAAAGTACTATGTTTATCACTATTGCATAAAAAGCAAAACCACTATTTTCATAACTATGAATATGACTATGTGGTGGGCAATGGAACCATGGATTGTGTTGATATGGTGGAGGTTCCATTGCAAGGGTTTATATCCATCTAGGATTAAACAACAAATGTCGTCCAGTGATTCTTGTGCCGTAATACCCGTGTTAACCATAAGATCCGGAGTGGGACGGAGTAGTCAAAAGTGTTTCCACCTCTCGTTCATCAACGGATGCGCTTTACCGTAGTACACTTGTGATCCAAGGGGGCAAGCTGGTGAGGCTGGGGAGTCCTAAGTCCCCACGGCATAGTCTGTAGTACACTTGTCGCCCGAAGGAGCAAGCGGTGAGGCTGGGGTGTAACATCCCAGTTTTAAAATTTCCAAACATCATGCATGGAATTCATACGCATCATCTCATCATTGCATTTATAGGGAAAATCCAAAATTCAAATTCGTTTCAAAACCCCGAACCCCAAAATGGCAATCTAGCCACATAGGCATGTATGCCAATTTTTGGTTTTATAAAAGATTTTATTTTTCTTCGAAAGTGGTCTCGTAGTGAAGGCCTTTTCACAAGGTTTCCAACAATATTTTATTCGTATTTTTCCGACTATTTTTGAGCGCTGAAATGCATAATCAATTAAGAGAGAGAAATAAAAAAAAAAGAAAAAAAAAAGAGAAGGTGGCCGACCCAACTGGGCCGACCAGGCCAAGCACCGGCCCAGCCAGGCCAGCCCGCACCCAGCGCCCCGTCCCCAACCTCCGAACCGCCGCCACCTCCCTGTACGCACGACGCGCGCACGTACAGAGGCCCCGGCCACCTCCACCGCCCCACTCGCCACGACCTCTCCCGCGCCTCCCTCTCCCGTCCGAGGCCGTCCCCATAAAGCCCCGCCCCTCCTCTCTCCATTCCCCTCTTTTTCCCTCCCTATTGCGCCCCCAGGCTGCCCCGATCTCTCGCCGGAAGAGCTCGCCGCCGCGCCAACTTCAGCCACCCCTCGCCGCCGGCAGGGACCACCTTGGGCCGCGCCGTAGACGCCCCTAGACCCGCCTCGCCGCGCTGCACGCCGTCCCCGCCTCGGCTAGGCCGGGAGACGCCGTGAACGCCGCTGCTGGCCGCCGTCCGAGCCGCCGCCGGCGAGCACCTCGCCGCCGGCCACGTCACTGCCACGTCGCCGCCTCGTCATCGCCACCTCAGCCGCCACCTCTGCGCCACATAGGTCCACATCTTTCTCTTCTATTTCTTTTCCTTTTCTGTAAACAGATCTGGGCCGCACGTTTAAAGTAGATCCAACGTCCCTGAGTAGCGATCCGCGACGAAGAGGTCTCGACCAATAGCAGCACGCCACATGTCCAGCGTCCACCCTAGATCTCGTTTAATTCGATTTTCGATAGTCCGCGCCTTGCAAAAATCATAACCGGAGATCCGCTTGTCCAAAAATTACAAATTATATACCGTTGGAATCCTAAAAACATAAGGAACATTGTGGAGCTATAAAATGTGACCTAGCAGAACTTTGAAAATCATTCATATTTAAATGCCTAATCGGAGTACTTCACCCATAGAATGAGGTCTACATACCCTTTTCGGGTGAATCCTTTTGCATATGCTTGAAAATGTTACCCTCTGTCCAGTAGTACCAAAATCATCATTTGTCTACTGTACCAAAACACCTTTTACAATTAATGGTTGTTGCCCTTCGCTAGTGCGACATAGAAGGTTCGCAATAATTCAACCAACCGTAAAACTTGACAATGGCATCATGCATATAGTGACAACCAGAGAACAATAAATGAAGTGCACTTGTGTAAATCTCATATGCATCTCATGTCTATGTTTGTGCATTTGTGTCTTGCATTGTGCTTATGGTGCAATGTTATCGGATTGTAGATTGTGATTGTGCTGACTGCAACGGTTGTGCATGTGAAGATTGTACCAACTCTCCACCTTATCCAGGCAAGTGACACACACAAAAAGTCCCAGTTTTAATTCTTGCACTGTAGTTTTTTTATAGTAGACATGTCTAGGGTATATGCTTTGCTATGCAATCCCAGTAGTCTAGCTATCCCTACTTGAATTCTTTGTCGCCATTAAATTTAGTTGTTGCTCAGCTATGCTATAAAATGATTTTGACAGTGAGTTATGGAAAAACAACTAAGTTTAATGAATTACCTGGGTGGAATTGGTATTGCTCGGGTTATGTTGAGTGGTTCCCTGGGGTCATGTCGTCGAACCTCCGAACCGCTGGTGTATCGCACTTGTGGACGGCCACCCAGGAACAAAGAGATAATAGACAACCTTGCTCATTAGCTTTCCGTACAGCCACATGCTAATATGGGCTCGGCTTGATGGAGTATGTTGTGAGAACCCGGATCCTACGTGACGAGATGATGTAGGGGATTGTAGGTTGGTACGGGTCCGTAGAGAATGGTCTGGGGGATTACTTCGGAAAAGTCTTGTCCTAGTCAACATCTGTCCATTTGAGCAAAATGTGCATCATGGAAGAAGAGCAGACTAGGTCATGTGGGTAAATTTGTACAACCTCTGCAGAGTGTCAAAACTAAGTACTTAGCCGTGTCCCCGGTTACGGACAATTTGAGCGAACTGACAAGGATCCTGTTCGAAAGTCTCCTCATTCCAATTTCTTAAATAAAACTTGATGGGTGAACAGGGAATATGTCAATTGGTGCAAGTGACTATCGGCTAGCGGGTCCCGGTGCCATGTCTATGGTCCGAGTCTACGAGGGTAGGTCGCCCAAACCAAGTTGGTCATATGAAATAGGAAGGCTCACTTATGTCTATCGGTGGTGTCTAGGTTCATTGATGTCTATCAATGGTACCGCTTAATTAGTCTGAAAGAAAATGATTTGTCAAATGATAGGATAAAATTTGCTTTATGCAAATGTGCCTGAGCTCTACCAGCCAAATGTGCACTTAAGTGTTAGGTTGCCACTTGTGTCCACCATAGTGTCATCTTGCCAATACAATTCCAAATGTATTGACCTTCGGGCTGTAACGTTTTATGTTGCGAGTTACTTCTCTAGCTGAAGATGTTTGTTTAGGTTCACGAGTCTTTGCCCAACATGTCTGCTTCGTGGCTTCATGAAGGAAGATGGCTCCATGCTTTATATTTTCCTTGCTGCTTTAAACTCTGAATTTGTGCTAGCCTGAGAGCTATGCAACTTGTATCGAACTATTTTATTTCCGCTGGATCTTAGGTTGTAATGAAGACCTTTGCTACTTGGTATTTCATCTTAAACTGTGTGTGCTAGCAGTTCGATCCAGGGACTAGCACGGTTGCACAGAGACTCTCACTTTTTCAGGTGAGGTCACTACATGGGGAGTCCTAAGTCCCCACGGTATTGCGGTCTAGGATGGGTTGCAGCTACCGGCGTAGGAGTGTGTGGTAGAGCCCAGCACTGATGTCGTGGTCGGGGTCCACCTTGAAATCTACAGGAATAATGGGACCGACGTGGACCCAGGGTCGGGGCATGCAACAACGGGTGGGTGTTCGAGGTAGCGGAGGAACATGATTGACTAGGACCTTATACTAGGCCTCACACCAAAGGAAGTGTGGACGGGAAAGCTGCCCGGTTGGCACCAAGGTTAAGATCTCTTATGGGTAAAGAAACACACCTCTGCAGAGTGTAACGAACTGTGACCAGTCACTCCTTGTTCCGGGATTTGGAACTGCGAACGCTGCCGGAAAGGAACTACATGAAGTTCTAGTCAACCGGTGAAGGCCGACGGACATAGTTCTTCCGAATAAAAACAACCTTTTGAAGAAATGGTTATCAAAACCTGCATGGTATCGGACTTTCGGTGCTGGTACCGTAGTTAGTGCATTAAACACCTCTTTCCTAATATGAACTTGTTGAGTATGCTCGTACTCATACCACTCTTAAATCCCCTGCTTAGACTGTCTGAACCATCTGGAGGAGGACAACAACAACCCTGAAGGAGCCAACATCATCGGCTACGAAGAACCAGATCTCTCAGGAGGAGTTGAAGGTATAGACTACCTGATAGTCTACGGAAACGGAGAGGGATCCGGAGGAGTATAATCTTAGAACCAGTAGTAGTAGTTGTTGTACCGAGCAGTCCGAACTTCTAGTATTTAACTGCTCGCGGGGATAAATGTATAACCTAGTAAGACTTCTGTATTGTAAGCTAAGTTGGGTTCGCCTCGAACCCAGGAGTAAACCTCTTCGGACCCAAGAGGAGCTCCAAGATGATATGTATATATATGGTTTGTAATAATGTATGAATGAGTTATGGACCTGCTATGTTCTGTTGTACTACACTGAGGGATGTAATATTTGCGGATTGGTACTTCGCGAATGTTATATCAACGACTGGCATACTACAACATGCGGTGGTATGCGGGGTCACCACAGGTTGGTATCGAGCAAAAGCTTTGACCTTAGGTTGGAACCTAGTAAATGGGACGAAAACGTTAGGAGTCAAATAGGATTAGTAAAGAATTCTCTAAAAATATGGTGTATATTCAATTGAGAATACAACAATCATATCTTTTAGTGCGATAATTCTTTATTATCTCTATTATGATGCTTTATTACTAATCTCATATTCTTTCTATTTCTACAGCCAACAATGGCAAGTTCACGCCCGGGACGTAATGTGAAAGTGAAGACGTCAAACTTGAGTGAATACGACGACATTCTACGTGCCATGTTACTTGAATTTGGGTGCGATCCCCAAATCCAAGTGATGAAATATTGGTACTATGATGGACCAGTATTGGCAAAGTGTAGAGTAGGGCTACGACTTCCCGAATCTTTGGGAATGAGCGTAGTTATGCCAGCAGGAGAAGCCAGAACCATCAACACAGCCTACCATATAGCTGTTATGAGAGCCATAACCGATATCCGGGAGCATAAGACGAAAGAGCTTATGGGTTCCGAATTCACTCACATTCCTCACATGGAGAAAGAGGATGATCCCATGCTGAACCATCTTAAATATGCCAAACGCAAACCAGTTGAAGCTGCAAAATACATGGACAATAGCCGTAACTTACTATCATTGTTATTTCACTTGAACCGTCATTTGACGGGAGCAATTGATACAATGCTAGAAGAGTTCACCGAGCCCAAGGAGGAGACAAAAGGAAAGGAACCTATGGAGGGAGTGGTGCCTACACCAGTTTACTCAGCTGGTGATTACATTAGCATTGACCATCCAGAACAGCAAACCACACTTATTACTCCTAGGTATTTTCCTAATAACTCCTATGGAGGTTATGAAGGTGGCGAGGAATCCGGAAACCATCAGCGTTCCGTGACTCCTATAGAAAACTCAACAGGTTGGCGTTGGGGGTCAGATACTGGAAACCCTAGTGATTCGGTTAAGTATAATCCTGAGATGAATGATGATGCCACAACCCAGTTTCAGAACAATCAGTATAATAGAGGAGATATTGAGGGGTATCCTATGCTGATTGAGTCTGATACTGAAGGTGGGAATACCTTTGGTGGAGTCACCGGGGAGTACACCCGATGGGTGGACTATGATGCACTGAATGACCAGTTCATGAACACAGATTTTGCCCTCAGAACATCATCCGATTCCGACTACAAGCCTACGGGAAGACCTTATGTTCCAGATTCTATCAGGAGGACTTCACGTTCGACCGGATGGAAGCCTGGGATGTACCGGGAGTGAAGCACGACTAGAGACTACCATGGGAGGCGAGACTACAATACAGTTGTACCACATGTATTGTAGTATGTAATATTTGTATAAATTTGTACATATACTTTAATAAGTGAGTTTGCATACTCACATCGCTACTGAGTATTGTAATAAGACCACTTATGTATGTATATATGGGGTATATGTTTTGTATGATCTGCATTTGCTTCTTGATTTCCATTGCGTGACTAGTTCTGTGCACAAAGTTGAGCTCAGAAAACTTGCGCATGGAGTAATTATGAGTACCACTTTGTGTTGCAGAACTAGGGGGATATGTCGTGAGCGCCGAGTGAGGAGAGTGAAGAGCAGCGCCTCGAGCGCGAGGCCAGACAGAAGGCTGAGGCTGATGAAGCAGCCAGGGCTCAATTTCCACCACCACCACCACCCATGACGCAGCAGAACTTTGTCCAGTACATGCAGATGATGGAAGAAAGACAACGTGTGACGTTGGAGCAGCAGAATAGGTTCTTCCAGGAGCTGCTGCAACAGAACAGAGTTGAGAGACCTGAGAATCAGGGAGTCACCTTGTCAGACTTCCAGAACACAAAGCCAATATCTTTTGCATACGCGCCCGAGCCAATGGACGCGGAAGACTGGCTTATGGACACCGAGCGAAAACTCAATACTGTTGGTTGCAACGACCAGGAGAAGGTCCGTTACGGTACACACTTGTTGTGTGGACCTGCCGCATCTTGGTGGACAATATAGTAGCCGTTTATCCGGCTGGTAAGGTATTCACCTGGGAAGAGTTTAAGAGAAAGTTCAGGGAATCCAATGTCCCTGAAAGCATACTGGAACTGAAGCGTCGAGAATTTGAAAGTCTCGAGCAAAAAGACAATGCTATTCTGACTTATGTCAGAGAGTTCTCGAAGTTGTCTCGGTATGCCGTTGAGGAGGTCAATACCGAGGACAAAAAGAAGAAGAGGTTCTTGCGGGGATTAAGTCCCCAGTTTAAAGTACAGCTCAGAATGATGAGAGCAACAGAGTTCCAGGAATTGGTGGATGCAGCCATCACCCTGGAAGATGACTTCAAGCAATTACAGGAGGAGAAGAGGAAGAAGGCCAAGTTTGAGCCTACAACAACAACAACAACAACAACAACAACAACAACAACAACAACAACAACAACAACTACAACAACAACTACTACTACTACTACTACTACTACTACTACTACTACTACTACTACTACTACTACTACTACTACTACGGTAGTAGGAAGAACCAAGCATTCCAGACTGCAAATCAAATAGTTTGTCGAAGCTGTGGACTCACAGGACATTTTGCCAAGGATTGTAAGAAGCCAAGGATCATATGCTTTGGTTGTCGCAAGGAGGGGCATATGCTGAAAGACTGCCCCAAGAGAAGAAATGATGGAGGAGGTCAGTCAGGAGGAGGAGGAATCCGAGGAGGAAACACCGGAGGGAATTGGAAGAACAAGAAACCCTTTGGCAAGTTGAACTGTACCAGCTTGGAGGAGGTGATTAACTCCGATCAAGCAGTGATAGGTACGCTTCAGATACTCACTCATCCTGGCAAAGTACTTTTTGATACTGGTGCAACTACATCATTCATTTCCCAGCAATTCATCATCAAACATGGGATTAGATG
This sequence comes from Lolium rigidum, assembly GCF_022539505.1. NCBI lineage: Eukaryota > Viridiplantae > Streptophyta > Magnoliopsida > Poales > Poaceae > Lolium > Lolium rigidum. The sequence continues at coordinate 115,183,457 of NC_061508.1, read as the reverse complement.
CAATAAGTTAGATAAACCAATAACCATACTTTCTGCGGGGGGCACGATATTAGTCACCCATACTAAACCTGGACAAGTCATTATGATCAATAAGTGTGTGTTTGACGCAGACCTGTTCATTTTACCGATGAAGGACATTGATGTCATTCTTGGTATGAACTGGTTAGAGGAAAATGGCGCACTTATAGATTGTACCCATAAAACAGTGTCTTTGAAAAGCCCAGGTGGAGAAAGAATCATTTACCAAGGAGATAAGCATACTCAAATTGAAGTGGAGTTGAAGTTGAACAGTATGAAGGAGGTGAAACTGGAGGACATTCCAGTTGTCAACGAATTCCAAGATGTATTTCCTAAGGAATTACCTGGAATGCCCCCAGATAGGGAGATAGAATTTACTATCGACCTAATTCCAGGAACAGCTCCGATTGCTAAAGCACCATACAAGATGGGGCCTAAAGAGTTGAAAGAACTCAAGGAACAATTGGATGACCTGGAACAGAAAGGATTCATACAGGAGAGTATCTCACCATGGGGATCACCTGTGATTTTCGTGGATAAAAGAGATGGAGGTCGACGCATGTGCGGAGACTATAGGAACCTGAACAATGTCACAATCAAGAACAAATACTCACTTCCTAGAATCCAAGATCTTTTTGATCAAGTTAGAGGCGCGGGAGTCTTTTCCAAAATTGATCTAAGATCCGGTTATCACCAGATAAAGATCAAGAAGGAAGACGTTCCGAAAACAGCCTTTGTCTCGAGGTACGGACATCATGAGTATCTCGTAGTACCTTTTGGACTAACCAATGCCCCAGCAATATTCATGAATCTCATGAATAAGATCTTCATGCCATGTCTTGACAAGTTTGTCATCGTGTTCATCGATGATATCTTGATATATTCCAAGGACAAAGCAGAACATGCTGAACACCTTAGGATAGTGTTGCAAACACTAAGGGAACACCAACTGTACGCCAAGTTCAGTAAGTGTGAATTTTGGCTAGATCAAGTAGAATTTCTTGGTCATGTCATTAGTAAGGATGGGATAGCAGTCAACCCAAACAAAGTAGCCTTAGTTTTGGACTGGGAAGCACCCAAGAACGTCAAGGAAATTCGAGGATTCTTGGGAATGGCAGGATATTATAGGAGATTCATTGAAGGATTCTCCAAGATAGCAGGACCAATGACTAAGCTGCTAAGGAAGAACACACCATTCGTGTGGTCTGATGAGTGTGAGAAGAGTTTTCAGACTCTGAAAGAAAAACTCACCACAGCACCGGTGTTAGCAGTTCCGGAAGATGGCAAGGATTACACCGTGTACTGTGATGCATCCAAACATGGATTGGGATGTGTACTCATGCAAGACCGGAAAGTAATATCATATGGATCAAGGCAACTCAGACCTCATGAAGTAAACTATCCAACTCATGATTTAGAGTTAGCAGCAGTTGTTTTTGCCCTTAAGACTTGGAGACATTTTCTCTATGGAGCCAAGTGTGAGCTCTATACTGATCATAAGAGTCTCAAGTACTTCTTCACTCAAAAGGAACTCAACATGAGGCAGAAGAGATGGCTTGAATTGATCAAGGACTATGATTTGACCATCAACTATACTCCAGGAAAGGCTAATGTTGTAGCAGATGCCTTGAGCAGGAAGAGTACTGGCGGAATAGAACCAGAAATATCACCAGAGTTGAAGAAAGAAATAAGCCAAGCCCAAATCCAACTTTGGGAGAAAGAGGCTCATGAAGGACTATCAGCTCTACAAGTAGCTGATGAGATGAATGTCAACCTCAAGAATGAGATAATCATGGGTCAATTAGATGATCCATTCATCGTTGAGGAGATGAGGAGGATTGACGAAGGAAGACCATCAGAATTTCACCGTGGAGAGATGGGATCACTATGGTTCCAGAAGAGGATTTGTGTTCCGGATATTGCTGAGATCAAGGAAGTAATACTCCGGGAAGCCCATCAAACACCATACTCCATTCATCCGGGAAGTACAAAGATGTACATGGATCTAAAGGAGCTATTCTGGTGGAACAACATGAAGAGAGAAATAGCACAGTATGTGGCGGAATGCCATACTTGCCAAAGAGTGAAGGCCGAACACCAGAGTCCGGCAGGAAAGTTACAACCTTTACCTATTCCAGAATGGAAATGGGAGGAGATAGGAATGGATTTCATCACCGGACTACCCGTGACCAATAAAAAGAAGGACATGATATGGGTAATCGTGGACCGGTTGACGAAAAGTGCACACTTCTTAGCGGTAAACCAGCAAGATAAAGGAGAAAAACTCATTGATCTTTACATCAAAGAGATCGTGAGTAAACATGGAGTGCCCAAGAAGATCGTGTCAGATCGAGGATCAGTGTTCACATCGACATTCGGAAGCAACTACATGAAGCTTTAGGATCCAAGTTGGATTATAGTACCGCCTATCATCCTCAGACGGGTGGACAAACTGAGAGAACTAACCAGATCCTAGAGGACATGCTTAGGGCTTGTGCTCTAGACTTCGGAGGATCATGGGAAGAACACTTGCCATTAGCAGAGTTCTCATACAACAACAGTTATCAAAGCAGTATCAAGATGGCACCATTCGAAGCTTTATACGGAAGAAAGTGTAGATCACCAATATGCTGGTATGAAGCTGGATCAAGCAAGGAGTTCAACCCAGATTACGTCAAGGAAAAGCAACACATCATTGACATCATAAGAGATAGACTGAAGATAGCCCAAAGTCAACAGAAGAGCTATGCAGACCAAAAGAGAAGGACTTGGGAGCCACAAGTTGGAGATATGGTATATCTTAAGGTGAGCCCGATGAAAGGTCTTCAGAGATTCGGAGTAAAGGGAAAGTTGAGCCCTAGATACATCGGACCTTTCAAGATACTGAGCCAGAATCGAGGTTTAGCCTTTGAATTGGATCTACCAGGAAGGCTAGCTCAAGTTCACAATGTATTCCATGTGTCACAACTCAGGAAATGCTTAAAGACCCCAGATGAGCCAGTATCACATGCTGAGCTCGAGTTACAACCAGATTTGACATACATCGAGAAGCCAGCGAAGATTCTCGAAGAGAGCTGGAAACAACTCAGAAATAAAGCCATAAAGTACTGCAAGATACAATGGAAGCATCACCCCGAGAGGGAAGCCACCTGGGAAAAGGAAGAAGACTTGAGGAAAACATACCCCGAACTGTTCAGGTATTACAACCACAACTTCGGGACGAAGTTTTCTTTAAGGGGAAAGGCTGTAATGTCCCGGGTTTAGAGACGATCGAGGGGTAGATTTTAGAAAGGGATGTGCATTGCATTGCAAATTCGGGGAAATTTCGCGCTTTTAAACAAAAAGCCGCATCGTAGGGGACAAGTTTCTCTCTCGACACCTTACGGGGTTAGGGTTTCGAGAGTGCGACAAACTTGAATCTCACCTAACTAGATTAGGGTTTTGAGAAGAGAGGGAGAGTTTGAATCACCAATTTAAGTTGCATGATTGAATTCTAAGTTAAGATGGATGATTAAGTTCAAACCAAATTTGAATTTGAATTTCAAATTCAAACATCAAGTTAATATCTCATAATTCAAACTTGAGATAATTCAATAAAAAAATAAGTAATTAAGAGAAATAAATAATACACATAATAAATAAAGCTCATTAGAGAAAACCTTGAGCTTTATTGATCATCACACATTATACAAGGTCTTTACAATATTTATAATGGAAATACATGAATATTACAACACATTACAAGAATTGATAAAATAGGAAAAGAAAAGGAAAATTACAAGTAAGTAAAATTTATCCTAAACTACAATATGATCTTGAATTTGGTAATCTTCATGTCCATTTGATCAACTTCTTGATCCCTGCACACAAACAAAACAAACACAAAGAAAATAAAACAAGTATTAAGCCAAGTGGCATTGCCACTTGGCAGGTTAGCTAAGAAATGAAAATTTGGAAGGTATGATCAACTCTGCCGAGTCGATCCAGCCACAGCCAAGGACAAAGCCAGATACCAAGTATCTGCACACACACACAGCCAGACTGCTCACAAGGCTGTGTGCATGCAGCACACACACACAGTGAGTCACCAAGAGGAGAGCAGGAGCTGTCGACCAGGGAAACAAAGGCCAAACATATAAAAGCCTCTCCAACAGTGAACCCTAGATCATTCATCGACAAGTTCTTGGGTAAGTTCACCAGAAATCACAAACACAAGAACAGGAAGAACAAGATCATTGCCGTTCAACCCGTCCAAGATCACAAAGAACCAAAGCAAGCTTCACAAGCTCACCGGAGGAGCAGGGGCAAGCACCGGGGCATCACTAAAGCAAACCAACCAACTAGAAGCAATCCTCTACACCAACAAACCATTCTAGGAGCTGGAGTGAGGTATACACACCATCATGAACAACCCGAGATGGTTTTGTTCATAGATTGCACAAGCATGAGCTCAAGCACACCAAAGGGTGGGGTAACCCTGTTTTGATCATCACTTGGTCATAGACCAAGTGTAACCTGGTATAAATGGCAAAGCCCAGGGATCAATCAAGCCCATGACCATGGTTATGCCAACCAGTATAGTGGTAGCATCTTCCAGATGGAAACAGGAAAGAAAACCATCCTAGAAACTTACCCAAGCATAACCAGTCAACACTAGCCCATTTGAAAACCATCAGAAATGCAGAGATAATTGATCTACTGCAAGTATTTGTCAACACCAAAAGCTCTGGCAACCAAATTTGGTCAGGCCAGAAAGCAACTGTCCATGCAACCCAAGCCAACGAGTGTGGGAGCTTCCTGAACGACCGAGATTGACTCGTTGAGGCCACCTTAACCACAAAACCAATAATATCGAAAGAATATCATTACCTCGTTGGGTTCAAAAGGAGGGCTAGGGTACACAACCAGTGTTGGCATCCATCTAGCCCTACCAAAATCAATGAAATGATCATAAGCTGCATAGACAGTTCACATCATTTATCTACTTAGTGAATCAAAGCTAAACAGATAAATGAAACAGGCAAGTTACTAATGCACTGGATCTTGCAGATGATCCAAAGGATCATTGCAAGCATCCACTGATGCTTAGATAAGCACCAGCACCCACAGGCTCAGCCTGTATGAAGCACAAACAGCACTGGTTGAGCACCATTAAATCACAGAGAGAAGCACACACTTGCTCCCAAGCTAGAAATAATCATCAGAGCATCACCTGCTCTTGATACAGATCACCACAGCCAAGCATAGTATCAAAACATGAACCAGACACTAAGATCAGCCACAGGACATGAACAAATACATCACAGATAATCAAATAAGCTAGAGATCAAAGTATCCAGTAGCAGATCATCATGGGACAGGGCTGTAGTCATGCAGGCACAGCTCTGCTCAGTGGAGCATCTCCATGAAATAAAGCACCCAGGAAGGCATACCAGAGGCACTGGCACTTGCAAATTTGCAAGGATTACACACCATAACCAAGCCAGGGCAAGTAATTGAATACACTTGATGATCTAGCAATAATAGTATCAAGCACAGAGGCACAGGGATAGTTTCAAGCAAGAAATGCTCATAAGCAATCACATGAGAGCCACAGTAGGAGTATAGGGTACAACAGTAGTGCATAGAACAAAGCTAGAAGAGCAGCAGTAGCTAGCATGCATGACAACAGCAAAGAGCATAGCGGCATACACACAGTCAGAGCAAGCACAGCAACATCACGGCACGGCCACACCTCTATGAGTAGAGGCAGTCTAGTGACCAAGCTAGGAGAAGGAAGAGAAGAAGCAGAACAAGGAGAAGAAGAGGGATGGCGCACTTACGCGTGGTCGAGTAGACAAGGCGCGGCCATGGCGGCCACGGCGGCACACGCCGGGAGCGCGACGGCGCCGAGCCAAGCCAGGCCATGGCGGCACCGTGGTACCACCCGCACCACGGCGGCGGAGCCAGGGCGGTGACCAAGCACCAGGAGCGCCAGGAATGGCGGGATCGAGCGGATCCCGTAACCCTAGCACCAGAGGGGGTCGAGGTCGAGCGCAGCTGGCCGCCCGCGTCAGATCGACGCGGATAGGATTGACAGCCGTCGTGGGGCGCGTCGATTGCGCACCCTGGCGGGGGCTAGTTCCGGCGAATCATGAGCATTATTCAGCAGTAGAAAATTAGACAGCACATGGATCATCTCAAGATAGCAATACATGCCAAATGCTTGTAAGCGCGGAAGGCATGCAAAACATGCCAACGATGCCGCACAAGAAGCGATTGGAAACCAGATAAACACGATGTTGCATTGGAGCCTATCAGCATGGAGCAGTGAAGTCAAGTGTTCTCCTACTACCAAAGGCATAGCTCACCTATCTGGATCGACACACAAGTACATATGAGTGTGCCCCCCAATAATTAAGAAGCTTGGTTAGGAGTCATAGGAAAAAGACATCAGCATGTAGTGGAGATAGGTGGTATTTGTCGCAGCAGAACAACACATGTATCAGAAAGGAGAAAGGTCCAACTTAAAACCACAGAGCCAATTCAATTGGACTTTTGCTAAATCTGAACATGAATAAGTGAGGCAATTGGATTCTTGCTACAATAACTGGACCATGAATAAGTGAGGAACACACTTGAGGCTCCTCAATGCAGAAAAAATAAGTGTGCATCTGATACCTTCATTCAAGATTTTACCAGCCCCATTGTTATCCGTATCTGGGACTCAGCCTCACACAAACTCTACGAGATCAAACAGCAAGATTAGTGTTTACCATTAGAAACATGCTTCCTGTTCATAGATAGGCCTTCTCCAAAGGGTGAACATGATCAAACCTGTTTCTTTCATTCTATGTTGTTGTTTCTGGTTTATTTGTCACCGCACATATTACAAACATTTACATTGCTATATATTCTGAGCTAGTATTTTTTGTTTGCTTAGTCAATAGTCATTCTACAACTCATGGCTTGAGAACAATAGGAGTTTACTATGAACTCATGAAATTTAGGCTGCTTTGCACAATCTTCACATCAACCAAACTGTCCAGATTCTATAAACATCACCTAATAACATTATGCCTCCTTGCAAACACCACAATGAAAATATACAAGAAAGACTGTAGTCACTCATCTGTGTCTTGATGCACAGACCTGCATCAGAAATATGTCCATGGTTTCATGCTTCGTGGAATCCCTTTTTTCAAAAGTAAATGTCACTTTGCTTGGACTGTGCCTTGAGACCTTTCAATTTCTTTAATATGTTGGAGAAATAATCTTGCAAATATTTCTCTAAGGTGAGGATATCCTTTGCCTCCACCCCAAGAAGCTCGTATGTCTCATTCATTGGAGCTGAGAAAACAGTGTCACTGGAGAGCACCTGGATTATAAAATGTAAAAATTCTTGTAAGCTTTCACAGGATTCGATATATGTGTTACTGTTACAGTATTACACGCGCACTGCATAAGAGGCCTAGACGAACCTCTGAAAATGCGAGCCTGTCAGCCACATCATTTGTCCACTGGAAGAACCGTGTTAATTGACGAGTAAATCTCAACACTCCAACAGGGACAGTAGTTACATTGGCATCTTGCCCAGCCAGTCTCTCGCATAATGTAATAACCTGAATAAGGCAAGACAAATAGAACCTCAACAAAAACGTACCAACTCTCATGAGCCATCATGTGGTACATTCTCAAAAGCAAAATAAATGCCTGAATGATTATATTGGTACACTTCCTACGAAATAGGACAATATACCAACTATTCATTAGTGACAAGCCAATACTCAGAAGACCTTTCCTTCATTAATGACAGGCCAATACCATTCATTAATGTACTTCATTCGCTAAAAAAGCATTAGTGTTAATTACCTCCTGAGTTGTCCAAGATCGTGGTCCAGCAAATGTTAGGAGTTTTTTGCTGGCCTTCTCATTGCGCAGAGCAACAAATGTCAGGCGAGCAACATCCTATAGTTGCACAGAGAATAGGCGTCAACAGAAAGCTACTTTGGAGAGAGACTGGTACAGAGATATCCACAGTTCAGTTTTCCTATATGGAGGAGGAGGGGAAAAAAGATAACCTGGGTATCCATGTACGCAATCCGAGTCGGAGCATCAGTTCCCCAAACTGACTTCTCTTCTAGTATAGGCACCGCATACTGCCCAATGAGGCCCTGCAACCAAACAGGCGTCAGAAATTCATTCCTAGAAACAACCAGCAAAACATAACTAGACAAAGATGTACGATATGAACTTCCAACTATATGTCACATCATTGCTTTTAACTTTTACTTGTTCAGTACTATGATGAATTATGAACAGCACACAGTTAGTTTAGCAAGAAACTGCAGTGCCTTCTGCGGTCTCACATATCAGCATCTCGGGAAAAAGGAGCAAATCTAGCTACCTGCATGAAACCACAGAGCCGGATGATGGTGTAATCGAGACCGGTATCCTGGATAAACTTCTCGGTGCAGTACTTGATCTCCATGAGGGGGACCTCGGGGTGCTTGTCGCAGTTGTGGATGGAGTAGAACACGTACTTCTGGATCCCCATCGCCTTGGCGCACTGGATCAGAGCAACCTTTCCTTCCCAGTCTACCTAAACAGAGCAACCGTCAGCGCGCGCGCCCGAACGTACCTCGTGTGACAGTAGCAGCATTCTTCTCTGTGTTTTTGTTAGAGATTATTATATGCGGATGGCATACCGTTCGAATGGGCTCTTCCGGCCGCCCCGTCGCGCAGTCAATCACCGTGTGGACGCCGACCAGCGTGGCGGGTATCGTCTCCGGCTTGCTGAGGTCGGCCTGATTAAATCAGTTATTACACGCACAAACGATATCATGAGATGGATCCGCAATGTGATACGTGGTGCCGCAAAATTACATAGAGCAGGAAGAACTGAACAGTGAAGTCGATTGCACACAGTGCAAACCTACATTGACCACGGTGGCGCCCCAGTCCCGGAGGAAGTCGGCGGGGGCGGGGCGGGGCCTGACGAGGCACCTGACGTCGTAGCCCTCGTCCAGCGCCCGCCTGACCACCTGCCGCCCCAGGGTGCCCGTGGCGCCGACCACCAGCACGCTCGTCGGCCTGACGGGCGTGCCCTGCCCAATGCTGATCGCCTGCGCGTTGCAGGTCACCGCCAGCCTGCAGCGGGACGAGACGGCGCGGGCCGCCGGGTGGGGGAGCGGCCGCGCGCGGGCGATGGCCCAGGAGAGCGGGGCGCGGCGGCCCGGGGTGGCGAGCCGCGAGGGCAGCGCGGCAGCAGGGCTGGTGGACGTCGCCATTTCTGCGCGCGGTGGTTTTTGCCGTGGCAGTGGCGGAGGCGTGGTTTTGGGGGTGCGAGGAGTGGTGGAGAGGGGATGCGGAGCAGCCGATGCCCGTCGCGCCACGTCACCTCCGCCATCCCCGTGATCCGTCTCGCTTCCCGTTTCTTTCCCCGCCCACTTGTGAGAATTTTCACCCTTTGCTCCCTTCCATATTCTACACGATTTTGTTTTGAAAAAATGTTAAAATCTGATCTCTGCATCGAAATCGAACTAGGAAAACTAAGAAAATAAAGACTTCGGGCTATCTAAAAGCAACGCCTCCAACAAAAAAACAGCACGGTTTTCATCCTGAAGATAGTACTCGCTCTCAAAACAATGTTTTCAACAAGGTCATTGCCAGACATAACCAATTAAGGCCAGATCTGGCCCAGATCGGGCTCGCGCCACCGTCGCCCAGCTCACCAGCCGCCTCAATGTCTCCTCCGCAGAACCACCAGGCCCACCCACCGCCGCGCCTCCCCACTCGGACGCACCGCTGGAGGCGTCGCCTCTACCCTCCACCATTTGGCGGGTCGGGCGCCGCCACCGCCGCCGGCGTCGGCGATGGCAGCGGCCTGGTCGGCACGACGTTGGGAGGGGCGGGGTTAGGGTTTCTGGGTGGCCTCCGGAGTCGCCCCAGCGGGAGCGACCCAGGAGACAGCGTCGATTCTGTATGTCGCTAATATCGAAACCAACTGCATTATGCATACGACTTATGACTTTTATTTAAATTTTATTTAACAAATATCCTCCAAGAGCATATACAAAAATCTGAAGCCACCACACAACATCTATAAACCCGACAATTGGTGAAGGTCATGCTATCAACACAATATGCTTTGAAAACACGAACTACGTCCCATCAACTGGGTACCGGAGGCATCACTGAGTCACCCTATGGCAAAACAGGAGCACACTTTTGACCCCAGATGCCATCACATACATGAGTTTTTATTTGGTATATTTTTGATTTTTCGTCCTTCTAACTCACTTAATCTCGATTCTTGAAGGTACATCCATAATTTTGTGTCACTATCCTCATTGTCATTTATTCTAGGCTCATGCTTATAGGGAAGCAATGGATATTGATTTGGGTGGATAGAAGCTCCTAACAATTATAATTTCCCATTTAGGCTTATGAGATGTGTAATGTCTATGTTCCACTAAATTGCATAGATAGGTGAAGATACCTTGCAGCAAATGATCTAGAAACGAGTCGATAAATTTATAAACAGTTAAATCGTATTAAAAATATGGTGGTCCATGCCAAAATAAAATAAATTGTCTTGGAAGATACTACTAATTGACCGAACCGGTATGTCCGTGAAAGAGAGGCAATTAAGAGACGTTTAGGGTTTCCCAGCCACCTCCCGTCGGCTCTGCCAATCTGTCCAATTATGTGGCCTCTCGGGCCGTGGAGGAGGCGTGGATCTCGACCTCGTTGGCGGGAGGGCTCTGATTTTTCTAGTTTTAGGGTGAAGGTTTGGTCGGATGGGGCTAAGTGATGGCGGCGGCGCCTTCTCCGATAAAGTTTCATGGGTTCAGCCCCATCTCAGTGGTGACGTCGAGAAGCTTGTGGGAGTGGTGTGTTTTCATCGTCGGTTATTCCTTCTTCCACGTCTCCAGGACGGGTGCGGTCTTCTCGACCCGTTCGGCAACTTCCCGTCCGCATCCAACAACATCAGGTCGGCTCAGGGAGAAGCGGCAGCCATTGGCGCGGGCTGGAGGTTGAAGTCGAAAGGCATCCAAGGATTTCGTTGTAATTTTCCTTTTTGTTGAGATGCTTTGTACTATTCAATGTTTCTCTTAATGCCAGGGTTCTGTTCGGAAAAAAAATATTGGTCTTAGTGGCTACGAAATTAGAATAACCTAAAGCTGCAAGTTTGATATGTTTAGGAATTGAAAATTGTTAGATGTATATATCTGTATATTGTAGTTTCCCCATATGTTAGGGGGCTTCCTGCATATTTCCACCTGTACATGTACTATATATTGTGGCCTTTGGCCCCCTGGTAATACAACAAGCATATTAACCTAACATGGTATCAGAGCAAATATTGATCCTCTAGTTTCTCCCGGCGACGCTGCTTGTTCAATCTCCCGTCCATCGCCCGATTACTGCTCCAATCTCATCCCGGTCGATTCCGCCCGGCCTATTTCGCCGCCCGTTTCATTCCCCACGCGTGGCGCCCGCCCGGCAGACTCCTGATTCCTCCGCCCGGCCGATTTCGCCGCAGGTTTCCTTCCCCGCGCGTGGCGCCCGCCCGGCAGACTCCCGATTCTTTCCTTCCCCGCGCGTGGCGCCCGCCCTCCTGCTGCGTGGCCGGCCTCCACGATTCCTCCCAGATTGGATCTCCACGCGCCGCTGGCCTCCTGCTCTGCTCCGTGTCCTGCTCGTCTTCTGCAGTCCGGCCGATCTCCCCAGGATCCGCCTGCCCCCGATCGACCTCCCAAGGATCCGCCCGCCCTGCTGCTGGCCGATCTCCCTGCCCTCTCTCGCGTGGCCGTCCCTGCTGCTGGCCGATCTCCCTGCCCCCGCTCGCCCGTCTGCCCCTGCTGCCTGTCTGCTGCTGTGCGTGGTCGCCCCGACGCCTCGTGTGCGACGCCTGCCCGTCTACTTTCCGCCAGATTGGGCCGCCTGCTCTTCTCGATCGGCCCGTTTCCCAGCAGTTTGATATCAATCTGAGGTACAAAAAAAAATATACTATCGTCAGCTATGTCTTCTTCCGCTGATCCCGCCTTCTCTTTGGGTCTCCCTTCGGTACTTGGTACGGCTAGCCATTCTTCGTCGTCGTTTGCAGCTTCTTCACGCGGCTCTGCCCGCGCTTTCCCGACTTCGTCTACGTCGGCTCGCCGCTCTACATCGACTTTTGCGGCCTCTTCACGCGACTCTGCCCGCGCTTCGCCGACTTTTGTGGCCTCTTCATGCGGCTCTGCCCGCGCTTCGCCGACTTCGTCTACGTCGACCCGCCGCTCTACATCAACTTTTGCGGCCTCTTCCCGCGGTTATGGCCGCGCTTCGTCGACTCCGTCTACGTCGGCCTGCCGCTCTACATCGACTTTCGCGGCCTCTTCACGTGGTTATGACCGCGCTTTGCCGACTCTGTCTTCATCGGCGTGTTGCTCTCCGTCGCCCCCTTTGGTGGCCTCTGTGCGTGTGGCTGATAGCTCCTCGTCGGCACCTGATTGTACGTCGACCTCTCCAGTCGCGCCCCTCTCTGCGCATGAGATAGCGCAGCTTCACCGCCTGCTTGATGCTTGGGATTCCAGTTTACGTCAGCAGCCTCGCGGTCCGAGTCTCCGCCCTCGTCCTCATTGCACCTCACTGTGGCAAGGTTGGCCACACTTCCTCCACCTGTTGGACGCGGGATCCCGGTTTACGTCGGCAGTTTCGGGATCGTCGGCGGGCCGGCTCTTCGAGATCTTCTGCGGTTGCACTTTCCGATCGGGACATTCTCGGGGGTCTTCGTGGTCTCGCTCGCTACTACGGACTCTTCCTCGCCGGGCGCTGCTGGTTCCGTGACCGGCTCTTCGCGCATCGCGCGACCACCAGTTTCTACACAGTCAGGTACATCCCCGTGGTATCTGGATTCTGGAGCTTCCTTTCATATGACCTCTGAGTCTTCTATTTTGTCTGCTCTTCGGTCTCTTATTTCTCATGTCCGTGTTGTCACGGCTGATGGTACCTCTATCCCTGTTTCTAGTAGAGGCACCCTTTCTACTCCCTCTTTCTCTGTCCCTGATGTTTCTCATGTTCCTCGCCTTCAGATGAACCTTTTCTCTGCTAGCCGACTCACCGATTCCGGTTGTTGCGTCATTCTTGACACCGAGTCTTGTGCGGTTCGGGATCGTCACACACGAGCCCCGATTGGAACTGGCCCTCGTAGCCGTAAGTCTCCGGGGCTTTGGGAGTTAGACTGGCTTCGTGTTCCTTCCGCTGCCACACCATCTGCTAGTTCTCCTCCGGTTGTTGCCTCTGTCACCGGCTCTTTTCAGCACTGGCATCATCGTCTTGGTCACCTTTGTGACTCTCGCCTGTCGTCTTTGGTTCATCGTGGCCTTCTGGGGTCTGTCTCGGGAGATGGGTCGTTACATCGTCGGGGCTGTAGGTTAGGCAAACAGATTCAGCTTCCTTATCCTACTAGTGTGTCCGTCTCTCGGCGACCGTTTGATTTAGTCCATTCGGATGTTTGGGGTCCGGCTCCCTTCGCTTCGAAAGGGGGCCATCGATACTATATCTTATTCATTGATGATTTTTCACGGTACACCCGGGTGTTTTTCATGTACTCTCGCAGGTGAGGTGCTCTCTATTTATCGGCGTTTTGCGGCCATGGTCCGCACTCGGTATTCCTCACCCATTCGCGTGTTCCGTGCTGATTCTGCCTGGTGAGTATATCTCCCGAGCACCTTCGTGGTGTCCTTGCCGAGGAGGGCACTCTCTCTCGGTTTTCTTGTCCCGGCGCGCATGCTCAAAATGGCGTCGCCGAGCGTAAGCATCGTCATCTTCTTGAGACCACCCGTGCTATGATGATTGCTTCTTCTCTTCCGCCACATTTCGGGCTGAGGTCTGTTGCTACGTCGGCCCACCTCATTAACATTCAGCCTTCCGCTGCTCTACGGGGTGGCATTCCTCTCGAGCGTCTCTCCGGTGTTTCTCCGGACTACTCGACTCTCCGTTCATTTGGTTGCGTCTGCTATGTCCTTCGCCTCCTCGTGAACGCACCAAACTAACCGCTCAGTCTGTTGAGTGTGTTTTTCTCGGATACAGTGATGAGCATAAGGGCTATCGCTGTTGGGACCCCGTTGGTCGTCGGATGCGCATCTCTCGTGACGTCACGTTTGATGAGACGCGTCCCTTCTATCCTCGCCCCACCTCGGGTACTTACCCGGTGGATGATATCTCTTTTCTTCTTTTTCCGGATGCACCCCCTACTGTTCCTCCTCCCTCCCTCCTACTTCGATGCGCCCCCTTCGGCGCCATCCTCTCGTTCATCTAGTCCACCTAGTACTCCTCGTTCTCCGGCTTCGGCTCCTTCCGATGCTCGTCCCTTCTTCCTCTTCTTCTCGATGACTTGTCTTCCGCGGATGAGCTTTCCCCTTCACGGCACGTGCGTCGGCGTCGTGCTCCAGCTCGTTACTCTCCTAGTCAGTATGGTCTCTCTGTCGTTTCCGAGCCGACTTCTTATCGGGATGCCGAGCGTCATCCTGAATGGCAGCTTGCCATGGCTGAGGAGATCGCTGCGCTTGAGCGCACTAGCACTTGGGATCTTGTTTCTCCCCCTTCTGGTGTTCGTCCTATCACGTGTAAGTGGGTCTATAAAATTAAGACTCGCTCTGATAGATCTCTTGAGCGCTATAAAGTGCGTCTTGTGGCTCGTGGCTTTCAGCAGGAGCACGGGCGTGACTATGATGAGACTTTTGCCCCTGTGGCTCATATGACTACTGTGCGTACCCTTCTTGTTGTTGCTTCTGTTCGCCGCTGGTCTGTCTCCCAGCTTGATGTTCGGAATGCTTTTCTTAATGGCGAGTTGAGTGAGGAGGTTTACATGCAGCCTCCTCCTGGGTATTCTGTTCCCGATGGGATGGTTTGTCGTCTTCGACGTTCTCTCTATGGTCTCAAACAGGCCCCTCGTGCCTGGTTTGAGTGCTTTGCTTCTGTGGTGACTGCTGCTGGTTTCTCTCCTAGTCTTCATGATCCAGCACTTTTCGTTCACACTTCTCCTCGTGGACATACTCTTCTTCTTCTTTATGTTGATGATATGATCATTACTGGCGATGATCCTGAGTATATTGTCTTCGTCAAGGCTCGTCTTCGTGATCAGTTTCTTATGACTGATCTTGGTCCTCTTCGCTATTTTCTTGGCATTGAGGTTTCCTCCTCTTCTAATGGTTTTTCTATCTCTCAGGAAAAGTACATTCAGGATCTTCTTGCTCGTGCTGCTCTTGGGGATGAGCGCACAGTTGATACTCCTATGGAGCTTAATGTTAAGCTTAGTCCTACTGATGGTGATTCTCTTCCTGATCCCACCCGTTATCGCCATCTTGTTGGGAGTCTTGTTTATCTTGCTGTCACTCGTCCTGATATTTCTTATCCTGTTCATATTCTGAGTCAGTTTGTCTCAGCTCCTATCACTGTTCACTATAGTCATTTCCTCCGTGTTCTACGTTACCTTCGTGGCACGATCACTCGTCGCCTTTTCTTTTCCCGTTCCAGCTCTCTCCAGCTCCAGTGCTATTCGGATGGTACGTGGGCGAGTGATCCTACAGATCGTCGTTCACTTCTACGCTTCTTGTGTGTTTCTTGGTGGTTCGCTTGTTGCTTGGAAGACGAAGAAACAGGTCGCAGTTTCCCGTTCGAGTGTTGAGGCTGAGTTGCGGGCTATGGCTTTGTTGATTGCTGAGGTGACTTGGTTACGGTGGTTGCTTGCAGATTTTGGGGTCTCTGTTACGACACCCACTTCACTTTTGTCTGACAGTACAGGTGCTATCAGTATTGCACGTGATCCGGTCATGTTGGATAATTAGGCACAATTTCCATGATTAATTCCAGAATATAAAACATGATGATAGCAACTACTAACATGTGAAACTCGAACATACTAGATGCATTAATCAACATGAGTAGCAGCAGCGCAAACGGTAAAGCATCCATCGCTAAACAGATCGAGATATGTCGCACGTACCGATCTGGTGGAGGTGGCGGTGGAGGTGTAGCAAATGATGTCGCAGCAGTAACGTTGTTGATGACAACGTTGTTGACGAAAGGTACGACGGGTCGAAGTAGACGGCGTTGAAGACGACGGTAGGCAGCACCGCCCGACTCTGACGGAAGGCGACCCGTGATGAAGAGCTTGAGCAGTCGCGCAGAGCGCTTCCCAAAAACCTAATTCGCCCTCTCCCGTACAGGATCGCAAGGACGAGCGGTTCCGGAGACCTGCTCTCCCGTTCGCCGATGCACGTCGGCGCGCGGGATGGAGTAGGCTACGATGGCGGCGCAAGCACAGAGAGGTGGAAACCCTAACTCGTGTATTTGGTGTGTTTCTGCGGTAGCCGGGCAAGAGATTATATAGGCTCGGGAAACCCTAGGCAACGTGGGCCACGCCCACGTCGCACGAACGTTTCGAGTCGGTTACAGATAGCCCATGATCCGGGAGCGACCCGAACCGACTAACTGTGACGCGTCCGTCTAGGACTCTGTTCGTTTTCCTGAGCTGCAAAAAGTAAGGAAAGTCTCGGCTCGAGGCTCAATCCACTCACCACGAGCGCGGCGCGCGTCGTGACGTGTCGAGTCGAGTCGAGACGAGACGAGCGAGCGAGGAGGAGGAGGAGCGCGCGTGTAGCTAATACGTCCCAAACGTATCTATAATTTCTTATGTTCCATGCTACTTTATTGATGATACCTACATGTTTTATACACATTATATGTCATTATTATGCGTTTTCCGGAACTAACCTATTGACGAGATGCCGAAAGGCCGATTCTGTTGTTCTGCTGTTTTTGGTTTCGAAATCCTAGTAAAGAAATATTTTCGGAATCGGACGAAATCAAGACCGAGGACCTTATAATTCCCGGAAGCTTCCAGAGCACCGGAGAAGGACGAGAGGGGAGCCAGGGGGCCCCACACCACACCCCGGCGCGGCCCAGGGGGGGCGCGCCCCCCTATGGTGTGGGCACCCCGTGGCCCCTCCGACTCTATCTCTTCGCCTATTTAATCGTCCCTGACCTAAAAACACCGACAGAGAAGACGAGACCCGAGAAAACCTTCCCGGAGCCGCCGCCATCGCGAAATCAAGATTCGGGGGACGAAGTCTCGTTCCGGCACCCTGCCGGACGGGGAATTGCCCCCGGAGTCATCTCCACCGCCGTCTCCACCGCCATCTTCACCGCCATCGCTGTTCCCATGATGAGGAGGGAGTAATTCTCCCCTGGGGCTGAGGGCTCTACCGTAGCTATGTGGTTAATCTCTCTCTCTCTGTACTCCAATACAATGATCTCATGAGCTGCTTTACATGATTGAGATCCATATGATGAGCTTTGTATCGCTACTAGTTGTGTGCTACTCATGTGATGTTATTAAAGTAGTCTATTCCTCCTACTTGGTGTAAAGGTGATTAGTGTGTGCACCGTGTGGTTCTTGTCGTAGGCTATGATCACGATCTCTTGTAGATTGTGGAGTTAATTATCATTATGATAGTATTGATGTGATCTATTCCTCCTTCATAGTGTAATATGGACAGTGTGTGCACTATGTTAGTTCTTGGTTTATTTTGCAATGATCTATTATGCTCTAAGGTTATTTAAATATGAACATTGAATTGTGGAGCTTGTTAACTCCGGCATTGAGGGTTCGTGTAATCCTACGCAATGTGTTCATTATCAAACAAGAGTGTATGTAGCACATATGAGAAGAAGTATTTATTATGCGATCAATGTTGAGAGTGTCCACTAGTGAAAGTATGATCCCTAGGCCTTGTTTCAAATACGCAAACACCGTTTACTTACCGTTACGTTGCATGTTTACTCGCTGCCATATTTTATTCAGATTGCTATTACCACTCATATACATCCATATTACTTGTATTTCACTATCTCTTCGCCGAACTAGTACACCTATACATCTGACAAGTGTATTTGGTGTGTTGGGGACACAAGAGACTTCTTGCTTTGTGATTACAGGGTTGCTTGAGAGGGATATCTTTGACCTCTTCCTCCCTGAGTTCGATAAACCTTGGGAAATCCACTTAAGGGAAACTTGCCGCTGTTCTACAAACCTCTGCTCTTGGAGGCCCAACACTGTCTACAAGAATAGAAGCACCCGTAGACATCAAGCACTTTTACGGCGCCGTTGCTCGGGAGGAAAGGTAAAAGGCACTAATACTCCGGTTCCAGTGTAAAGTACTTTTCTGGCGCCATTGTGTGTGTGCTCGAAGCTATTTCCTTTAGACTCTGCAATTACATCTTTTTGTTTCTTGTTTTTATTTTCACTAGTTAGGCATAATGGAAAACAACAAAAAAATTGGTGAGCTTTTTAATCTTTTTCCTAATTTAGAATTGTTTGATGCGAAAATTAAAAAACCTATGGAACCTTATTTACATGATAGTAGCAATGTTATTAGTATGAATGCAATTACTGCTAATGCTATGAAGAAGTCTAAGCTTAGGGAAGCTAGTTTACATAAAAATAATCTTTTTGCTCCTCCGCTTTGGAAGAAATATTTTGCTCGATGATGCTTTATCTCCCATATGCGATAACTCTAATGATGCTTCGATATTTTAAATCCACCTGCTGAAAGTATTCCGTATAAAATACCTATGGAAATTATTGAACGTGTTATGGATAACCGCTATGAAGGGGATGGAACTGTCCATCCCGGGAATCATTTACTTGTTTTTGCATGAATTATGCGGGTTATTCAAGTGTGCGGGTATTTCAATGGATGAAGTTAGGAAGAAATTATTTGTTATGTCGCTATCACGGTGAAGCAGACGCATTGGTATAAACTGCTTGAAGGACGGGCGCTCTCTTGATTGGAAGGATATTGTGCCTCTATTTTATTCCAAGTTCTATCCTCCAAGTGAAATTCACAAAGATCGAAACCGTATATATAATTTCTGGCCTCATGATGGAGAGAGTATTGCCCAAGCATGGGAGAGATTGAAGAATTTAATGCTCAAATGCCCCAATCATGAGCTTCCAGGTAATATCATCATTGATAATTTCTATGCAAGACTTTCTTTTCAAGATAAGACCTTGCTGGATACTACTTGTTCTGGATCATTCACGAGCAATAAAGAAGAGTTTAAAAGGGACCTTCTTGATCGGATTAAGGAGAACGCTGAAGATTGGGAGAACGACAAAGGTAAAGAGTCGGGTATAAATTATGATTATGAATGCATTGAAACTTTCATGGATAGTGGTAAATTTCGAAATATGAGTGCTACTTATGGTCTTGACTCTCAAGTTGCTGCAAATCTTTATAAAGCTTTTGCTTCTCACATTGAATTGCCTAGGAAGAATTTTGATAAGTATCATGAACCTTTTAAAGACGCTTGCATGAAGAATGAAATTGTTGTTAATGATTGCAATAAGCGTGCTCAAACTCCTAAGAATGCTATTTCCTATAAGCATGTTAATTTTTGTGGAATACATAGACCTTGTGGAATTAATCAAATAGAAGATGAATATTGTATCCATCACAGAAATGAAAAAACTAGAAAGTGGTCTAGAGCTCTAGATGATCTTGGAGAAAAAGTGTGTGCCCTCTATCCTTTTATTTGTGAACTTTGCCATAGAGTTGGTCATTTTAATTTTCAATGCTCCTCCAATGATAATTCGAACCCCATGAGTGCTGCAAATTTGTATTGTGATGATGAAATCATTCCTAATCAGCATGATGAACTTACCTTATTTTTGAAATGTGAAGAGTTATCAAGAAAAATTTCTTTGTTAAATATTAACGATCTTGATATTGATGATGTCCTGCATGGGTGTTTTTCTTACTGCACTAATAATTGCCATACAAATACTTACATACAGAATATTTTAGAAGATGACACCTTGCCAAAATATGATAGGACCGCTGTGTGTTTTCAATTAATTAATGAAAAGGAGGGATCCTCCCAAGTTTCTTCTATTGTTTCTAAAAGTAAATCAGGTTATGCGGACAAGCCACCCTTCAAACCTCTTCCTCCTAAAGAAGGGAGCGAGGAGAGGGAAGAAGAGAAGAAGAAGAAGAAGAAGGGAACGAAGAAGAAGAAGAAGAAGAAGAAGAAGAAGAAGGAGAATAAAAAGAAAGAGGTAACGGCGTATCCCCGCGTGAATGAGATAACGCTAGGTAACCGTAAGTATGTTGCTCCTAATGATTATTGTGATAATGAATCTGAATACGATGATCTTCCTATGCCCTTTACATACATTAGCGATCATGATTTGAATGAGCATACTACTTTTGATATTACAAATCTCTGGGAAACTAATTCTGAAAATGATAATAATTGCCATAGTGTCAGTACTATCCATGCTTCCCCCCATAATAATATAGAAAGCTCTAAGCTTGGGGAAGAGGTGTTTGAAAATCCTTTTGCTACTGGTCATTATGTTCTTGATACATCTCCTTCTAATAACAATGATGGTATGGTCATAGATAAACCGATCTGTGAAAGATAACTATTCTATTTCTTATGATGACACTCGTGCCTCCGATCTTTGATGATTATTATAAAGAATGCTATGATATAGGTTATAACTATCCTTATGAAACTTGTCATAGTCATGATTGGATTACCAAAAACAATTCTTTTAATATGCAACTTGTTTACCATGTTCAAATTCTTGATAATAATCTTGCTCCAATTACTATTAATGAGAATAACTCTTCTTATGCCAAAATTAATGATATTTCTATGCATATGAACCATGATAAGAATGTTTTAAGTGATGGGTATATTGTGGATTTCATCAATGATACTACTGAAAGTTATTATGAGAGAGGGAAATATGGTTATATGCATCTTAATAATATTAAGTTTCCCCTCTTTATGTTGAGAATCTTTAAGTTACTCGTGTTTTATCCTCTTATGCTTGTCACTTTGCTCTTCATGAATTCATTTGTGTATAAGATTCTTCTGCATAGGAAGCATGTTAGGCTTAAATGTGTTTTGAATTGCCTCTTGAAGCTCTCTTTTGCTTCAAATACTATTTCTTGCGGGTGCATCACCAAAACTGCTGAGCCCATCTTAATGGCTATAAAGAAAGAACTTCTTGGGAGATAACCCATGTGTTTATTTTACTACAGCAATTTTTGTTTTGTTGAGTCTTGGAAGTTGTTTACTACTGTAGCAACCTCTCCTTATCATGTTTTTGTGCCAAGTAAAGTTTCTATGTTAAAGTTGATGTTATATTTGGGATCGCTGCGCAGAAACAGCATTGCTGTCTGTCACGAATCTGGGCACAGGCCTCTGTAGAAAATTCGAAAAAATCTGCCAGTTTACGAGCGTGATCCTCAGATATGCACGCAACTTTCATTAGTTTTGAGTTTTTCCATTTGAGCAAGTCTGGTGCCATCTTAAAATTCGTCTTTACGGACTGTTCTGTTTTTGACAGATTCTGCCTTTTATTTCGAATTGCCTCTTTTGCTATGTTGGATTCATTTCTTTGATCCATTAATGTCCAGTAGCTTTATGCAATGTCCAGAAGTGAAAACAATGTTTGTGTCACCTCTGAACATGTGAATTTTTGATTATGCACTAACCCTCTAATGAGTTTGCTTGAAGTTTGGTGTGAAGGAAGTTTTCAAGGGTCAAGAGAGGAGGATGATATACTACGATCAAGAAGAATGAAAAGTCTAAGCTTGGGGATGCCCTGGTGGTTCATCCCTGCATATTTCAAGAAGACTCAAGCATCTAAGCTTGGGGATGCCCAAGGCATCCCCTTCTTCATCGACAAAGTATCGAGTTCCTTCTCTTGAAACTATATTTTTATTCGGTCACATCTTATGTACTTTACTTGGAGCGTCTGTATGTTTTTGTTTTTGTTTGAATAAATGATTGTTTGGGAGAGAGACACGCTTCGCTGGTTCGTATGAACACATGTGTTCTTAGCTTTTAATTTTCATGGCGAAGGTTGAAACTGCTTCGTTAATTGTTATATGATTGGAAACGGGAAATGCTACATGTAGTAATTGGTGTAATGTCTTGAATAATGTGATACTTGGCAATTGTTGTGCTCATATAGATCTTGTTTAAGCTCTTGCATCATGTACCTTGTACCCATTAATGAATAATTACATAGAGTTTGTTAAAATTTGGTTTGCATGATTGGTCTCTCTAAGTCTAGATATTTTCTGGTTGAGGTGTTTGAACAACAAGGAGACGATGTAAAGTCTTATAATGCTTACAATATGTTTATATGTGAGTCTTGCTGCACCATTTTATACTTGAGTTTGCTTCAAATAACCTTGCTAGCCTAAACCTTGTATAGAGAGGGAATACTTCTCATGCATCCAAATACTTGAGCCAATATTCATGCCATTTGTGTCCACCATACCTACCTACTACATGGTATTTCTCCGCCATTCCAAAGTAAATTGCTTGAGTGCTACCTTTAAATAATTCAAAATTTATCACCTCTTATTTGTGTCAATGTTTTATAGCTCATGAGGAAGTATGTGGTGTTTTATCTTTCGATCTTGTCATTTACTTTTGACGAGACTTTCACAATGGACTAGTGGCTTCATCCGCTTATCCAATAATTTTGCAAAAAGAGCTGGCAATGAGGTTCCCAGCCTCAATTAATTAACTTGCATTAATAATTCTCTTCACATGTTTTGCTCGATCTATCGGTAAGCAACTTAAATTTGCAAATAGACACTCCTCCATGGTATGTGAATGTTGGAAGGCACCCGAGGATTCGGTTAGCCATGGCTTGTGTAAGCAAAAGGTTGGGAGGAGTGTCATCCATAAATAAAGAAAAACTAAACTAAAGTACATGTGTAAACAAAAGAGAAGAGGGATGATCTACCTTGCTCGGTAGAGATAACGTCCTTCATGGGAGCCGCTCTTGAAAGTCCGGTTGATGAGGTAGTTAGAGTGCCCACTACCATTCGTTGACAACAACAAACACCTCTCAAAACTTTACTTTTATGCTCTCTATATGTTTTCAAAATCAAAGCTCTAGCACAAATATAGCAATCAATGCTTTCCTCTTTGAAGGACCTTTCTTTTACTTTATTGTTGAGTCAGTTTACCTATTCTTTCTATCTTAGAAGCAAACACTTGTGTGAATTGTGTGCATTGATTCTTACATGTTTACCTATTGCACTTGTTATATTACTTTGTGTTGACAATTATCCATGAGATATACATGTTAAAGTTGAAAGCAACCGCTGAAACTTATATCTTCCTTTGTGTTGTTTCAAAGCTTTCTACTAAGAATTTATTGCTTATGAGTTAACTCTTATGCAAGACTTATTGATGTTTGTCTTGAAAGTATTATTCATGAAAAGTCTTTGTTATATGATTCATTTGTTTACTCATTATCTTCATCATTGCTTCTAATCTCTGCATTCATCTCATGTGCTTTACAATAGTATGATCAAGGTTATGATGGCATGTCACTTAAGAAATTATCATTGTTATCGTTTACCTACTCGAGGGCGAGTAGGAACTAAGCTTGGGGATGCTTGATACGTCCCAAACGTATCTATAATTTCATATGTTCCATGCTACTTTATTGATGATACCTACATGTTTTATACACATTATATGTCATTATTATGCGTTTTCCGGAACTAACCTATTGACGAGATGCCGAAAGGCCGATTCTTGTTTTCTCGCTGTTTTTGGTTTCAGAAATCCTAGTAAAGAAATATTTTCGGAATCGGACGAAATCAAGACCGAGGACCTTATAATTCCCGGAAGCTTCCAGAGCACCGGAGAAGGACGAGAGGGGAGCCAGGCGGGCCCCACACCACACCCCGGCGCGGCCCAGGGGGGGCGCGCCCCCCTATGGTGTGGGCACCCCGTGGCCCCTCCGACTCTATCTCTTCGCCTATTTAATCGTCCCTGACCTAAAAACACCGACAGAGAAGACGAGACCCGAGAAAACCTTCCAGAGCCGCCGCCATCGCGAAATCAAGATTCGGGGACGAAGTCTCGTTCCGGCACCCTGCCGGACGGGGAATTGCCCCGGAGTCATCTCCACCGCCGTCTCCACCGCCATCTTCACCGCCATCGCTGTTCCCATGATGAGGAGGGAGTAATTCTCCCCAGGGCTGAGGGCTCTACCGTAGCTATGTGGTTAATCTCTCTCTCTGTACTCCAATACAATGATCTCATGAGCTGCTTTACATGATTGAGCTCCATATGATGAGCTTTGTATCGCTACTAGTTGTGTGCTACTCATGTGATGTTATTAAAGTAATCTATTCCTCCTACTTGGTGTAAAGGTGATTAGTGTGTGCACCGTGTGGTTCTTGTCGTAGGCTATGATCACGATCTCTTGTAGATTGTGGAGTTAATTATCATTATGATAGTATTGATGTGATCTATTCCTCCTTCATAGTGTAATATGGACAGTGTGTGCACTATGTTAGTTCTTGGTTTATTTTGCAATGATCTATTATGATCTAAGGTTATTTAAATATGAACATTGAATTGTGGAGCTTGTTAACTCCGGCATTGAGGGTTCGTGTAATCCTACGCAATGTGTTCATTATCAAACAAGAGTGTATGTAGCACATATGAGAAGAAGTATTTATTATGCGATCAATGTTGAGAGTGTCCACTAGTGAAAGTATGATCCCTAGGCCTTGTTTCAAATACTGCAAACACCGTTTACTTACTGTTCTGTTGCATGTTTACTCGCTGCCATATTTTATTCAGATTGCTATTACCACTCATATACATCCATATTACTTGTATTTCACTATCTCTTCGCCGAACTAGTACACCTATACATCTGACAAGTGTATTTGGTGTGTTGGGGACACAAGAGACTTCTTGCTTTGTGATTACAGGGTTGCTTGAGAGGGATATCTTTGACCTCTTCCTCCCTGAGTTCGATAAACCTTGGGAAATCCACTTAAGGGAAACTTGCCGCTGTTCTACAAACCTCTGCTCTTGGAGGCCCAACACTGTCTACAAGAATAGAAGCACCCGTAGACATCAGTAGCACTCCTATTCTCACTCACTTACTAGTGGTGAAACAACCCACCTTATAAGGTGGTCTAACTTCCTCCCAACTTTCCATGTGGGACTAAACTTCCCACCTCTTGCCACTCACTAGTGAGCTGCCACCAACTTGGGCTCAAACTCACAAGGCTGCCACTAAGTGGGCTTTGAGATTTATAGGGAAAATCTGAAATCTAGTATGGGCCACTAAAAGTGGGCCCAATATTTCAACAATCCCCCACCAGATCTCAAATCCCCATTTAGAGATTTACCAATACTCGCTACTTGTTTATATACCAGTGTTTCAGCGGAGACTGTTAAGTTGAACTTCCGCCTAGAACCTTAAGCTACATCCATTCACACTTGAAGAATGGACTAAGCCTTGAATTGCAAGTTTTGCGTGAACATGGTTTCACTCAAAGTCATGACCAGTACATGGCTGCCAGTAGCCTACCCCGCGGGTGAAGCATATGCGTCATACTTCATGGTCTCTTCATGAGTTTACTAGAGATCACCCAAATCTCATAGATTGCGACGTTTAACAATCGGACTCATATAGGTGTGTTATTTCAAGAATGCTCTGTAGGACAGCATCTTTGCTATAATAGCCAACATAAACACATTGAGGCTTGTCGCCAACCTACCTTACAGCAATTGAGAGTTGTGCATCTTCACATAGAGAGGGTTACATAATACTCTCCTCAATTAAACCACTAGTTTGTTCTTCCCAGGTCCTAATTCACGGGATCTCCGATCACAAAGGTTGGGTTACCACTATGGTGTAACATCAACGGGTCTCAAAACCATCTCCCTCGATGCACTTTCTATCACATTACGTGATAGTCCCTTTGTAAAGGGATCTGCTGAGTTTTTGTCTCGTTTGAATATATGTAACGGTTATTACTCCGGAGTTTCGCAATTTCTCGACGGACTTCAAACGTCTCTTGACGTGTCTTGATGACTTCGCGTTATCCTTAGAATTGTTCACTTTGACAATTACGGTTTGATTGTCACAATTCAAAAGAATTGCCGAACAGGTTTTTCAACCACGAGCAAGTCCATCAAGAGCTCACGCAACCATTCCGATTCAACGGTGGTTGTGTCTAAAGCGATAAGTTCTGCTTCCATAGTTGACCTCGTCAATATGGTTTGCTTGCAAGATCTCCATGACACTGCGCCACCTCCAAAGGTAAATACATACCCACTTGTGGCGTACAGATCAGCTACATCCGAGATCCAATTCGAATCACTATATCCTTCAAGCACAGCTGGGTGCCCTGAATAGTGAATCCCATAACTCATTGTACCACATAGGTAGCGCATGACCCTATCAAGTGCATGCCAATGATCGATACCGGGTTTGACATGAACCTACTCAACTTGCTAACGACAAAAGAGATGTCGGGTCTAGTCGCGCTCGCTAAGTACATGAGAGAGCCAACGATCCGAGAATATCTCAATTGATCTATGGCGATTCTCCGGTTCTTGCGTAATGTCACATCGGGATCATAAGGTGTTGAAGAAGGCTTGCTATCAATATAGCCGAACCGGCTCAAGATCTTCTCAACATAATGGGATTGCGTTAGAGTAATCCCACTCTCGTTCTTAATCAGCTTGATGTTCGGAATCACATCGGCTTCTCCCGCATCTTTCATATCAAAGCTCTTTGACAAGAAAGACTTGACCTCGTGTATTACTTTCATGTTTGTACCAAAGATCAGAATATCATCCACATACAAACATAATATAACACCTTCGCCCCCACCATGGCGATAGTAAACGCACTTGTCGACCTCATTGACAACAAAGCCTACGAAGTTAAAGTTCGTCAAACTTCTCATGCCATTGCTTAGGTGCTTGTTTTAGACCATATAAAGATTTTAGCAACTTGCACACCTTTCTTTCTTCACCTTTTACTACAAACCCATCAAGCTGATCCATATAGATTTCCTCTTCCAACTCTCCATTAAGAAAAGTTGTCTTTACGTCCATTTGATGAACGATAAGACCATAGGAGGCAGCCATGGATAGTAGTACTCGAATGGTGGTAAGTCTAGCGATAGGTGAATAGGTGTCGAAGTAATCTTCGCCTTCTCTCTGTGTGTAGCCTTTCGCTACAAGCCGCGCCTTGTACTTCTCAATAGTACCATCAGGTCTTAGCTTCTTTTTGAACACCCATTTGCAGCCCACGAGGCTTGCATCCATGGGGTCGTTCCGATAGCTCCCAAGTTCCATTAGAAAGAATCGAGTCCATCTCATTATGGACAGCTTCTTTCCGATCATCCGCATCCGGAGATGCATATGCCTCTGCAATGGACGTGGGAGTATCATCCACAAGGTACACAATGAAATCATCACCAAAGGATTTTTCAATCCTTCGTCTCTTGCTCCGTTTAGGAGCTTCATTGTCATCCTTCTCAAAAACAATCTCATGTGATTGTTCAAAATACTCATTAGATGTACTAGATTCAGGAACTATCTCGAGTAGAAATTCTAGCAATGCTATGCATATCTTTCATAGGAAACATATTCTCAAAGAATGTTGCATCACGAGATTCCATAATAGTATCAACATGCATGTCGGTACTTCAGATTGAACTACTAAAAATCTATAGCCTACACTCCGCGGAGCATAACCTAGAAAGATACAATCCACTGTCTTTGGTCCGAGTTTGCGCTTCTTAGTAATTGGAATATTGACTTTCGCCAAACATCCCCATGTGCGCAAATATGAAAGTGATGGTTTTCTCCCAGACCACTCCTCGTAAGGGGTTTTATCTTTATTCTTGTTAGGAACTCTATTCAGGACATGACATGTCGTCAACAAAGCCTCCCCCCACCATGCCTTTGATAAACCAGCAGTGGCTAACATGGAATTCACCAAGTCAGTCAGCGTGCGGTTTTTCCTCTCGGCAACCCCGTTTGATTGGGGCGAATAGGGTGGCGTCCTCTCATGAATAATACCATGTTCCTCATTAAATTCATCAAAGATTTTAGGAAAATATTCACCACCACGATCCGACCTAAGACGCTTGATCTTTCTCTCTAATTGATTTTCAACTTCGGCCTTATAAATTTTAATGTAGTCTAAAGCTTCATCTTTAGTTCGCAACAAATAAACATAGCAAAATCTAGTCGCATCATCAATCAATGTCATGAAATATCTCTTTCCACCTTTTGTCAACACACCATTCATCTCGCATAGATCAGAATGTATGAGTTCTAGAGGTGCCAAGTTTCTCTCCTCGGCCGCCTTGTGAGGCTTTCGAGGTTGCTTTGATTGCACACAACTATGGCACTTAGAACCTTTGGCAATGGTGAAATTTGGAATTAAACTTAAACTGGATAGCCGAGACATTAAACCAAAATTAATGTTGCATAAACGAGAACGCCAAACACTGGTATCATCACTAACATTGCCACAAATATGGTTCACAGACTTATTACTGAAATCAGAAAGCGAAAAGCGGAACAAGCCTCCGCACTCATAGCCTTTACCAATAAATTGTCCAAACTTGGAAACAACTACTTTATTCGACTCTAAGACAACCTTAAACCCATCTCTGCATAGAAGGGAGCCGCTAACGAGATTCTTGTTCATAGTAGGGACATGCTTGCACGTTCCTCGTCCGCACGATCTTTCCCGAAGTGAACTTCGGATCTACCGTGCCAACACCACGAACGAAGCATGTGACCCATTCCCCATCAAGACGGAAGAATCCCGGGCGACCTGGTAAGAAGTGAACATGGATATGTCAGCACACACATGAACATTAGCACCCGTATCAATCCACCAACATGGAGATTGAAATACCGAAAGAACAAGTAAAGAGATTACCGTACCCATCAGCATTGCTAGCGGTCACCGTGTTGACTTGCCTCGCCTTTTTCTTGCGGTTTGCCCTCTCCGGACGAGTCCTTAGAAAAGTGGCCGGTCTCTCCACGAGTAAAGCAGCTCAGATCTGCTTTGTTTATCATCTTCTTCTTCTTGAAGGTTGTAGTCTTCATAGGCTTATTGAAGGAGGGCTTGTTGTTCCCTTTGTTCTTGCTCGTAGGGTTTCTTCGCACCATGTTGGCGCTAGACCGGCCCTCTCCTTTCTCGGTAGTATCCTTAGCTCGAGCTTTCTCCTCAACATCAAGAGACGCTATCGGGTTTTCAACCGATATCTCCTGTCTCTTGTGTTTGAGAGTTGTGGCAAAGTTCCTCCATGAAGGGGGCAACTTAGCAATAATGCATCCAGCCACAAACTTGTCAGGTAAGGCACACTTAACGAGTTCAAGCTCTTTCGCAATGCACCGTATCTCATGAGCTTGTTCGACTACGAACGGTTGTTCACCATCCTGATGTCATGGAAGCTCTCCATGATGTACAGTTCATCGTCTGCATCGGTTGCACCGAATTTAGCATTCGGTGCATCCCGGAGCTCTTTACCATCCGTTATGTGCATGTACACATCACACGGACGATCGAGCAAGAATACTCAGAACGCATCCGACGAAGAGAGTATTGTTTTCCTTGAACTTGTTATGATCTTGGTCAGATATAGTTCCTTCAGGTAAACCATTACTAACTTCGAACACTTTCAGATGAGTAAGCCAGAGCGTGGCCTTAACCTCGCCACCTCTTAAAGTGCACACCGGTAAACTTATCCGGCCTCAGTGCATCAACAGAAACCAGCCATTGTTAACTCAGGAAATTGCCTACAATTAGGTTTTTGGATTGTTGGATAATTAGGCACAATTTCCATGATTAATTCCAGAATATAAAACATGATGATAGCAACTACTAACATGTGAAACTCGAACATACTAGATGCATTAATCAACATGAGTAGCAGCAGCGCAAACGGTAAAGCATCCATCGCTAAACAGATCGAGATATGTCGCACGTACCGATCCGGTGGAGGTGGCGGTGGAGGTGTAGCGGATGATGTCGCAGCGAGTAACGTTGTTGATGACAACGTTGTTGACGACAGTGCACGACGGGTCGAAGTAGACGGCGTTGAAGACGACGGTAGGCAGCACCGCCCGACTTGGACGGAAGGCGACCCGTGATGAAGAGCTTGAGCGAGTCACGCGGAGCGCTTCCCAAAAACCTAATTCGCCCTCTCCCGTACAGGATCGCAAGGACAAGCGGTTCCGGAGACCTGCTCTCCCGTTCGCCGATGCACGTCGGCGCGCGGGATGGAGTAGGCTACGATGGCGGCGCAAGCACAGAGAGGTGGAAACCCTAACTCGTGTATTTGGTGTGTTTCTGCGGTAGCCGAGCAAGAGATTATATAGGCTCGAGAAACCCTAGGCAACGTGGGCCACGCCCACGTCGCACGAACGTTTCGAGTCGGTTACAGATAGCCCACGATCCGGGAGCGACCCGAACCGACTAACTGTGACGCGTCCGTCTAGGACTCTGTTCGTTTTCCTGAGCCGCAAAAAGTAAGGAAAGTCTCGGCTCGAGGCTCAATCCACTCACCACGAGCGCGGCGCGCGTCGTGACGTGTCGAGTCGAGTCGAGACGAGACGAGCGAGCGAGGAGGAGGAGGAGCGCGCGTGTAGCACTCCTATTCTCACTCACTTACTAGTGGTGAAACAACCCACCTTATAAGGTGGTCTAACTTCCTCCCAACTTTCCATGTGAGACTAAACTTCCCACCTCTTGCCACTCATTAGTGAGCTGCCACCAACTTGGGCTCAAACTCACAAGGCTGCCACTAAGTGGGCTTTGAGATTTATAGGGAAAATCTGAAATCTAGTATGGGCCACTAAAAGTGGGCCCAATATTTCAACAGGTCAAGCATGAGCTGACCAAGCATATTGGTGTTGATGCTTTTTACACACGTGCTCAGGTGCAGGATGATGTTGTTGCGGTTCATTATGTGCCTTCAGATTTGCAGTTGGCGGATTTCTTTACGAAGGCACAGACTCGAGCGCAGCATGATTTCTTACTCTCCAAACTCAGTGTTGTGGATCCACCATGAGTTTGAGGGGTGTTAGATGTATATATCTGTATATTGTAGTTTCCCCATATGTTAGGGGGCTTCCTGCATATTTCCACCTGTACATGTACTATATATTGTGGCCTTTGGCCCCCTGGTAATACAACAAGCATATTAACCTAACAAAAATTATCATCACACTCGAACTCATATGTTGTTTATCATTGGCTATAGTACAATAGAAGGCTAAACTGTCACTTGATTTTGCAAAGCTCTTAGAGGGGTTGCTACACTGCAGGAGAGTGTTCTGCACGAGAGAAGAAGCAATGCCACTTCCTTCACAGTTTCATTTGTTGTAGGACAGGAGATGCATATTCCTGAATCAGGGAATTTGCACAAGAGACGGTTGTTAATACACATTAACAAGACGTCACAGGCAGGCCAAGTTTCCTTCAGAGCTTCATCTGTTGTAGGACAAGGTTTACGGTTTTTTTTTTTTAAGTTCACAGTTATATAACTTGGCCAATTCTCGTAAATAGATGTACATTATCAGTATGTAACATTCATCTGACTGTGCCGCAAGCTGAGCCGGGAGCACAAGTCACAAACCAGAATAGTCATGATCAAGACATTATATGTTTTGGGTTTTCCATTGCAAGGCACATGCACTGTGCTATAGAATAAGATTAAGTAAAAGTAGAAGTAGGAGCAAAGGAATGGAACAGGCTGCAAGATAAGTATATGTACAAAAAGGTGCGTTACGCAGGCAATCTTTTGTCCCCAGCAAAAAATAACATTTGCTGACATGGGAAAAGGAGTAGGAACAGACAAATCAGGTGAGGGATGTATAACATTTCAGTAGGACACAAATGGTGCACCCTTAGGTGGAGTTCGAGAGAAAAAAACATATCAGGATGGCGAACCTGCATGCAGAATACATCTGCCCGATGCAAGTTTGCTCTTCCTGTAAAAAACTGTGATATATAAAACCTAGTAGGATTTAGGAAATCTAACTACTCGTATATTACTCCAACTCGGATTCTGATGGACTATGCATGCCTAGATCTGTATATTTGCAGAGAGCGGCACTAGAGACATGCATGCAGAATACAAGAATTTAGGATCCTTCAACTGTTAAATCGGAAATTATATACCGTAACAGTTAGATCCGGAGTAACTGGGGTTCGTTTTCTTTTGATATACACGGAATTGGCTAAATCATTGTGCCAGTCCGTTACTGCAACCACCGCTAGCGCTAGGGCTCTGGGATCTTGGATGGGGCTGACACCAAAACGTCGCCGGCGTTCCGCCAAGCAGCCAGGCGGAGTGGACTACATTAGCGCTCTCCCCGACGACCTCCTCCTCCTCATCCTCGCCGGCCTCGGCTGCACCGCCGCCGCTGCGCGCACCAGCGGCCTCTCCCGCCGCTGGCGCGGCCTCTGGGCCCGCCTCGGCAACATCTCCCTCCGCGACGTCGCCTTCGAGTCGCTCGCCGCGGTGCTCAGCCTCGTCGCCCGCCCACCGGCTTCCGCCATCTCCCTCCTCGAGATCCGGGTGCCCAGGCAGAACCGCCGCGTGCCCAGGGAGCACTGGCCCGTCCGCGAGGACGTCGCCTCGCTGGCGCGCGTGGCCGCGCGGCTCGCGCCGGAGACGGTCGTCCTGGCGCTCCCGCCGAAAGGATCGATCCCGAACCCCGCCGACTTCCACCTCCCGTGCTTCCGCCGCGCCGTCTCCGTCGTGCTGGAGTCGCTCCCGTTCGTCCTTCGCGCGCCGCCCGCCCCCGGGGGCGACTTCTTCCCCGCTCTCCACACGCTGCGCCTCCTCGACTGCATCGTCGTCGACAAGGAACTCGGCGCCTTGCTCTCCCGCTGCCCGCGCTTACGCGTGCTCGAGCTCAGGCACAAGTTAACCACTTGGCCCGGCGTCCGAGCACGGAGGAGAGTCCGCTCGGTGACGCTGCAGGAGCTCATCCTGCACTCCGAGAGACCGTGGCTCAGCCAAGTCGACATCGTTGCCCCAATGCTCAGGCAACTGACCATGTCCTTTTGGGCACACAAGGAGGCCACCATCTCCGTCTCGGCACCAACGATGCAAAAGGTCTCTTGGCGCTGTTCCTATGCCCAAAATGCTATTGGATTCGGTCTTTGGAGCCTCCACAAGCTGAAGCTAGAGACGGCAGAGACACCGGGACAGCTCCCTTCCCTGCAGATCTACGCAGACAATAATGTACGTACATGTGTCACTCTCTCCTGCTCAATTTTAATGTACCAGAGTTTTCATCTTACTCCTAGTAAACTAAATTTGTATGAATTGTACATTGCATTTTCAGAGCTCCCATACTTTTTCCAACCAAAAAGCCAACCTTGCAAATGAGGTAGAGAAGCATACGGTTGTTGAATTCTCTGATATGGAGCTGCATCTCTCAACAGCGGGGCATGTCTTTGGAGCGCTTGTGTTGCATCTTCTTCAGATGAAGAGGATTCGTTCCGTTCTACGGAGGCTTAAGGTCGTCCGGCAGAGTTCGCCGGTAACTAATTTCCTACTCTCCTTCTATATAGTACATCTGAATAACATAATCTGTACTAATTCAGGTTGTATTTGGTTTTGTTAGTATAAAGAAGCTTGCCATGCAAATTGTCCATGTGAGCCTACGGACTGGAGGACACAGATTATCGCGTTGACGGCCCTCGAAGAACTAGACATATATGGCTTCCGAGGCGAGGATCATGAGTATGATCTGCTGAAACTCATACTCGGTTCTGCACCAAT
Organism: Lolium rigidum; assembly: GCF_022539505.1. Lineage (NCBI taxonomy): Eukaryota > Viridiplantae > Streptophyta > Magnoliopsida > Poales > Poaceae > Lolium > Lolium rigidum. The sequence continues at coordinate 115,149,777 of NC_061508.1, read as the reverse complement.
GCTTAGAAGAATAACCGTGAAGCTGTCACATGAGTTATCATCAGCCAAGGACGACCATCGCACCAAAATACACGACCTCGTGGCATATTCTTCCGTGGAATGCCTTGTATATCTTGGGTAAGTATTTTTCTTGCATGCATGAATGATTAGCATAGCTCCTGCCAGGGTCTCCTCAATGCACCAAAATTATTATGATGCCAAGCTGTCAGTGATTTTCATCTTGGATACTAGTAGTATCACTAGGGTAGTCCTCATACTGTGCCATTTTGACATGCCAATTACTCCTGGTTATTCTGATGAGTTCATGTGCCCACATCTTTCTATATTGTCACCATTTTGCTCTATGCAATCCTCTCTATAGAGATTACGCCCTTTGTTCTTTGACTTGTTGAACTAAACTGATTTTTCTAGATGAGCTGTGGTTAGTTGTTGGTCTTGCAGTCTGGGGCAATTTATTTTGTTCCATTTACATTCGCATGAAGAAGTATTTTGCTATTTTATTCTCACCAGAGCTGGTTTTAAATTTTCTCCTCTGCAGGGTTGATGCACCATAGCCAAAATTCCCTGCAGACACGATTACCATCCTTACATTTGCTTATTCCTGGTGCTCATCGACAAGATCACCTTTCCCATGGGAATCTGATTGTTTTGTTCAATCAATAAAACGAAGTGTTGTTTTGGCACTGCAGGGCTGCTATGTGCTCAGAGTATCGCACTCTTAGCAATTATATTCAGTTGTCTACAGCAGAGGGAACACCAAAATGATATAGACATGACAAACTGATCAAATTAGTGCTTCCATAACAATCCCTTACACATTCATCACAGGCATGGAGCAAGCAGCGAGCTCGGCAGATTTCAAGGCTACCTTCAGAGAAGTAAGGTAGGTTTTATCATGAAAGGATCATCACAAGTGCAGCTACTAGAACAAGGAAGAATCCAGGCTACACGATTCAGGTTCTACCAGCAAAAAACCCAGCTAGTTGGTTAGATTAGATAGGCAGCATGCCGCAGCCATCGATGAAGCCTACAGAAGATGGATGTTCAGTTCAAGCCATCCAGAAGGTAAATATCAGAACGGCCGGCTTCACTTTTTGTGCACCCTGCAGTCTGGAGAGTTTTGCTGCAAGGGTGACAAAGGATGCCTTGATGCATCTGCACTGTTGAAATCGATAGCCAGGCTCACTGGGCTCGTGTCCTTCAGACTTGATGATTTGCGCTTCTGCTGCAAGCGAAGCAACAAATTGTTGCACTGCATCAACCCTCTAATCTAGATATTTAGATAATAGGGAAATCATAGTTCTACTCCATGTGTATGAAAATCAGTAAACACTTAGCTTCAAGATGGGTATTTTACCTTGGTGGAATTACAGGAAGAATGCTTTCGTTCAGAACGTTGTTTCTGCTCTTTGTCCAGTAAGCTCAACAGCCTCTTGTTTGCTCCGTCAAGAGCTCTATTTTCTTCGAATAGCAACTTAACCTTGGAGGAAACATGCAAGAAAATCTAACTATCAGAACTACATTTGTGTTGCACGAATTGATATACACTGAAAAAGTTGCATGTACAAAACATAGGGACAAGAGTGCTTCAATATCTAATACCTCCTCCTCTGCTTTGTTGAGATTGGTCTTCAGTATCTCTCTGTCCCTCTGCAGAGCTTGCACTTCATTATTTAGTGCAGTAAGCTGGACATGGAGAACGGCAAGGGTAAGGTGAATGTTGAAGTTTTAGATTAAACCGCATGACAAATAAGTGAACAACCACTGCATTAGCTTTTTTGTTCAAACGCTCAACACACAAGCATATATCTTGGATGCCAGAGCCAGACAAACTAATGCAGCTGCGTACACCATATAGTAATAGGCCTAGGAAATGCACAACTTTTTTTTGTTCCCCTGCTGTAACTTGCTACTGGGAATGCTGGCAAAACAGTTGTCCCATTAGGTCCCTAAGAGGGAAGACATATTAATGGCCATGCTAGATATGAAGTTTTAATATCAAGATAGCCTCAGTAAATTTGTGATTCTTAGACAATTTTGTATGGAAAGCCAGATCCATTTTCGCTATTAGTTAGATATATATAGGTCTAATAATAAACTCAAATCATCTGATGGAGCTGTATAGAACCCAGATCAGAACTAAACCATGCAACATAGCCAATCAAACTGAATATGCAGACTTGAAAACTGTGGGTAATAGGATTCATCGTCGACCATGAAATCAACTAATATGTGCAGCTAACTATCCCATTTGGAAGCTAGATTGCAGGCCGGGTGTTTGGTTTCAAAGGTTTTACTGCAGTATCAAATCAGGATCGGGGTCAAAAGGTAAACTACAGTGAGGAAACTGAAAACGAGGGACGGGACGAAGTGGCGGTACAGACGTCGGGGGAGTCCTTGAGGCGCGCCCGCAGGTCGTCGTTCTCCCTGGCGAGGTCGTCGCAGGACTCCATGGCGCGCTCGAGGTCGCGCTCGTAGAGGGTGACCTCCTTCTCGAGCCTGGCGGCGTCGGCGGCGAGCCTGCCGCGGTCGGCGGCCACGGCCTCCTTCTCCTCCACTCAGCGGCGGATCCCCTCGGCGTTCATGGCGGACTCCTTCTGCGCATTCGAAACGGGATGGCGTTAGGCCGGCCGTAGCGGTGAGATGGGACGGAGTAGCCGCCGCGGCGGGATGGGCCGGGGAGAGGAGAGGGGGGGGGGACCTTGAGGAGGTCGATGCGGCGGGCGGCGGGCGGCGGGCGGCGGGCGGCAGCGTGGAGGTCCTCCTCGAGGGCGAAGACGTGGTCCTGGAGGCGGTGGCGGAGGTCCTTGGAGGCGAGGAGCTTGAGGCGGAGGGAGCGGTCGGGTACGGGGAGGCCGAGGGAAAACCTGATGGAGTCGCGCACGTACTCATCGGCACCGCCCGAGAGGGCGGGGTGAGGAGGAGGAGGAGGAGGAGGAGGAGTGGCATCCTTGTCATCATCCGGCGCCATGGATCGGACCCCACCGCCGCCGACGATGAGGTGGTGGAGGAGGAGGAGGAGAAGGGGGTTTGATTTGGATTTTGAAATCACTGCCGCTATCCGTTGTGTGTCTCGTCTCTGCTTGTGTTTTTTTTTAGGAATCTGCTCCGCGTGACCGCGTGTGCGAATGGGAAGGGAAGAGCTGCTGCCTGGGCCGCAACGTGTATGTCAACTGTCAAAGGTGTCGTGGGCTGGTCCATATCGATGGTGGTAGGAAAAGAAGATGCTGCTGCGGATGAAAAAGAAGACCGTGTTGCTTCCAACCGGACCGAAAATCCGTCTCGAACATGCTTCAGCGGGGCGAGGGACGACCGACGACGCATAATGATTAGCCGTTCGCAGCGACGCAAACCTGCTTTAAATATGTAACTCGGATGCGTCTTTTTGGACGGTCCGCGGACGCGTAAAGTGTCCACTCGCGTCTGGCGAACGTTTCGTCAGGCCTGCCTGACAGTGATCCAGGCTTGATGCGTCTTCTCAGTCACGCCAATACTGGCGCCGAGGCGTCCTTCAGCAATCTATGGCCACGTAATGGTGATGCCTCGCGTGGCGCGCGACCGTCGCTACCTCTGCGCACGAAGTAATGGCGATGTCACGCGTGCAGCGGCCGTCGCCTGCCTCCGGCCTATATAAACAGGGGCGCGCGCATCTCATCTCCTCCCACACTAAACCTTAACTGCCGCACAACCTCCACCGTAGCGCCGCTGCCGCTCAACCTCCACCTTTGACACCATGAGCAGCACCGGCCGCGGCCAGGCTGCCGCGCCTCCACCTCCTCCTCCGACTCCACCTCCCCCGGCCTCGAGCTCCGACAGCACCGATGACCTCCTCGACCCGGTCAGGGACACCAAGTTCCTGGCTGACGCGGAGAAGGAAGCAGAGGAGGAGCGGGCGGCCCAAGCGGCGTTCGACACTGAGATGGAACGCCGCAGGGTGCCGGCCGCCACAGCCACAGAGGACGACGACTCCGACATCTCATGGTCTTCTGATGACCCTGATGTGCCTACCCCGGAGGAGAAGGCGGCGAAGCAGAGGGCGTTAGTCGACTCCTTCGAGACGCTCAAGAAGGTCGAGGACGCCGCGAACGAGATGTTGCGATGGTGCCTGCTAGAGGACGCGGTGGCACACCGAGCCCTAGCGGCCGCACGGCAGGCAGCGGAGAAGCAGACGAGGGGCCGGGCCGTCGTGCAGCAAGTAGTCTAGGTTTCTACAACTAGTTTGTATAGTTTCTATATAGTAGATAATGCTTTTTAAATATTTTCCGAAACAAAAAATGGGTCGTCCTGCTGGGAGAACACCCAGACGCAAACGGACGCGCAGTCTAAACTCTAAATATGTCCGCGGTGCGAGGCAAACAAACGCCCACGATCACTTTTGGGCGTCCGATATGTGTCGCCCCGTTGGAGATGCCCTGACCATGTGCCCATCTCGCCGGTGACGAGAGGACGCGGCTTGTCGCAACATCTCCAACGGAGGCGACGCCGAGACCTCATTGGAGACAGAGATGACACGACTGTCTGCGGCTTCGTCGGCGGAGGTGAGGCAGCAAACCTTAGGGTTTTAGGATGGGGTGTTGGTACAACGACTTAGGGTGGGGTTTAGGGTGGTGGTGCGGGGACCTTCCCGGGGATGGAGAAGAAAAAAGTTTAGAGGAGGGCCAGGAGGCGACGACTCGAGCAGTGCGGTGCGATGAGGCTGCGTGGCCGGCCGCGGGTGGCGACAACATGCGGTCAGGCCGACGGGGGCATGACTTCGGCAGCGAGGATGAAGCCGGTTGCGAGGAAGACAGCGGGGAATGATGGGTTTGTTCCATGTATGCATCGTTGCGACGCTCGGCGACGCAAAACGCTAAATAGGACCCCTGCTTTTTTTTGAGAGCAACCACATATTTCATTAATCGAAAACCAAGTTACATGAAGCAACACATGTGGAAACTAAAAGACAAACCGGGATAAAATGATTATCCTGAATTTGCAGATAAAATCCTAAAAGATCGAGAAATACAAAACGATTCCTAGGGTTTCCTGCAACCACCGTAGCCAGCGGCCGCCGTCCAATTCCAACGCCACCGAGACGAACGCAAGAAGAGACGCCGAGCCTCCACCATTGCAAGATCCAAGAAAGCACCATCGCCAACGAGGCTTTGTGAGTCGATGAACGGGCCTGCCGCAGCGGCGAGGCACATGTCGGCCGTGGCACGTCGACCGGGGGACATCCCCGTGCTGTCTTGGACCAAGATACGCCGCCTCCCATCGACGAAGTCGAAGTCGGAGAAGAACGACATATCCACCACCTCGCCCCGGCCCCCAGCGCTGTCGTGGACAACGACAAACGCCAGTGACACATCGAGAAACAGATCTCGCCAGATCTGAAGAACGGCGAGAAGACCAAGCTGCCGACCTGAAAGATCGACAAGCACACGTTGCCAACAACTCCGAGACGCCGCCGTGAAGGTCGCCGCCGGTGTGGGAGTGGAGTTGAGGCAGATTTATTTGCCGGGCGCCGCTCCCACCACCCCAACGACGCACCACGGCGGACAAGCCCTAACTACAAAACGGAGGAGGAACGAGGTCCCCTCCCCCTCCTGCCGCCGGAGCAGCAAGCGGAGGGAGAGGGGCCCAGAGCTCACACCGGTGGAGATGGGATCTGGCCGCCGCCGCCTGGGAGAGAGGAGCAGGGACAAAACGTTTCACCCAGATCAACCTTTTTTCAGCCAGGTGCTGGGTGTAAACGCATAGGACCCCTGCTGGTGAGCTATTTGGGCGCTAGTTATTTCGGCCTTCTTCCTTTCATGTGTTGCTGACCCATGGCATCCGGTTTTTATTTATTTATTTTATTGCTTTGTTTACCTGTAGCTTTGGTTCAAAATTAAATTATAGATATTTTAGATAATTTTATTATTGTAAAAGGGTTAGGTTTATTGATTTGTACGAATAGAAATTGTCTGAAATTTTGTATGAAGTAGTTTGCATTCAGCTATATTTGTTCCAAGTAAGTATGTAAGAGTTGCTCTCTAATTCTATATATATATATATATATATATATATATATATATATATCTATACCTAATAATAAAGGGAGGATTGTTTCCTTGGTCCGACATTTTTTGTTTCAAATTTACCCCTGGTTGCTAGACATGAGGTAGGAAATATTACAGGATTTGCCACCGCTGAGTGAAAACGGTTCGCTCGGGTTTGCTCGTTCTGATCGACGCGTCGTTCCTAGGTTACGTTGGGCTGTCAGGAACCGGTTGTAATAGAGCAGGCCGTGTATAGAGAGGCCCAGTTCACCAGCACGTTCAGAAAAATGTATGTGAGCACACAAATCGGGTCCAACACGAACTCCTATGAGCCTTCAACCTCCACGAGCAGGACTTCGGTCAGAGCATGGGAACATGGGGCACCGACCCTATAAATAGAACTTGAGAACCTCGATAAAAGAAAAACAAATCAAGTTCTCCATATTGTCTGGTAACTCTTCCCTCGATGGGAGTCGATCGAGATGGGAGTAGTGTCTATATATACTCCCTCCGTCCCAACGCTTAGGGCGTAAAAAAATATCTAAATTTTCACCATAGAACAAGGCGCGGACGAATCAGGTGCTGCAATAGTCGATGAAGTCCCGTAACTGCCCCTACTCTTGTTTAATCGGTTCCTTAAAAGTCGCTGAGCATTAACTTTCTTGCGCTGCCGTTCCTCAAAAGCCGCTTGGTATGGCCGCATGCATGATGGGAAACGAGGAGTCTATGCAAGTAATGAGAGATTTAAGGAGAGGTTGTGCGCATGCATGTAGGGGTAAGAAAGGAAAGATTTTTTCAGCTAATCACTCCTTAATAACCGCGCCAGAATATATACGCCTTAAGCCATGGACCGGAGGGAGTACAACTGAGATGGCAAGAAGATCAAATCGAGCCAATCAAGGAATCCTACATCGACCGCCGTGACAACGACTTGAAGATCATTGCGCTTGCCCGCCTTCACGCCATCTCCACCGTGCTCTACGCCTCCTTCCTCCGTGCTTGCGCTGCTGCCGATGACGAAGATGGCGGCGGGACCAGGACCGCCGTCAACGGAGCACATCCCGAGGGCCAGTCAGGACGACGTCAACGCCCACGCTGGACACACATGCGCATCGCCTGGTTAGAATAATCAGATCGGCGTGCTTATTTTAGGACTTGATCTGGAAAATTTCTGTCAAATCGGTGTTCTTCTTTGATGATTCGATGCATTGACCTCTGTTTGGTGTCCGGGCGCCGCGCAGATCCGTCGCCGTCACGGCCTGCAGGCCGTACAGCATCCGCACTTGCTTCTTGATGATGATTCATAAACTATGAGTTGGCGACATTAGCATTTGCAGCAGCTGCTACTGTATTCTAAAGAAAAGTTAACCGGTGCTTCGTACTGCTTGATCTGATTAGCCCCATATCATGCTCCCATCTGCCTGGCTGGCGCTTGCACCGACGCTCTTGGCAGCATCTAAACGACCTCTACGCTGTGAACCGCTACATCAAGTTGGACAAGATCGAGACATTGACTGAATATGGTCTGACAAATTCTTTCTGATTCTCTACTATTTCAATGACAGTAACTTAAGAATTTAAACCGGGACGTGCAAAACTGCTAAACTATCTTTCTCACAACGCTACTAATCTGCTAAATAAATGGCTTGCCTACTTTCTACTTTTCAGCCTTTTACGTGTTAGAAAAAAGTAAATATTCTGTTGCATTATTGTTTTGTTAGCAATGACTGCAGGTCATGATCTTGGGATCCCCGTTTCATTTTTGTGAGCTCACGAAAATACCATTTTGATATTTGTGTTTAAAAGGGGCGTTGACTTATCAATATGTCATTTTTTGCGAATAGACTTCTCAATATGTTCTCTTGCAGTTTAGCAGGTGAATGAGTTGTGCACATCTAGAGACTATGTTATTATTTACAGAGTAGTGGTTTGATGTTCGTGATGTATACCGACATTGCAGGGGCTTTATGGAACTGCTTTGGCTGTTAGAATGTGGTTTACAGAAATAAGAGTGTTTAGAAGCTGCATGACTTTCCACAAGCCTTCTGAATTTCACACAATTTATCTTATATTTGGTGATGACTATTTTTTATTTGTTAATCCGTTGTAACGCACGGGTATTTTGCTAGTAATAATAAAGGAGTTAAGGTTTCTGCCAAAAAGTTTCGTCAACGCTTTTTTTTTGACCGTTTTGTCCTCCCACCAAATCGCATAATACACCAAATTGCCACGGTACCGATTCGTTCGGCCAAGTTACCGGTTCATCCTTTCCCTCGGAGGGCTTTTTTGGCCAAAAGTATCGCGACGCTGGCTCACACACGAAATCAAAAATATCACGGCGCTGGTTTACACACGAAATCAATAGTCCCACCTCGCTGGCATAGAACCAAATTCACCAGTTTATATGCCTAAATTTTCTGGGTTATAACAAGCTGACTTGGAACAACAAGCATCAGCAAAGATGGAGGGCAGAAATTGAACGCTGGGATCCGAATTATAAAGGACGGAATTAAAACGAAGGAAAGGATCCCGTCCACAATTTGGGAACGGACGGAAATTAAAGGAGGAAATTGCACGGAAGAAAGATCTCCAAAGATGGAGCGCGGAAATTGAACGCTGGGATCCGAATTAAAGGAGGATATTGCAAGGAAGAATGGGCGATGGGGAGGTGGCTTGTCCATCCGGCTTCGATCTTGGCGGGTGGGTGATCGATCCTGGAAAGGAGCCTGGTCGTCGGTCGTGTGTGCGTGGTGGTGCGCGTCTGGCGGCGGAGTGAGGGGAAGCTGGGAGATGAGGAGATTGATTCGAGGATGGAGGAGTCGGCTGGGCCTTGGTTCTAGCTTGCCTTGCCGGTTGGATTTCTGGGCCTGCTTTTACTCAACATATGTTAGTATGTACAAAGCATCAGCTAAAAAAAATCATGTACAAAGAAAATAAGCTTCAGTTCTTTCCGTAAGCAAATAAGCAAAGTTTTCTAAATTCATCCCTTTTTAACGTAATAGTACATGCATGATAGTTGATCTTTACATACTACAAAACTATGTTGTACAGATGGTATTGCGCAGGATGAAGGTCACAAATTAGGAGTTGCACAAACTTAATAAGTTGGAAACAGTGCTTGCCGCGCGAGCCAGTTTCCTACCATGGCCGCTGGCTGAAATAGCCGATGCTTGCAGCCTCATTGTCTCATACCAGCCACCGACAACATTGTCCTCATCTTCCTTCGCCGGCACTCTCTCCTCGTCAACATGCCTCGCAATCTGCAGACAACATGGGCGAAGCTCACGCTGACCGCTCGTGAGCGGTTCCCGCTGACCGCCAAGCAGCGCACATCGGAGGAGCGCGAGGCCGGGGCGCGCGTGGAGGCAGAGAAGGCATCGGCGGCAGAGGGCACGGAGCAAGCAGAGATAGACCTGGACGTCGACGAGGAGGAGGACGACAACAAGTGGCACGACGCCACCAAGGACGGACCGCCGCCTGGCCATCAAGCTGCGTTGGTGGCCTCGTTAGAGACCTCTCAGCTGGATGTGGTTCATGAGCGCGACCTTGCGGCGGTGAAAGCCATCATCGAGGAGCGCTTGGCCAAGCTGTCACGCACGATCATAGAAGCCGAAAGCGCGCGGCGAGCCGAGCGCTGGGACATCGGCGACCTGCTCACGCGGAGGGTGGAGATCTTCGCCGACGCGCATGCCCTGCGCCTTCGCTAGATGCCCTTGCCCGATCGGCAGGCACACTACGAGGAGTCGAAACACGACGCCATCGTGGAGCGCGAGGGCCGAAGTGATGCGCGGCATGCCGACTCGGGAACAGACACACAGCTGCTGACTGTGTAACCTGTCTCCGAGCAAGCCAGGATGCCGAGAGTAGCACACGCATCGTCGCGAGCGCCATGAAGCACACGTAGATGGTGGAGGCGGAGAGGAGAGGGGCGCAGAGAGCATCCATGGAGACGGAGGGCGTGTGTGCATGCGCTTGAAAAGCCGCTCAGGAGAAGGCCAACGATGTTGCTAGGCCATCAAGCTGAAACTGGAGTGGAATCCTCACGCCGGCGGACAGCGACAGGCCATCCAATTTAGCTAGAGGGAAATCCTAGCGCCGTCAACCTACCACTTCGAGTGAAATCCTCACCCTGGTGGTGAGGAAGGCCCACCTATCTGGCAACACCTTATCATAATGGCATTTTTTCTCCCAGTGCAACGCACGGGCACTTTCTTAGTATAATAATAAAGGGAGAAGCGTTTCCGCGGTTTGGTCCGTCAATTTGCGCTTTTAACCGTCCGTCAAGGCGCTTTCGTCCATCGTTGCTGCTTATCTCACGCACAATAGAGAGTTCGAGCCTGGGTTGGTAATTGATACTGTTACCGGTTCCATCTCCGAAACGTACCAGACCTGGTCTCTCTGGTATTCCTTTATAACAACAAAGTTCCAGATGACACCGCGATCCACAAATTTAAAAGGGTTCTTTCCTTTTCTGGTTCGTTCCGTACGCATACGCAGATATGGGTAGGCCAAGCCAAAACAAAGCAACAAGTTTTCGTTTGAGATAGAAGGCCTTGATGCAGAGCACCCCAAGGAGAAAAAAAAATCTGCGAACAAGGAACTCATCTAGGAACTCGCTGAACCTCAAAAAAAAATCTAGAAGTTCTGCTCCGGGATGAGCTACGCTGGAACATGCGGCTATGGGGCGGCCGTATAAAAGAAGGTCTCCAACTCCTTGATCGAAACCACTCGCCTGATCGAAACCATGGTCGAAATTGCTTTGCCCGAAGTTCCGTCTGATCCCGATATTTTCATGCCTCATGCCGCCGTTTCGACTCTTGGTAGGCACTACGTTGCCACCGCCGTTCTGCTGACATGAACTCAACTTCTTGACGCAGACGTCAAGGTACACAGTGGCTAGACCATCGTCGCAGACAAGACGCGCAGGAAGGACTACTCCTACCGCAACTCAGCTAGCACCGTAGCACGTGCATCGATCAACCAATTCAACGATCGGTCTGCTGTGCGTGTGGTGTGCCTGGTTCGTCAAGTCGTCATCCGTAGAGAGCATGAAGAAGGTCGCATCGTTGGAGGCAAGTGCGAGAGGCTGCACACCATGGTCGTGAAGCGGCTCGACAGACGACCTGAAGTGGCGGCTTGACAAACGCCATGGTCCAATATGAGAGAGGAGGTCGAGCCGCAACAACCATCCATGGCTCAATGCGGGAACCATAGCATATGAAGCACAATACCCCAAGCGGAAATCATACCATCTGTACTAACTTGGTATAATGGTTCATCCGGCCATCCGGGTCAGCTATGACATGCATCGGCCACAACCTTAATGCGGACTCATTGCACAATACCTCAAGATCTGCCGCTTGCTTTGAGATAAAAACATCAACCTCACCCAAGAGTTGCCGATGAGATAAAATGAAAGTTCACTGAAGCTCTGTGTACCGAATTTAGTTTGAAGGCCTTGACGTCTCTGATTTCAAGCAAATCGTCTGAAAACCATGGGCACCTCCTGGCTGCAAATTTTTCTTCTAGCTGTCGCATAAAGACCGGCTTTCGTTAGTAGATCACTTCTTAATAAGGGGATGGCCAAGGAATTACTCTTGTCCCATCTGCATGCGCGAGCTAGCCATCGTTGGTAATTTTGTCTCGGCAATAAGGTATATATGCATATTTTTATATCCCAGTGCAACGCACGGGCATTTGTGCTAGTTCTATAAATATTCTAATTTATAATCAAATATATAGGAACAATTGCGAACATTTTATAATATAAATTAATATTATTAGAACTATCATAATACATATTTCTTAGTATATGTATTTAAAATTATACATATTGTTATTTTTTATTTTTTTGTTAAACTTTAGAAAGTTTGGTGTAATAATGGGGAAGCAAGAGAATCATTGGCAGAGAACAATTATGGGAGCATCTCACCAAGTCCCAAGCAAGCCAAAATTGACTCTACCACAAGTCCACAAGTATGTACCTCTCATTGGTAATGGTATTAGCCAACAATTATTGAAGTTGCTCACAATTTCACAAGCAAGCCAGAATTTGCTTAAGTTCTTAGGGGAGGAAAAAACCATACTTGACAAGTGAGTAGAGGCCAAAACTATCCATAACTAATGCAGGACTTTTCATGGCATTTGACACTCATCAGAGCTAATACAAACTCAAAGTAAAGATCTTCAGAAAATTAACTTGCGTGCTAGTACTCGCGTTTGCAGCGAAAACATCGTTCTTTTGTGACATGTTTGCTCCATGCATGTTCCGTAAAGCCAGCGAATATAAATGAAGAAATATATCCACTCTATCCCATAATATAAGATGTTATTATAACTAGTCTGCTCTTATATTACTTGTAATAACATCTTTTATTATGAGACAAAGGGTGTTATAATGATAGGAATGTTGTTATGGAAGTGACTGAACTTTCAGGAGTCACATTTCAAACCTAAACAAGTGACATTCATGACAACTTCCTAGATACAAACTGAATAATTTCCCATTGTATCCAAACACCAACATTATCGTCAAATCCATTTGACTATATGTCGATATTTAATACGGTCATATTTATTATATGTTAGTATGAGGGCAAGACCCGATGGTTAGCACATAAGAGACAAAAAAAGAAATATACTGGTTTAAAGACCCCAGATGAACACATCTAACAACTCTACTCCTCCTTGCGATCGACCGATAAATGGGTGTGCTCTGGTACGAGAGAATGTCCATATGTGAGTCTCTCAAGTCTCGAGAGAATCCCACAAAGCTGCCATTGGGGAGGCCTGAGGCCTCTTATCCGCGTTATAGTGATGAACGAATGGGGTTTGACTAGTCATAGTGGGGAGTAACATATAGTACTGTCATGCATATGACACTATAGTAATTTAGATGTAGTATCATGTATTAATTAGCTTGTAGACTCATTCTATCTTGAAAAGTGTGATGTTATGGTAACATAGCTAGTTACCACAACCATCTATTTCTTCATTTAATATCATGCCATATCATCAATTTGCCTAGTTGACAATGCATGTAACTCTATGTTACTACCTTAGTTACTTCCACTATGAGTAGCCTTAGACTAGTCATAGTGGGGAGTAACATAGAGTAGTAACATGGTGCATGTTACTACTCTATGTTACTACCTCCATAGTGGATAGTTACTATATGTGATGTCATGCATGTTATATTTATTATATTTGTAGACTCATCTTGTCTTGATAAGTGTGATGTTATGGTAACATAGCTAGTTACCACCTCACTCTCTTTCTTCATTTATTTTCATGCCATGTCACCAAAATGCATTGGGATGTGTGATGTTACTAGCTATGTTACTTTCACTATGAGTAGTCTTAGGCTGGTCATAGTGGGGAGTAACTTAGACTAGTAACATATGCCATGTTACTAGTCTAGGTTACTACCTTCATAGTGGGTAGTAACTTTTATGTGGTGTCATGCATTGTATCATTTATTATGTTGTAAACTCATCTTTCTTTGGGGTGTGTGATGTTATGGTAACATAGCTAGTTACCACCTCACTCTCTTTCTTCATTTATTAGTATGCCATGTCACCAAAATGCCTTGAGATGTGTGATGTTACTAGCTATGTTACTCCCACTATGAGCAGTCTTACAGGTTCCAGTCAACGTGTTATATATAATGATGACCGTAATCCGCTATTGGGGATCATGCAATATATGGGCACAACCTAGCCATTACCTTTGTGCGTAAATCAACCGTCTCTTGAGCTCCTAGTTGAACCGGTGTCCATCCCATTGTGGTTAGGCCTCATGCGATGGCACAAACTACCGAGGTCCCCTAAAGCGTCCCCCAAAGCGTCCCCCAAACCGCGCCGGATCGAGCGTTTGGGGGACGTGTTTTGTCCGTGCCGCGTTTGGGGGACGTCGCTCCCCAGCCGCGTCCCCCAAACGCCGCCCCCAAATGAATATTTGTGCACGAAAATAAAGATTTTCATTCAATTTTGATAATATATTACAAAGTTTGAATGAAAACGGCTAGATTTCATCTAAATCTAGACTACTGACCGCCCGGCGGCGCGTTCGACGGCCCCGCCCCGTCGTCGCCTCCCCTACGCCGCAGCTCCTCCTGCGCGCGCCTCCTCTCCTTGCGAGCGGCGGTGGCCGAGACGGTGCCGCTCCCGCCGCGCGTCCTCCGCCGTCCCCTGCTGCGCCGCCTGGAGGGAGAGCTCGATGGCGCGACGAATATGCGCCTCTTCGCGGGCACGGGCGTCGTCCTGGAGCTTCTTCTCCGACTCGAAGGACTCGACGAGGGCTCGTTGCTGATCGGCCGTCTCGTCTGGGTGCGGCCCGTCGTCGTCGGACCAGTCGAACTCGTCGTCGTCGTCGTCCTCCACCTCGGTCTCCTCCGCATCGGCCTCCTCCTCCTCCATTGGCGCCTCCTCCTCAACATCTGTTGGCGCCTCCATCATCGCCGCCGCTAACGCGTCGGCCTCCGCCGCCAACTTGCTCCGCTCGCCTCCCCATAGCGCCGTCGGCGCCGCCTCCCGCTGCCGACGCTCCTCCGCCGTCACCTCGGCTGCGGAGCTCGATCGACTCACACCGGCGGCGCTCGATCGACTCACGCCGTTCACGGAACACCGCTTGCCGCTCATCGCGACCGGCGCCGGCGCTCGTCGGCCCATCGCTGCTCCATCTCCTCCCGGCACGGCGCAGCCGCGCCTCTTGCCCGTCGAGGCGTCGAATGCCGCAACGGTGTCGCACCGCCGCTTCTCTGCCACGCTGCTGCCGCCGCGGCCTCCTCGGCTGCGGAGGCGGGGCGGAGAACGCCGCTAGATCCGCCGCCTCGCCGGCGGGCCTCCTCCTCGAGTGCCTCCTCTAGTGTCGCACGCCGCCGCCGGGGCCGGAAGTGGAGGAGACGGCGGTGGAGGGAAGTGGCCATCGCCGGGCGGTTCGCCATTGCCACGCGGTGATGGAGGAGACGGCCGTGGAGCGACGAGGGCTGTGTTTGTTGCCGGCGGGGTGTGGTGGCTACCGTTGATGAGCCGGGAGACCTTTTATAGACGCCGGCGTCGGGAAGATAGCGCGGGAACAGACGAGAAGAGGCGGGAAGATCGCGCGGGAACGGGCGGTGGCGTGCGAACGCCGGCGACGCGTGTGGAGGCCGCGCGGCGACCGACGAGACGTCTCGCCCGCCCCTCCGTCGCCATTAAGGCAAAGATGCCGCCGCGCGCTGAATAACTTCCGTCGCGAGGTAGGCGACGGTTAGGTTAAAATTAATCGTGCCGCCGACGCGTCGGCCCCGCGCCTCCTCGCCTCTCATTTCGTTGTGTCCGGCGTGCCCGGTGCGTCCCCTGTGGGACGGGGACGGGCTCGGGGCGCCGGACACCGTATAGGGGTGCGCCGGACAAAAAAGGGCTTTGGGGGATGCGGCTGGAACGCTTTTTTTGTCCGGCGCGCCCCAAATCCCTTTGGGGGACGCTTTGGGGGACTGGAGATGCTCTAACATGGGTCTTACTGCTGCCGTAAGGTCTAAATTGACAAGACCTTCCCAAAGCGGTGATTAGCGTTCCACCCGAGTCGCATCATGCGGAGCGAGGCAGGGGCCTTCTCACCTTTTTTAATCTTACATTCTTCCACATCACTTATTTCAAGTAATGTTCATATATATATGTATTCATCATGTTTTCGATCACAAAGATCAATTGGAAAGTTTCGACATGGTAAAGCCCAAATCTTGTTTATCCGTTGATAGAGTTAGATTTGCCCTACTTTCTTTTGCGAGGAATAGGTGAGAGCTACGAATTCAAAACATCCTTAAAATTAGCATCAAAACAACACATTTTTTTTAGGTAAATGCAGTTATATCCGTCATGCAATTAGATAGAAGATAATGATCTAGTTTATAAGAAAAATCGGGTCAAAAAACCATACAAACTATACATTGCCCAATTTATGAGGAAAATCGAAGAAAAAGAACCACATGTGTGAGAAGACTCGTCGGCCACAAAATGCAGCTACCTAACGCAACGAACACACACATCCAGCTTCCAGGCCGCTGCCCCGACTTACATTAACCAGCAATGGACCACCCTCAGACCTTGAACATCATGCCAAATTTGGGGCTACCGCCTTAACCTAGCACCTAGATCAACATCCACATTTTTCAAAGACGAACCAGGTGAGTCGAAAAGCTCGTTGTCCACACATATCTCCAAGCCACCCAATCCCATGCAACAAAAACAACACATCACGTCTCTTGGTTTAGTAGAGAGTGTAGCCGCATTGGTGTGATATAGTTGTATTATTTCGCAAATAAGGGCACACACAATAAGGTGATGTCAGTCTTTCCTTAGAGGTGCCACATCGGATCTTTTGTAGTTGGAGGAGAGAGGTTGACGAAAGAGGAGGTTGTCTTCTCTTGGCTAAGTGATCATCTCTTGAAAAATAAATAAGAGAATGCTATTTCTTCATTATACCACATGTCTTCCATTAACAACATAATTTTTTTACCAATATCATTAATTGGTAGAGATGGTTTGCCGTGCCTATAAAAGATAGGGAAAATTTTCCACATGACACCGTTATTTTTCGGTGTCTGCTGAAACACACCGTCTAGTTATGTCTTTGCCGGATACCATTTTAATTATGTAACATATTTGCCAGACCACGCCACCTGGTTAAAAAGAAAACATATTTTTTTTCTACAATTTTGTATATGCACGTGGTATGGTTTATTAGTTTCGGGAGTGTGCACGCCAAATCATTGTTTTTTTCTGATTCCTTCTTACGGCCAGGAAATGAAGTTCTGTCCATGTTTGGAATACGTGTCCCGTACCAGTATGCATCAGTGGAAGGAACCTGAACTACGTTTCCGATCTGGCAAAGCGGACTTCAATCTCGTTAAGGACTGTGGAAGGCGACTTACCCGCCGTGACTCCATTCAGCGATCTCCGTTCGCATCTCCGACCGTCTCGCCGGCGGGAGCAAGAATGCAGGGCGGATCCACCGGCATCGTCTATGGCGGCCTCAAGTACCAGGCAAGCACCACCACCTTCTCGAAGCTTCCAGATTACCCCCCGTGGCGCCCTTCTCCCGAGTCACCTCATCTTCTTCCTCTTTCCCCCTTCCCCAGGCGCGTTGCATCGCCGACGTGCGCGCGGACGCCGGGTCCACCACCTTCCTCGCCGGAACCCTCAGCCTCAAGGAGGAGAACGAGGTGCGTCTGGGTTTCCGCCCACTGGCGGGCAATTCGAGCTGTGGTCTACTCTTATGGTTGTCTAGAGAATGGTGTGTGATTGGATCTCCGATTCTTGATGTCCAAGTAGGTGCACCTGATCCGGCTGCTGCCGGGGGAGAACGAGCTCGTGTGCGACGGGCTGTTCTACCACCCCAACGAGATCTGGGACCTCAAGTCCTGCCCCTTCGACCACAGGCTCTTCTCCACGGTCTACACCTCTGGTAGAAAAAGCTCCAGCCTTTCCCAAATTCCCCTGCTTATTTTTTTGATGCATTGAGCATTTCGATACACAATTCTGAAGCGTCTCCATGTGTTACAATGTGAATGGAAGGCGAGGGTTATGGCGCGTCCGTTTGGAAGATCCCGGAGCTGTACGGGCAGTCAAACTCGCCTCAGCTTGAGGAACTCTTCAAGCTCGATGAGCACACGGCCAAGATAAGATGGTACAATCTTGTTTGCCTTTTGAAGTCTTGTGCTTGCTCTGGAGCTATTAAATCTTATGCCGGTACAGGATGTATTTGTGCTTGTTAAATTTTAGACTAGATGTAACCAGAACTCTGTTGTAGAATGTATTTGCTGTTTAATGTGGCTGTGCCAAGTGGTGCTTTGTTTGCAAAGTACTAATTGGGGATGCTCATTTGGTGAGTGACAAAAAACGACAGACCGTAAAGCTCTGTGACTATGGCCATGGTAATGGTAATATAGCATGTATTGATATGAGAGGGTTTTACTGAGGCGGGTACACTGAATATATATCGACTTTGGCAGAACACGTACCTCACTTGTTTCAGAGCACATAATAGATGTTTTTTTACTATGCAATTATTCTGAGCTACGTTTAATTGTTTTAATCTCTGCCATGTTCTTATAAGTTTTCTTATGTTATGTATATAATATGTGTTAGCTTTGTATATATGGATATATCCTGGACGGCCTGTAGTAGAATAGATCTTATCATGCGTATAATCTTCATTAGCTAGTTTATTTTTGCAGTGTTCTGTGGTGGCCACTGGGGAAG
This sequence comes from Lolium rigidum, assembly GCF_022539505.1. Lineage (NCBI taxonomy): Eukaryota > Viridiplantae > Streptophyta > Magnoliopsida > Poales > Poaceae > Lolium > Lolium rigidum. Next base: position 115,131,515 of record NC_061508.1, on the reverse strand, counting down.
CATGATAAGATAATTAGCATCGATGAGAGAAATATTTTTCTCTGGAACATAGACCCATCTAATAAATCAGCCAAGGTGTGTCCATCTGTTCTTTTCATCCTTTATGAGCATGGGCTTAATATCATTTTTTTATAACTGAAAAAACAATATTGCTACCAGCATCAGTTTAAGTACATCATGGTCCTAATTTGAGTTCCGAAGTTGCAGGTGGTATCACAGGGATCTGCTGACATGCTTCCCAATTTACGTGGTGGAGCTTGGGATCCACACAATCACAACTCAATTGCTGCTATAACTGATTCGTCACTTCACTTCTGGGATCTCCGTTCCATGAAGTCAGTACTTTGACAAATTTAACCACATTCGACTATCTGAGCTTATACTTGTATGTAGGTTTTGATATGTTGTGCTTACATCTTTATGTGTGAACTCATCATTCTCAGGAGATCAAATGCAATTGAACATGCACATATTCGAGATGTGGATTATAACCCCAAGAAGCAAAACATAATTGTGAGTTTGGTACACTTCTTCAGATAAAATATAGGTCGATTTCTTCTACCAGAAGAACAGGTTTATCAGCCGCCTTTGTGTAGTGATCTTGAGAAGGCATATTATATGTCTCTTTTATTTTTCTTATTACCTTTTAACTTTGTGGAGTTTCGTTTTTTCTTACACTAGTAGTAAGTAGCATAGTTAACATTTAATCTGGATTTTCCACTACGTATTACTTTGTTCTACCAAATGCTTTGTGTTGATTGTGCTTGGCATAAAATTTGGAATTTGTATCTCTTAGAATAATTTAGTCTAGTTAAACCTCAAATATTATTTTTGTAAAATCTTGATGATTCTGGCACTAGTATCCATGTCAGAGTAACAGTGATAGCCTGAGAGTTGTTGCTAATTTATTTTATTCACCTTTCATGTATTAATGCTTCCCGTGATCAATTACGCGTTGCAGGCAACCGCAGAAGACGAATTCGGAATTCGCTTGTGGGATCTCAGAATGCTTAAGCATCCTCTGAAGGATCTCCCTGGACATTCACATTGGTATGTCGATGTATCTTGTAGTAAACTCAAACGAAAATCCTGTCATCGCCAATTTAGTTGATAAAGTACTGTAAATCATCGTTTATTTCTATAATGTGATGCAAATGTGTGCTGCTTGATGCTTGACATCCTTCAAATGAGTGTAGTTCATCCCATCTCAACATTATTCTTACTTTTTTGTTCGATCTAGCGGTTTAGCGCTTACCACTTATATGGGATGATGTTGTCGAGTCACCAACTAAAATTTTGTGGTTGCTATTTTGCTTTTGTTATTCTTCAGTCCGGCAACATCAAGCTAATTGACCTTGACGTAATGATTTCTACAGGACATGGGCTGCTCGGCACAATCCTGAGTATGATGAGCTGATTCTGGTCTCTCTCTCTCTCTCACATGTGCACTTGTAAGTGTTTCTGTAGTAATATATTTATTTTACTTGTACTGATTATTGACACTTCCGTAGAGTGCTGGAACGGATTCAGCTGTCAATTTATGGTTGGCTAAAGTTGGAACTGATGAATCTGGACTGGAAAGGTTTCTATTACTTACAACTTTTCTCGTTTGATTACTTTGTTTGAACTTATAATTTTGATGCCCCCTAATCTTGTTTTTGCAGCCCATCTGGTTCGCCCAATAGTCAAGAAGAACCATTACTGAACTCATATACTGACTATGAAGATAGCATATACGGTACCGTTGAATCTCCCTACTTCTATGTAAATTATAATTTTGGCAAAGAATCTTAGAGCTAATTTAAACTGTAGGAATTGCATGGAGCTCTCATGACCCATCCTTGTTTGCTTCTTTGTCTTATGATGGAAGGGTGAGTACCTGCAGCCTTTATTGTTTATTGTAAACGTTTGATTTGTGCTTTCTAATGTTACATTGGGTCTGAATGTTGAGAAATCCTCTGATGGTCAGGTTGTTTTAGAATCTATCAAGCCCTACTTGCAGAGAAAATGAAGCTTGTTGGTCTATTTTCTCCACTTTATGTGTATGTGTGTGAAATTCTTCTCTTTGCTCTCAGTATAATTGTCCTTAAGATTACCTATGCTATTTTCTTGTTCTAATAAATTGCTCCTTTCTCTCTCAAGCAGACTTGTGTGTTGTGGATATAATTGGTGTTGTAGAGCTCTCCGCCCTTGCCATTCTGTGTTTGGCTATGAGGGGCTATTATCCGGTTGTGGTAACCCTGGTACTGTAGCAAGCCAATAATATTTCAGTAATCATTGTGGCTGAAGTCCAGGATGGTTTAGGTCAGCTGCGGCTGAGAAAGAAAATTGTAATCTAGCCACAATTGAAAATAATATAACGCAGCTGAGGTTTCAACTGCTTGCTTGTATCTTCCAATGTGGTAGTAATTAGTTCTTCAATTTTGGTTCATGGGGAAACTGTGAATGTCTGATCGGTAGTGTTAATTACTGCTTCTCGAATTCTTATAATTCTGTGATGTAGTGTAATTGAAGTACTGAACTGAAGTTCGTAGTATTGTTGGGATTTACAATATCAAATCATATTTTTTTTTGTTTCTGTGCCATTTGTGTATTTTACAATATATTGGGTCTCGAGATTATTATTTTTGGCTGAGTTAAGTTGGTAGATACTTAAATATGATGTGCATAAGCTTGTCCGAGTCAAATGTGTGGCTCCTCATTTCAGGGCATGGATGTCTGAAGGTACATGTTAGGATCACGAACTTGGTAAGTTTCTGTTTCCGTAACCTACTTTGCGCATGAACAACCTACCACTTAGGAAGGATTGCATGCTTTGGGTATGGAACCAGGAAGGAACCATCTACTAGCTTCTGGCAAATATTTGTGTTCACAAATTGATATGCATTGGATGGTGTTTTGTGTTATATTACTGATCACAGACAAATTTCCTCAACCCCATTTTAGAGTAGGAGAATCTATATTCTGCTAGGAATATTGACGAGTACAACTCTTTCAAATGCAGGCACTCTATCTATCTACCTACATCTTCTTTTCTTCACTAAGAGTCATTTATGAAAGTCTATCTGCACAGAATAACTACCTATATTAAACCTACTACATGCTTTTGCTGTCGCATAAACAGTGCTCATTTTTATTTTTATTTTTATTCACTTATAAAAGTTCTTTAATGTACTTTAATAGAGCATCCTTCTAGTATCTAACCACACCGCACGCTAAATCCAGCTAGTTGTTGGTAGAAAAAAAGGAAGCATATGTTTGGACTTGTAATGTTGCTTGGGAAATACACCACCTAGTAATACACATGACTTCTCCACAATTTTAAGTCTCCAATCTGTTAAGAAAATTGATGTACTTGTTCAAGTTTGATAAGCAAGCGGTTGGCATCCTCTTTTACCCACCACAAATATGGATACGCATCACACCGTCTTCCACAATCTACACCATTCACCTCTACGTCTCGCACGCTCCACTGCCAATTCCTATAAGGTACAATCGCCATCCCTCTTGTCTCTAATGGGTGGTTCCCCAAAAGGTGGTTTACCAAAAGAACCAACATTAAACACTTCCTCCTTCTCATATTGATTCCCTCCGTCATCTTGCTCCATTTTACTAGTCAACATGCTTGATCTTCTCGTAGAACTTCCACATCCCATGCCTCGAGTTGTTTGCTCACCAAGACCAAAGAGAGAACATTCATTCTCTATGTCTCCATTTGAGGGAGTTCTACTTAGCGATTTGATGTTTTCCATTTTACCATCTTAACATTTCTTCATCGTTGAATTTTAGCGAGTGGGCCATATTTCGTGTCATAATGTACAATTGTCTCCGACCCTATCTACTCCCCACTTCACCCACCTCTCCTACCCGTCTCACATGATGTTTTTGTTGAATTAGGTCATCTCTTGACCCCCCCCCCCCCCCTCATCGATGACCCCCTATTGTGAAGCCCTAACCCTAACCTAGATCCCCACCTCATCTTCCATGTCGTCGCCACTCCCTACGTGTACCCTGCCACGTCAAGCCAAAAGAATAAGATAGCGGTAGAAGAAAATGAACTTTTTTTTTTGGCGAAAATAGTATTGTGGGCACCGTTCATCGATGATTATCTATCTTTGCCGTTGAATTCGATCCTAAGGACACTAGTGACGGAAAACAAGACCTAAAACGTGATTCAGTTTTAAGACGATCGCCGTACGCTTTCAGTACACCGGTCTCGAAAGTTCAAACACACAACTGATCCGTAGGGCTCCCATGTCGCCGCTGTCCCCGCGACAACTCCGCCGCCGCCGCCGCCGCGGCGCTCTCCTCCTGCCCTAAAATCCCCAGCCGCCGGCCCCGAGATGGTCCTGCCGCGGCGGCGCGGGGGCCACAACCATAACCCGTGCCCGTGCCCGCGCCGCGCCGCCCTGCCGCCGGCGGCGCTCCTGCTGCTCTTCCTCCTCGCCGCCGTCGCGCTGCTCTACGTCTCCCCGCCGCCGCTCTCCGACCACCCGGCCCTCGCTTCCTCCCGCCGCCGCTCCTCGCATGCTCCGGTACTCCACTGGAACCCCTATCTGCTTCCGCCTTTCCCCCACATCTCTCGATCTAACCCGTGTCGTTTCACGGGTGCTGCCTCCGCGCGCTTGCGCAGCTGAACAGCTCTGGCGGCGGCGGCGGCGGCCTACTGGAACCCGCTCGCCGCGAGATTTCCCGCGTTCCGGTAAGTATGTGCCTCTCCCCTATTTTGCCTTTGTATTCACCAGATAGGACCATTCTTCAGAGAACCGAATCAATTGCTTGCATGGCTATTTTGTTCTGTTTGGCGGAGTACTGACTTGAGTATGCCGCATTACTCCCGATCCTTGTCGACAGTCGACCAGTTTCTCTGATTGTTTGCTTTGGGCGCTAGATCTAAGTGAACTAGGCTCAGTTTCGAAATTAGTTGGTGGTAAGCATCGGATGTCACTGATTTTGGCAGTTCAGCCTTTACCAAGCCTGTCTATTTCGCCGAAGAAATCAACTGCACCGAGGAGATAAAGGTGCAATATGATCAGGACTACAAAACAATTGTAGAGAATTTCGTAACTGGTATGGAAAAGAAAGACATATCTACTTGGAACAAGGACTATCTAATGAACTGGATGAAGGATAAGTCTGGAAATAAATTATGCTCTCTCGAAACCTAGAGATGTCTCATAGACACGCTTCCTTGGAAGATACTTCTCATTGGGATAAGTTAAGGGAGCAACTATACGGAAAAGGATATCATAAAAGAATTAGTACTAGGATAAGTAACTCAATAGACTAGTAAGCTGTATTTAATGTATCACCTGTTGAGGTTCCAAAGTACGTGGAATGAATTACGTTGTGTCATGCCAGGTACAGGTACGAGATCACAAGATACCTGTTTGCCACAACGTAATTCATTCCCCTGACTGCAATGTACCCTGCAACCTCAACATGTGATGCATTAGTACAAATTCCCAGTCTACCGAGTCATTTATTCTAGTATCACTTCTGTTATGATATCTTTGTTATGTGTTTGCACTTTTAACTTATCCCAGCGTGAAGTATCTTCCACCTGCAGCTTGGCCATGTGACGTCTCAAGGTTTCCAGAAAGCATGCTGTACTTTCAGACTTATCCTTCACCCAATTCATAAGATAGTCGTTGTTCCAAGTAGATGGGTCTTTCTCTTTCATGCTAGTTACGAAATTCTCCATAAATGTTTCGTAGTCTTGATCATAATGCCCTTTTACCTTCTCATAGTAGTTGATTTCTTCATCGGAATAGACAGACTTAACAAAGGATGAACTGTCAAAACTAGTGACGTCCCGCTATTAAAGTTTAAGTATTTAGTTGGTGGTAAGCATCTAGTGCTTTCATCTTGGTTGCCCCTCCATGTTTCTTCCTGCGGGCAAGGTTCCCAGTTCCGGCTGGCAACATGCACCTGATGGTCAGTGTGTGGATCGGGGCGATGCCCTTGTAGATATGCCTTATTCCCTTTGATCCCATCATACGCGGCGGGTTTGATACTGCAGCGACTCCAACGACGGTCCCTCTTCAGGTCTACTTTGACGACTCATCGGTTGCTGCGGCCTTCTTCTCCAAAGTTTTGCTCCAAGGGCTTGCTTGTATTTTTTTATGTTCTGCACGGGCTTTTCTTTTATTTGGGGACAATTGTCCCACACATGGATATTTGTGGTGTAATTTGTTCCTTTTATATATATATTTGGATTTTTTTTTCAAAAAAGAGAGTTGATGGTAAGCTACTGAGTTAAGCTCCGTTTCTATTTTGTTTCAGAAGGACTTATATTTGCATGCTCCAGGGTTCATTGAGCCTGTCTTCTTGAGTTTCTAGAGGTGTGACTTGAAATAGATTTTGTTTTTCTGTTCCACTGCTGACTATTTTGAGTGTAGACCTGTTGCCCTTTTGGCAAACCATGTTTTGTCTTCTTTTTTGTTGCTATAGTTTGTTCAAATAGAACCTCTATTTTCAGTATTGTTTAGTTGGTTACAGTTTCTCAAACCTTGCTGCAGAGAGGTGGTTGGACTGCAGCAGATGACCAATGGGGTTCAAAGCTTGCTAGCAAATTCTACGGGTGCAGCAACTCCAGCAGCAAATTCCCTGGTGCGCAATATTCTTTTCCATTTAGGATTGGTTAAAATTTGCTGCAGCCACATACGGTATTTCAGATGTTAAACTTGCTCTACAATCTTAGAATGCACGCCTATTGTATTCTGGAAAAGGTTGAATGCAAACCTTTTCTTTGTTGTCCTGGATTTTTTTTTGTTTGCCTGAAGTAATTATTGTTTAATCTGTGCAGATTCAAGTGTTATAACACACCCAGACCGTTATTTGATGATTGTTACGAGTGGAGGCCTCAATCAACAGAGAACAGGGGTAAGTTATGTGCAACTGGCACATTATTCCTGCTCACATATCATGATGCATGTAGCTGGGTAGGACACACATGTAAATCAACAAGTTATATGTGTATAGTCTTAATGCCCTCTTATTTGACCAGTGTTACAGCTGCAATTTGTCATATATTATTTCATCTATGAGAATCTGCTCCTAAAACATGTTTGCAGGTTTGCTTTGTTTTGGATATCATGATTATAAATCAAATAATCAATTGAAGATACATTATCAAGCGAATAAACTGATACCAGTTTCAATATTAGAACAGAGCCAGTATAAATAAGCTAACTGATTGATACACGCAACACATAAATAAGAGGTTGTATCCTTAATAATATCATTATTAGTCTTCAGTCAAAACTTAGAGCAGTCTAAGCTGATGCTGGGAACAGCGAGACACCTCCTGTGTAGTGTCTTAAGGATGGGGTGAATATTTGAAGTTTGAGATCTTCACAGTTTTGCTCTGAAAACGAGCAAGGTTGGGAGTTTCACGTTATGTCTCAGAGCTAACTCTGCAGTAGTTATATATGTTTTTTGGTTCCATATTATGATGTTCATAATCATCCATTAGCCTAAGTATTCTGTACTGCTTCTCAGATAATTGATGCTGTTGTTGCTGCACGTATTCTAAATGCGACACTTGTTGTTCCCAAACTGGACCAGACTTCCTTCTGGAAAGATGCCAGGTTTCTTCGAGTACCAGACACTTATCACCCTAGCCCTCAAATCTGCTGATGTTTTTAAAAAGACTAGGATGCATTTTGTCTGTACTTAATGCCATTTCTCTGCACTCTGCAGTGACTTTGCTCAAATTTTTGATGCCGACTGGTTCATCTCATCTTTATCAAAGGATGTGAGGATCGTGAAAATGCTTCCAGAGATAGGAGGTAAAGTGCGGGCTCCTCATAGAATGCGTGTGCCCCGAAAGTGCACTCCGCGTTGTTACTTGAACCGTGTGTTGCCTGCACTTCTTAAGAAACATGTAAGTCATTGCAGTGTAGCAATGTTTGTTACTGAGATACATTATTTAATGTGATTTTATCACTTGCATCAACCTGTTACACCCTCATTGGATTGTATTAACTGAAAATAGAGATATTTCATATGCATGGTATTGGATTGCATGTTCTTTCAAAAGACTATAGGGCCATGCTTAGTTCTTCTGTTGGGAAATTGATAAGAACTTCTGGTAAAGAAAAATATAACATCATTTTGTCAGCATTTTCAGAAGCCATAACTTTTACTCTTTAAGTTCCCCATGCTCAAAGTTATTTTGTGAATGTGAGAGATTTGGCTTCTATGATTGAAATACTAGGATAGCTTATATCTCTTCTTCCACCTGATGCAGGTTGTTCGACTAACAAAATTTGATTATAGGCTAGCAAACAGGTTGGATTCTGACCTGCAGAAGCTGAGATGCAGAGTAAACTACCATGCGTTGAGATTTACTGACCCAATACAAGAAATGGGTGAAAAGATAATACAGCGAATGAGGGAGAGGAGCACACATTTTATTGCTCTTCATTTAAGGTGCTCACAATTCAAATTATCATTGCCGCAAAGTGAGATAAAGCTTACTGATATATGCCATATTAGGCTATCAACTCTTTGTGTATGTGAAACACATAGTTGGTATGAGGTGAGATTTAGTTTAAAGCATACAGATTGCCTCAATCTTAGCAGGGATGAGCAATAATGCAAGCTTCTCAGCAACTTTGTCATTGGTATTATGAACATGCTGTCTTGTTACCAGGAATACCTTAAGCATAGTCTAGTTGGGAGGATGCACAAGGAGTGAAGGGATGTTTATAAGTTGGTGTTGGCCCAACACTATTCAAAGTAATAAATGAAAGATGTTAGAACTGAAAAGAGAAATCTGTATAGGCTCGGCCTTTCTGTGAGCATATACTCATGATTCCGAAGTGGCACCTAGGAGGGACTCATGTGTTATGCTGTTGTATGAAGTTCAATCTTTGTTTCAAATGTTCGGTTGGTCTTGTTAATAAGGAGGAAAGGGTCCTATTTGGTCCTCCATATATTTGACTACTAGATTCCTAGGAACAGTTGGGTGCTCGGGCTAGTGAACCACTGTCGTCTATGGCTCCATTAGCGAATGTGATTTTGGTCTGAAGTTTACTACTCCCTCTTATCCATATTAAGTTGTACTTAATCAGCGACACTTAATATGGACGGGAGGGAGTAGCTTTCTACTTCTGAAGTGTCCTTGTATCAATGCTATAAATTGCTACCTCAGATGATGTACACTCTTTATTTAGTTCTTAATGGGTCAATGTTTTTTCTTTCCCTCTTAACACTGTTTTGTGGTGCCAGATTTGAACCTGATATGCTTGCCTTTTCGGGGTGCTACTATGGCGGTGGAGAGAAAGAGAAGAGAGAGCTTGGTGTGATACGGAAGAGATGGAAAACCTTGCATGTAAGTATGATATCATAATGTATTGCTAGGCACTTAAATAAGTCATGAACCGACGATTAAACTATGAATGCAACCTCTGCTATTTTTGCATTTCAGGCTAGCAATCCAGAGAAAGAAAGAAGGCACGGTAGATGCCCACTAACCCCTGAAGAGGTGGGGCTGATGTTGAAGGCACTGGGCTACACAAACGATGTTCACATTTATGTTGCCTCTGGAGATATATATGGTGGGGCAAGGACATTAGAACCCCTGAAAGCCCTCTTCCCCAATCTCCATACCAAGGAAACAATAGCAAGCAAAGACGAGCTGGCTCCATTCTCAAAATACTCATCTCGCATGGCTGCATTGGATTTCATCGTCTGCGATGGAAGTGATGCTTTCGTGACTAACAACAACGGGAACATGGCCAAAATTTTGGCTGGGCGAAGGTATAAACTTTGTTTTGCTGCTGTATCCTCCGCTATCATCACGTTTCTGTCGTACAGTCTGATGTTAATCCTGACTATTTATTGGGGCCCTTTGCAGGAGATATCTTGGGCATAAGAGAACGATCCGACCAAACGCTAAAAGGCTGTATTCTTTATTCTTGACTAGAGGAAACATGTCTTGGGATGCATTCTCCTCCAAAGTGCACATGTTCCAGAAAGGGTTTATGGGAGAGCCCAAAGAGCTCAGGCCAGGAAGGGGGGAATTCCATGAGAACCCGTCGACGTGTATATGTGAAAAGACCGATCCCAAAACACTAACCAAATCTAACCCTCGAAGCCAGCAAGGCTTGACTAATGGTACCGAGGGAGGCAAAGCCACTAGTGAGCCCACAGTTCCTGATAATACCGGTGAAGAGCTGGGAGGATCCGGTGAGGAAGAAGATGACGCTCCCATGGAGAAAGAAGATGACGCTCCTGTGGGGAAAGAAGATGACGCTCCTGTGGAGAAAGAGGAGATAGTCGACACTGAAGTGGAGGATGATGCGTTGGTCAGACCAGATGATCCTGAGCTAGAGGAGTTCCTTTCAGATTAGACAAGTTATTATCCAGGAAGTAGATGTTAACCAGCCGCCGCCACAGTTTTGGTGAGCAACTGATGAGTTTTGACCCTCTTAACTTGTACATACTTTCTGCTGTGTAAAATGCGCATCCTCAGCTCTACTGTAGGTAGCTCATAGTGTATCATGACCATTCCTTAGTCCAGTATCGTTGGCTCTTGATTGTTGTAACTTTATATTTTGAGGCTGTAGCGTTTGTGGTGGTATGAGTTTGTAGCTGTAGCATGCTCCTGTTTCTGTTTATTCGTTTTCTGCAAGCCTTTCTGATGGTGTCTAAGGTGCACATATCTGACTTATTTTGCAGCAAACTGCAGCTGAGCATCATTGTTTAGAGACCTGCGAAGTGTGTGCTTTTCAGCTGCATAACTGCCAGGTTCATTTCACCTACTCTCCAGCCAACTTTTCCTGTGGGTTTTGAGCTGTTAAGTTCGAATTCTATCCTCCGAGAGAGGCTGTACAAACGCCACACCCAAAAAAACCCCGAGGCCTCGTTTGGTAAGAGTGTACACGATTGAGTATTTGAGAGTGTTTTTTTCAAGTGGATTGGGTGAAAACACTTCTGTCTTCAAAAACACTCTGTTAGACCATAATCCCCTTTTTCATCAATAGTACATATTGATTTATCTGTTTGGAAGATGGGGAAATTCTACAACCAATTTGTTCAAAAAAAGAAACAAAAAAAAACTACAGCAAATAATTCAATTTCCACAGCAGAGAATAACCTGTTCTGCTGATTGTGACCATGGAAACTGAAACTCATCAGAATTCTCAAGCGCTGGTGCTTGTGACAAATCTATTGCAGCACCATTCTCATACTGTCAAAATTAACTGACCAACCAAACATACACATGGAATCATTCGCGGCGAGCAAAGAGATAAAAAATGACCTTGAAAACGGGCCTGCCAAACAAGCCTGAACGGTGACAAATCTGACTCGCTTCTTCGTTTCCTTGCCCAGTCAGTCAAGTGCCAAACCACGTTCTGCTCCAGAGCAAAATGGTCTTTCTTTGGAACTTGGATCGTTATCCTGGCATTGAATTCTCCCTAGACTAAACGAACAGACAAAGGGGTGGTTTCCTGTGGAACATTTTAGTTCCAATACCCCCAAACTCTAGTTCTTTTCCCCTTATTTTCTTCAATCCTTTGAGCAGCCTTCCTTCACCAGGAAGCGACGAAGGAGGCAAAGCCCTCTATCCAAAATCCAAGGTGGTACTGTTCTCCTGTGATCTACCTGCGACGCTGGTAGGCATGTAGATTTCTTAGGCGATTCTTGCCCATGTTTGTCCTTACCTCTCGTAGTCTTGTTGCATCGTGCATCTCCCCACGCGTTCAGATTTCGAGCAGTTTCATACTGTTACAGTCGTTTAGTACAAGGCTATTGGAATGGATTGGCAGGCTACTCCAGCCCAGGTCTCTTTGCCATTTGATTTGACCCTCTGCATGAACGAGACGAGAATCTCTAGCTCCCCGTGAGGCCGTGAGCCTGAGCAGCTCAACAAAAGTCCGTATCACCGGATCACATGATCACTGTTTCCTTTTTTCTCCGGTACTGTCTCTGCAGTACACCACCCCGTGCAAACTGCATCCATGGTGTAATTTCTTCTTCCTGTTCCAGCCTTCCAGGGAAGAAGAGGCCACACACTTTCCCCAATGTTGACTCACGGACCTGTGTAAGCGGGTGAGTGCGAGGTGTCCATCCGTTTTCAGTTGTAGTCCTGTAGACAACTACACGCCCAGCACTTCAGTGGTGTAACGCCTTAACCGCAAAGTTACACAAACTGTTAAGGCGTTATTAATTTAAGGCAGGGCTACGGCCTTACCTCTAAAACATCAGAACGCACGCGCTGCCGATACTTCAGAGGCCGGACACGTACACCTAACTCTGTCTTCCAACTTAATCTCTGATGTGGAGTATCTCTTGTGGTTAGGTTAGGTACTTAGGTACATGATCAGAACGCACTCTGGTCATGAGTAAGGTTGTCTAACTATAATTTTTCTGGGATGTTTTAGGCTTCTGGATCAACATCTAACTACCCAAGTCACTCCAGATATATACTATAATCTAAAGACCAGAAACAGCGGCCACGTCTGCTAATATTGCACACTTTCGATAATGTATTTGGGACATAAAAAATTTAGGCAACTGAAAATTGGAAAATTTTTATAAATTTTGTATTTGCTATTGCAGCCAATGAGATCTACCCTTTGCTGTTTGCATTCTCATTTCTTTTCCCAGATTTATTGCTGCAAGCAAGAAAGACTGAAGGAACATAGACATGTCAGTTTCATGATCTCTTTAATGCACTCCCTTTCCAATCACTGCAGGAGCTGCTAGATACCCGCAAAACCCATACTTTACTCAAAAGAGCTCCTTCAATCTCGTTGGTCTGATGACCAGTAGTGGCATCTTTGACAATGACATGTATATTCCATCGTCTCCTCTCCTGCCGGCTGCACTTCTCAACTCTGAAGGCGCCACATGTTACCGACCAACCACCAAAGGAATTAAACCAAGGCGGACCACGCCATTGCCGCACCTCCTCCACCCTCCTTGGCTTCAACTCCACGCACACATGCTTGCTTTCCAAACCAAGGGATCAATTAACCGCCCGCCCGTCCATCTAAGCACCGCCAGCAAACCACATTCTGCAAGCACAAGAATCGATCAGTGGAGGGAACAATTCATTGATTGATCTATCCATCATCTCATGGCGAAGCTTAGGTATTACTTCTCCTTGTTCCACTGCCGTTCCTCCACATGCATGTCCATGGGTGCATTGCCCAACTGCCATTAAATCTTGCCGTGTTTCAGTTATTCATTTTCTATATAAGCACGCACACGCATAATGCTGGCTTCTCACCTTGCTGAAGCTGCAGGAGTCTCGTGGCTTGCTGCATGGGCCCTCCACGGGCAGCCGTCGACGCCATGGACGGTGTCAAGCTTAAGGTCACCAACAGATACGTAAGTGCTGATCTGCCTCGTGCTCTCCGTGCTGTTTATGTTCTCGGTTGTGAGATTTGCAGGATTGAATTGATTCGCGTGAACATGCATGTCGGCGCGTGTTCTGTGTTTACTGTATATGTGCAGGTTCTGATTAAAAATGACATCTTCGAGCTGACGCTCTCCAACCCCGACGGTATGGTGACCGGCGTGCGCTACAATGGTGTGGATAATCTCATGGAGATTCTTAACAAAGAAGACAACAGAGGGTACCGAGTCTTCTGTGCATATTTTGTTTCTATGATTAGTTACTTCGGTTATAACATAGAGAATGACCATTATTCTATCAGGTACTGGGACATTGTTTGGAATCCACCGGGAGAGCGAACTGGAATATTTGACGTGTAAGAGCTCACTGTTCACGGTTCAGACTTCATTGCGGGCTTTCCGACTTGATCTGACACTGAACACTCGCACGCAGGATCAAAGGTACAGACTTCCGCATCATATATCATGATGAAAACCAGGCTGAGGTCTCCTTCACCAGATCATGGGATCCTTCCCTCGAAGGAAAAGCTGTTCCGTTGATCATCGATAAAAGGTGACTGACTGATGCATCATAAGCATAATATTGGAGCTGCTGTTTCCAGTTCATTGTGGGAAAATAAGGTACAGATCATGTTTATCTGATCAAAGCATTTCTGTACAGGTTCATCGTGCTTCGTGGCTCCTCAGGATTCTACACCTATGGAATCTATGAACACAAGGAAGGGTGGCCTGATTTTGGCATTGGGGAGACCAGAGTGGCCTTCAAGCTTCGGAACGACAAGTTGGTACTCAACCTTTTGTATTTATTTTGATATTCAACTCTATTTTTCTGCCTACTGAAACTATGTCCTGGTGGAATGAAGGTTCCATTACATGGCAATGGCTGACAACAGGCAGAGAATAATGCCGATGCCTGATGACCGTTTGCCTCCCCGTGGCCGGCAATTAGCGTACCCTGAGGCTGTCCTCCTTGTGGATCCAATTAATCCTAAACTCAAAGGGGAGGTAAGCTAGTAGAGATTTAAGATTGTAACCTGACTATATTCTGAATAATCTGAACTTCACTGGTATGCCTGTCAAGGTCGATGACAAGTACCAATACTCGTGTGAAGACCAATACAATAATGTCCATGGATGGATATCATCTGATCCTCCGATTGGCTTCTGGCAAATCACGCCGAGCGACGAGTTCCGTACTGGAGGACCTCTGAAGCAGAACTTGACATCTCATGTGGGCCCCACTATGCTCGCGGTAAGTTCAGACCTTGACAAGAGCATATTTACAAGCTTTGACTATAAATAATATTTTTTGGCTGCTTTTTGGAAAAAAATATTACGATAATCTGGAACCTACAGAGGCGAAATTTAGTTCAGACTATTGAAGATTTTTTATTCTGGTTTTAGATGTTTCTTAGCGCCCATTATGCCGGGGATGACCTTTCGCCTAAGTTCACCAATGGGGAATATTGGAAAAAGGTTCATGGACCGGTGTTCATGTACCTGAACTCCAGTCAGGACGCATCTGACCCAAGTCTACTGTGGGAGGACGCAAAAGTTCAGGTGATTAAGATTCAGATGAAATAAGTACTTATGGATTTAATTCAGTTTTCGCACAACAAAGAGCATCATACGTCATAGTTTATTAAACGACAGCAATTATGAACACTATATAAGTAACTCGGTACTTTTTTTGTTATTTTATTAACCCTTGGAAAACAGATGATGATGGAGAAAGAGAGCTGGCCATATGATTTTGCACTTTCAGAGGATTTCCAGAAGACTGAGCAAAGAGGCTGTATCTCTGGTAGATTGCTTGTAAGAGACAGGTACTCAATAGTGGCATTTCTCAATATCCTACAAGTAGATAGGGCTCCTAGTAACTTTACTTTCTTAATCACCGTAGATATAGTTCAACTAGCTATGGATCTCTCGCTAATGGTTGCTTCACCATATCATTAGGTATATTATCGATGGTGAGGATCTTTATGCCACATCAGCCTATGTAGGCTTAGCACTACCAGGAGAAGCTGGATCGTGGCAAAGAGAGTGCAAGGTACCGCATGCTTATAAGTTACAGCATTATTTTGGATGTTTTTTTTTTCTCACATGCTGCGATGCCATAGGGATACCAATTCTGGTGTAGAGCAGATGAAGATGGTAGCTTCTACATAAAGAACATTGTAGCTGGAAACTACAATCTTTATGCATGGGTTCCAGGTTTCATAGGGGACTACAAATTCGATGCCACACTAACAATATCTTCAGGTTCGCCTCTTAGCCTACCTCTTGCAATTTCTAACCTGATATTCTGAGATGTTCAGGAATGCTGTTCAGGGGATGATATTTATCTGGGTGACCTTGTGTACGAGCCGCCAAGAGACGGTCCGACTATGTGGGAGATCGGAATACCTGATCGATCTGCTGCGGAGTTCTATGTCCCAGACCCGAACCCCAACTATGTCAACAGATTGTTCATCAATCATCCTGACAGGTGAAACAAACTGGTTACCTTCTGTCCTGTAAAACATCTAGTATTGCCATTTCTAATCATACGGCTGGCACACTTACAGATTCAGGCAGTATGGGCTTTGGGAAAGATATGCAGAACTGTATCCAGACCGTGATTTGGTATACACAATCGGCGAAAGCGACTACAGCACCGATTGGTTCTACGCTCAAGTTACCAGGTGGCGTCAGTTGGTTCATTCAGATATCATACAACTGTGTGCACCAAGGTACATCGACTAGGACAAACATTCACTGATCTGCTGCCTTTCTGAATTGCAGAAGAACTGATCAGAACACATACCAGCCCACCACATGGCAAATAAGGTTCAATCTTGACAGCGTCTCTCCGAACAGCAATTACAAATTCAGGGTGGCGCTTGCGTCTTCGGCTAACGCTGAGCTACAGGTTGTTGAATGCAGAACTAACCCCCAAAACCTTCGTTCGCTAATATGCATTCAGTCTTCCTTATCAACCCTCATAGCTGAGGTAGCTCCTTAATCTGAATGATCAGTCAACCGTGTTCCATTTCCATCTCCAGGTCCGTTTCAACGATCAGGACAGGGTTGTTCCCCACTTCACCACTGGGCTCATCGGGCGTGACAACGCCATCGCGAGGCATGGGATCCATGGCCTGTACTGGCTGTTCAACATCGCTGTGAGTAGTGCCTGGCTTGTCCGAGGGATGAACACGATATACCTGAAGCAGCCCAGGAACCAGAGTCCCTTTCAGGGGATCATGTATGACTACCTGCGCCTGGAAGGACCCTGTGGCTGCTAATTTAAGTCCAAAGCTAATCATCCCACCTTGTCTAGATTAGGTATGTTCTGATACATAGTAGAGCTGTATTGTGTGTAGTTATATGTTCGGTTTGGTAGAATCCATCTACTGATTACTAATACTTAATCTAATATGTCTGCCTGTTCCACTATCGAAAATAATATGTCTGCTTGTTTGTGCTCCATGACCCTTACTACCTGCAATGTGTTCTATAGCATGAATTATGGTGGATTTGTGAAGTTTCCTTTTTTTTTTGGGATTTCTATTTTCGTGCCCCTGCTTCGTTAGTTGTACTCAGTTTTCTCCAGCTCGTTAGTTTTTCCTCAGTTTTCCCCTCCCTCTAGTTTGAAACCCATCGAAGACGCGGGTTGCCGTCAGGTCAGAGGCCTTACCAGTTCCTCGCTGACCGTCTCGTGCTGACGGGTGGATCCATCTACCGCTGACGCGTGGGCCGTTTTATTTACTGATTGTATACGCGGTGCTGCCAATGACAAATGGGGCCGCTCTATGGGGCTGCCGCAGCCAATGACCAGTGGGTCGTCTATTTATTTATAGAAAATTATATATTGCCGCTCTGTGGGGCCTCCGCAGTCAATGACCGCTGTGGTCGTCTATTTTATTTAGAGAATATAATATAGAGCCGCTCTGTAGGGCAGGTGACTATTTTCGCAGCTTAATCTAAAGTGACTTTTATGCTAAACATTGTGCATCCCGGCGTTGACCTAGCAGTGGCGGCGAGGATGTGGTGCTCGAATAATAGTGGAAATGCGATATTATTTTTTACATGCATAATATATAGAAAATAGCTAGATCTCTAAATCGATGCATATGAAGCTACATATATATTCTTGGTCATGATCCCCTTAATTATCTAAAGGGGATGGATGCATGGCTTCACGTCGTCGTCGCTTTCATCATCAGTATCTTCGTCGTCTGAGTAGTAGTACCTCCTGCACATTGTTCCGTCAAACACCTTCACTGTGAGCACATCATCGCCTTCATATTTGAAGTGTACGAACCAGCCGAAATCCACACCGTGCGCGATGGCGAATTTCTCCCAGCCCTTGTCGAGGTACATCCGGCCTTGTCCGTCAAATAGGACCTCCACGGTCCAGAGACGAGGACCGCAGTCAGCTGCTCGCAGATACACCTTAGCTGGCTCCTTGCCGTCAAGATAGTCCGCAAATTTTTTTGGGAGTTCTCGCAAAGAGATCGAGCGCCGATCGTTTGAAATTAGGGAACCCTTGAAATTAAAGGTTTTTTAGAACATGCCCATAATTAATCACATGCATCATATATGTGGGAACGCGTACGTACCTTCTTGACCAAATGGTCTTCATAGACGACGATGAAGAACTCCTCTATGATCAATGGCAGTGTTGACGGTGGTGGTGGCAATGATGATGATCCACTTCCCATTCCCCTTCCCCTTCCCCTTCCCCTTCCGGTCCGCGTCCGAGACGTGGAAGCCATGGCAATGGATAAAGTGTATGTGAACGAAGAAGAGAGAGGCAGAACCTATTGACACAAGGGATGGCCGTGTGGGTGTTTATAAGGGAGAGATGACCGTTGTAGGGGTTTACACAATAAAATAAGGAGGAGATGACCGTTGTGGGGGTTTATACACAATAAATTAAGGAGGAGACGACCGTTGTGGGGGTATATATCTCAACAAAAAAAGTAATGCGGACTATGTTGACTAGTTTATCATTTTACCGTGAAAAGTAATGCCTAAAAGAAAAGTAATGGCTACAAGAAATCGGTGATGGTTTATCGTTTTTTGCGTGAAAAGTAATGGGTACAAGAAATGGGTGATGGTGTATCATTTTTTGCGTGAAAAGTAATGGCTACAACAAAATCGGTGATGGTTTATCGTTTTTGCGTGGAAGGTAATGGGTACAAGAAATGGGTGATGGTGTATCATTTTTTGCGTGATAAGTAATGGGTTCAAGAAATGGGTGATGGTGTATCATTTTTTGCGTGAAAAGTAATGGCTACAACAAAATCGGTGATGGTTTGTCGTTTTTTGCGTGGAAGGTAATGGGTACAAGAAATGGGTGATGGTGTATCATTTTTTGCGTGATAAGTAATGGGTCCAAGAAATGGGTGATGGTGTATCATATTTTTGCGTGATAAGTAATGGCTACAACAAAATCGGTGATGGTTTATCGTTTTTTGCGTTGAAAGTAATGGCTACAAGAAATGGGTGATGGTGTATCATTTTTTGCGTGAAAAGTAATGGCTACAACAAAATCGGTGATGGTTATCATTTTTTGCGTGAAAAGTAATGGCTACAAGAAATGGGTGATGGTGTATCATTGTTTGCGTGAAAAGTAATGGCTACAACAAATCGGTGATGGTTTATCATTTTTTGCGTGAAAAGTAATGCCTAAAAAGAGTTTATAATTTAGCTCGTGAAAAATAATGCAGAAAACCAAACTTTAGCGTACTAGGTAACCGCCCTTTCGCATACATAGAGTGTGGAAGCTAACCGACGACGAGAGAGAGAGGGTGGTGGCCCCGACCGAGAGAGAGATAGGGGTTATCCTGCCCGTTAGATCATACGATCAACGGTCGGCGGGCAAGATCCGCGTGACATGGGCTAGACCAATCGGGGCAATGTTGGACGTCCGTGAGAGTTTGTGAAGGGAGAGGGCAAAGCCGAGTAGTATCAAGAAACCAAGGGCAAGTGAGTAGTAAACGAGACTAAGGGATTCAAATATGAGATTTAAAAAATGGAAAATGCGTGTTTTGTACAATGAAACCCATCTTGGCCTACCTCAAACTATTTGCAATACCAATATACATCGGTGTGAGAATTGTGGCCTCATTTAGACAAAGTATGTTTTGGGGAAAGCTGTTTTGGGTAGGGCTTATTATGGAAAACCATGCACCTTCATAGCTACTAGGTGATTTGAGAAGTGGCAATTTGTGGTGAAACTTGATTTATCTATGATTTATCTATGATTTGAGAAGTGGCAATTTGTGGTAAAGACTCCATGAGTAAGTGCCACTCTTTTTCGGATTTTTTTGCACATTAAATAACTCATTTAACTAGTTAATCCCATTTGTTGACTCTCCGTTGACCAGCCACTTGAGGGTAAAACTGAGTATATTGCACTAGCCGGATTAGCACTCGAGGAGAAAACTGAGCACACAAAAAATGCTAGTATATGACTCGAGGGTATACCCGAGTATATCTAAATTTCCAGGGTTAGACCCGAGGACGCGTGTTGCGGTGCAGAAGTGGAAGACGTGCCATTGTTGACGCGTGTCGCGGTGCAGACGTGCAAATAGTGGACGCGTAGGATGCGGGTCGCATTTAGGACGCGTAAGCCCCTCCCTCCCTCCCTCTGCACACAGTCGTCTCATTCTCGCTCACGCACGAAACCACCCCTCTCACGTCCCATCAACTTCTCCAAATCGAAAAAACCCCAACCGCCGTACGCACGCTACCCCTGCCGGCGATGGAGAAGAAGAATGCGCCGGCGGCCGTCGCCTCCGAGCCCGTCGCCTCCGAGCCCGTCGCCTCCGCGCCCGTCGCCGCCGAGCCAGTCGCCGCCGAGCCCGTCGCCGCCGAGCCAGTCGCCGCCGAGCCCGTCGCCGCCGAGCCGGTCGCCGGCCGAGCGCGTCGCCTCCGAGGGCGGCGCATCCAAGCGCGGCTCCTCCGTGAACTCGGGCCTCTCTCTCGGCTGATGGACCACTTCACCGGATCGGCGAATGCTTGCCGGCGAACGAGGAGTACGCCGACACCTACTCTGCCATGAGGCAAGTCCGTAGAAATTGGCGCTCAGGTTTGCCCGAGCCCGACGTGCACACGGACGAATGGATCATGCTACACCACGCCCTTCCACACGTCGCTGAGTTCACCTTCCTCCAACTCGGCACATCACGCTACGTCACCATAGATCTATCGGAAGTTCATACAAGGTTCAACTTCCTCCATATCTACCTCTTTATTTTCAATCTTAAACATCTTAGTGCTGAATGTTATCGTGCTTGCCCGGATACTACTTCGTCGGATTTTGCCGTGGCGTCATCGTGCTTGCCCAGAAGTACCCGCCGCACAAGATACGGCTTCGAACCCACTCACAAAGAAATACACTATGTTTGAGGCGCAGATGCCATCTGTTTTCCTGAAATCAGTCGATGTGATCAAATCCCCGACTATGGTCTTCGTTACCGCACATTACCCGTCGGAAATTGGTTGGGTCGATGAGAGCACTCCAACTAAGGATATAGATAAAGGTTGGGAAAACAGATTTTCGATCAAGAACCATTGTCTGCGTTGCATTACACCGTTCAATGGTGAACTGTATGCACTAGCTGTGGACAATTTAGAGCATGGAAGAATAGTGTGCACCAATGTACGGTTGCGAAGCGCGCGAGCACTCGTCAAGATGGAGACACTAATTTCATTTCCAGAACTTGGACATCGAAGTTCTACCTCGTGAAGTCGGATGGTGATCTGCTGCTTGTGTTGTTGGTCAGCGTGGCTTTGGCGGGCAGACCATTGGTGTACCGTGTGGACACTCAGAGCCGCTCTCTCCATCTGGTCAGTAACATTGGCAGTAATGCCTTCTTTGTGAATTATACCCGGTGTATCTCCGTCGACACCAGAGTGTACCCGACACTTCGACCTGGCTGCATCTACTACACGGATTTGGGTTATATCGAGAGTACTCTCATGATACAAAGGCCCGGGAGGAGTGGCCAGAACGTGTGGATAGAATAGGAAACTCCGGTCTGAGAAATGAACACAGGCCATACCGTTTGGAGGATGTATTGGCCTCACACTGCAGACGGAAGGAGTTCAATCAATATTTCCTTGGGGTAATGCACGGCTGGACCGACGCCGAAATATATGAGGAGGAATGAAGAACAAATTCATTCATCCTAATCTTCTTGTTGTCCATACATTGTGTGCGTCTTGTATATTACAACGTTATTGGCTGCTTTTGGCTGTCTGTATGCAGTTTCCCTATGTATTATACTTAGCTTTCTGATTATGCAGTTGTCAATTTATCATATACTAGCTTCTAGATTTGCTACTAGATTTGCTGCCATATTGGGCAAAAAACGAGAGCCAAAAGGCATAAATAACCATAGAGATTTGCTACTAGATTTGCTGCCATATTGAAGAAAGACAGAAATAGAAGCTTCTCTAGATTTGATACTAATTTGGTGAAAAAGACAGAGAGAGAAAGAGGGGAAAAGGTGCTCTTAAAAATGCCAATTCCTGTCCCACGCGGTCCCTTTCTACCAGCCCCACGCGACGCGGCCCCACACGTCGCGGCCCCACAGACGACGCGGCGCAACACGTCAGCACAGAACGTCCAAATAAACGGATTCCTTCCGTCTGAGCTCGTTCTGCGGGTTTCAAACATAGGCTTGGGGAAAACTGAGGAAAAACTAAGGGGCTGGGGAAAACTGAGTACAACTAACGACCCGAGGGCACGAAAATAGAAATTCCTTTTTTTTTACGCCGAGTAAAGTCATATTCTGGTTGCAAAGTACCAGAATTAGTAAAGTTTCACACATGTATACATTCCATTCCCAAACCGGTTCTTAGCTTTAGCCAGTATTGTACCACAGCCCAATTTTTTTTGAACAAGGCAAAATATTTGCCATTTTCATTGATTAAGGAGAAGTTTTAGAAGTCTTACAAATCAAGACTTGAAAAAAAGTCAAGCCCAAAAAACAAAGCCTACGCAAGGCCTACTCTCGCGGCATTACAACACTCAAAGCCTTAGCCCCGGCTAGGCTCCATAAGGCGACTTCATCTTTGATTTTGGCTACAATCATACTCAAGGTGGAGGCGTTGTTCCCAAAAATGTGATCATTCCTTTCTTTCTCATGAAACCAACATTGCAAATGACGCCATGGCCTTCTTTGATTGTCCTTGCTTGTGAATCGCCTCATTCCACCTCCTTTACGTTTCGCATAGCATGCCAGTTTCTTGGATCAACGTCATGAAGGCCTAGCCAATTCTTCACATTTGACCACACACGAATGGTGAACCGACATTTGAAAAGAAGGTGAGAGGCAGACTCTTGTACTTGATTGCAAAGCTTGCATCTTCCACAATTTGGCCATCCTCTCTTTTCGATCCTATCTTCTGTCCATATTCTATTTTGGATGATCAACCACACAAAGATTTCGCATTTAGGAGGGGCCCATGGCTTCCAAACTTAGGAAGGCATGTAAGATTTCGGTTGAGAAGAATTACATGGTGTAGGCTGACTTCAATGAGTAGCAACCATCATCGGTGAGTTTCCAAAAGATTGAATCCGATGTGTTAGGGTCCAATGTATAGCTTGAAAATCATCTCCCAAAGGTTGGCGAATTGCATAGTGTGGTCTAGCGAAGAGACCATCTTGGGTGTTGACTTGTGTGCTCCAAAAGTCATTATCCAAAGCTTTGTTGACACTGTAATTTTTTCCTTTTCGAACCTTTATATATGAGGCATGCGATGTCTTTGGAACGCCTTCTATTTAGCCAAGGGGCCTCCCAAAAGCTAGTTTTCTTCCAAAATACTATGATGACCTTTGTAGCCTTCGCAATAAGATCTTTGTCAAGCGGAGTGCAAGGGGTGCCAAGGCCAACCCAAGGTTGTCATTCTATTCATGCCATATCCATCTCATATGAAGGGCTGAAGCAAATTTTGCGAGGTTGAGGATCCGAAGACCTCCACAATTCTTAGGCTTGCATACCATTTCCCAATTAACTTTGCATTTATCCCTGGTGACCTTGTCACAAGCCGCCCAAAGGAAAGCCCTTCCAATGGAGTAAATGACGAGGAACTACCACATTACAGACGGTCATGTCTGAAAACTACCAATATTGGGAAAGGCGACACATAACTACCACTTGAGGGGCATGGTTGTGACAAAAGGCACTAATTTTGCTGATTAGCCGTGTAAACCGTTTTCTGACCGTTCGGGCCCACCTGTCGGGTATACGTGGCTAAAACAGAAAAATCGAATCTCACTACAAGAATTTTATAACCGTTGAGGGTCGATTTGCAAAATCACCAAGGGATAAGATTCCCATCTTCTCCCTACCTCCTGCCCGTCACCAACCTCGCCGTCGTCGTCTCCCCAGTCCCCAGGCGCAGCAGGGACGACGCCCCCGCCGCCCTGCTCCTCCCGCAAACGCTGCTTCGCTGCCCCTGGCCAGCCCTACCACAGCAGCTCGCCGCCGCAACCACGGGAGGGCGCTGCTGCGCGCCGGAGGGGCCGATGGCCGCCGCCCCTAGCCAGCCCCACCTCAACAGCTCACGGAGGACGCTTCTGCACGTCGCAGGGGCCGCTGGCCGTCGAGGGAGCGAGCGCGACCCTCAGCCCTGCTCCTCCGCGACCACGGGAAGGAGCTCGTCTCCACGGGATGGCCTCGGCGGGCGAAGATGGAGGCGCGGGAGGAGTTGCGTGGGCTGGAGGCCGGTCTTGGCGAGCCATACAAACTGCTCGAGGAAGTAGTAGACGCCCTCGCCGCCGTAGGTGAGGAGCACAAGGGGCAACGGGAGGAGGGTATTGCGGCCGGCGCGGAGGGCGTTGACGTCCTGCACGAACTTGCCGAGGCGGAAGGCCTTGCAGCTGAGTCCGGCGCTGGACTCGAAGGACTTGAGCCGCGAGGAGGCGGTCGGGGGCAGCGGCGGCCACGCGACGAGCGCGAGGCGCGCAGCGTAGCGCGAGATCTTGAGCAGCTTGTCGACGTCGTCGCAGCGGGCCAGGTAGGCCTCGAGGTGGACGAGGAAGTCCTGGGGAGGCGCGGCGGGGGCGGAGCAACGGCTATCGATCTGGGTGGAGCAACTTGATTGCTTTTGGAAAATAAGCCCGGGGGTTTTGGGTAAAACTGGCAGACCATCATTTGCCACGTAGACCCGACAGGTGGGCCCGAACGTGTTAAAAATGTTTAACACAGCTAATCAGCAAAATCAGTGCCTTTTGTCACAACCATGCCCCTCAAGTGGTAGTTATGTGTCGCCTTGCCCAATGTTGGTAGTTTTTAGACATGACCGCATGTAATGTGGTAGTTCCTCGTCATTTACTCCTTCCAATGCTATCAATCTTCATGAGAACCTCAACTGGAATGTTGAGGACGGTGATATAATAGATAACAATGCTAGTAGGAACCGACTTTACAAGTGTTGCATGGCCGGCCATGGTAACATTCTTCCTAAACCAAGGGACAAGCTTGGCGGCTACCTTATCTTCCATAGGTTAAAAGTGAATTCTTTTGAGCCTTGTGACCGAGAGCGCGGGAGCCCTAAATATTTCATCGGGAAATTTGTGTGGGTGGTTGGAAAAACATGAAGGATGCGATCAAGGTCAAGGACCATACATCTAATGGAAGCCACCTGACTCTTGGAGCAATTGGTTACAAGCCCGGTTACATCCCCAAATTGGTGCAAAGTGGAAGCATGGAAGTTCATATCGTCCTTAATTGGGGCTATGAAAACAGCCACATCATCAATATATAGGGATGTGCGAATCGTGGGAACTCTTACACGGATCCTTTGAATGTGACCCTGATCGGTGAGTTTGCGGAGAATATGGTGTAGATGATCTATGGAAAAAACAAAAAAGAAGTGGTAAAATAGAGTTCCCTTGTCTTCGACCCCGACTATGCTTTATTGGATCACCCGCAATACCATTGAGAAGCACTCTAGAGGAGGAGGTGCAAAAGAGGGTCATAATTCACTCACGAAATTTGCTTGGAAACTCATATGTTGAAGCATATCAATCAAGTAGTCCCATATAAGGATTCAAAAGCTTTCTTTATGTTGAGCTTGAAGAGGAGAGTTGGCATTTTTGACTTGTGAAGTTTCCTTCCCAAGTTCCCAGCTCCCATAAAAGAAATTATTGTGGATGCTTCTCTTCTTTATGAAGGCGCTTCGGGCATTGGATACAAACTTGTTCATGTGAAGTGTGAGTCTAGTGGCCATTTTTTTGGAGATTAATTTTGCAATTGCGTGTATAAGGCTAATTGGGTGAAAATCGCACCTCCTCAGCCCCCTCTTTCTTGGGAATGAGAACAATTTTGGAAGAATTGAGCCAGTGGAGGTTATTGGTGTGAAGATTGGAGAATTGATTGAGAACCGCCATGACACATCTACCTTGATGGTGTTCCAACAAGTCGAGAAGCCATCTAGACCTGGCGCATTGTCATTGCAGGTGTTGTTGACCACGGCTTTAACCTCTTCCTCCATAAAAGGCTTACTAAGACCGGCAAGATCACATTGAAGTTTTTGGTGCGAGGCATGCCTCTCTTGATTATATTTTTTGACTATGGATGATAGTTTTTTTTTGGTCATACGCCGTGACCCAACCATTGTTGTGTTTAAGGCGATGGATGTGATTCTTCCTTCTTCGGGCATTGACATGAAGATGTCAAAATCTCGTTTTTTGCATCTCCCTCCTTAAGAGTTTTGATTCTTGAGGCTTGCCTTTTCCTTGATCTTTCAAGGGCTGCTATCCCAATGGCTCTTCTTTTCAATATTGTTCTAAGCTCTCTTTCGTCATTGCTAAGAGCCCTATTTTCTTGTGCCACATCCAAATGGCGATTGACTTCTAAGGCCAGATGGAGCTCCACTTTTTCTTTGGAGAAGAGGCTCTTATTCCAAATCCTCAACTTTTTCACATTCTTCTTGAGCTTGTGGAAAAGGTGTTGGCAAGGTTCCGCATGATTGATGTCCCCATTCCAAGCTTCATTAACCACATCCATGGACCCCGACATTTTGATCCGAAAGTTCTCAAAGTGGAAGGACTCGGGGTTTTTTGGGGCCACTATCATTTGCAAGGAGAAGTGTGCAATAGTCGGACAAGGATGACAAATGGGCGTGGAGAGGAAGAGAAAATGCATCGAGTCGTTTATCAAGAAAGTGGACGAGCATGGCGGTCCCTATATCTCTGAGGGGTGTACCACTTAAAATAAAAGTAAGCTTAAGAGGTTCAAAAGAATGGAAGCAAGACTCTGGTTGGAGAAGGTGATATCCCACTCCTCATTGCAAAAGGAAGTGTCAAACTAACTCATGGTTGGGCCTTGTTGTTCATTCGCCTAGGTGAATTTCCGATTTTGTAGATGTATCTCCTTGAGGTCACAAGTATTAAGGGCATTCCGAAATCTATCTATCGGGCTTATAGTTGGAATTGGCTCGATTTTTCCCCTAGCACGATACATTTGGTTGAAGTCACCCGTGACTAGCCATCTTGTACCAATAGGAGGTTCCACCGCAACCAATTCAGCAAAGAAAGCATCTTTTAGGTTACCTCGAGTTGGCCCATAAACGATGGTGAGTTTGAAGGAGATATCCGTTCCAACAATGGTGATCGTGGCGGAAAGGGAGAATGTGCACATGATCACATTGAAGTCTTGTACCACATTTTCATCCCAAAACATCAAGATTATGCCACCTTTTGTGCCATATGTCGGTCTTTGCGCAAACCATCGCAGTCTATGGCCTCCTAGGCGGGCAGCTGTGAATTGATCAACATTTTGTAGTTTTGCTTCTGGTAGGCAAACAATACTGCCCACATTTTGTCATGGCTGACATATGATTAAGTGCATATATTGCGAAATTAATGTTTCTACTTTTGCCATGGCCTTCAAGTCCGTCTAAAAAAAAGTTGCCTTCTAGTGGGGCGACATGGAACTCAGGGACATTCCTCCACCACACGCGCAGCGATCGTCCTGGCCGATCCAGTTGAACTTACTCAGCCCTTGTGCGCTGTCCAGGTGTCCGGCCGAGGGCGCGCCACACCAGCCGCTCCATCCAGGCACATCCACCCTCCGAGAACACGAGAGCCAATCGCAGCGCAGATCGTGATTTGTGAGATAAGGACGTGGCCCCCTCCCCTCGCGCGCACGGCATGGTATTTAAGCTCCATGCGCTGCTCCTCTCTTCCCCACGCAGCCACTGATCAATAGCAGCAGCAGCACATCAGCAGCTTGCTCTATTCCATCCAGTAACAATGGCTGCGGCAACCATGGCTCTGTCCTCGCCTGCAATGAAGCTCGCCGGAGCCTCCTCCGTCCTCGGCGGCGGGCGCATCACCATGCGCAAGGCCACGGCCAAGGCGGCCAGCTCCAACAGCCCGTGGTACGGCCCTGACCGTGTGCTCTACCTCGGCCCACTTTCTGGTGAGCCCCCGAGCTACCTCAGCGGCGAGTTCCCAGGCGACTACGGCTGGGACACCGCCGGGCTCTCCGCTGACCCGGAGACCTTCGCCAAGAACCGTGAGCTGGAGGTGATCCACTCCCGTTGGGCCATGCTCGGCGCGCTCGGATGCGTCTTCCCGGAGCTGCTCGCCCGCAACGGTGTGAAGTTCGGTGAGGCCGTCTGGTTCAAGGCCGGCTCCCAGATCTTCAGCGAGGGCGGCCTCGACTACCTCGGCAACCCAAGCTTGGTCCATGCTCAGAGCATCCTTGCTATCTGGGCCTGCCAGGTCGTGCTCATGGGTGCCGTCGAGGGGTACCGTGTTGCCGGTGGCCCGCTCGGAGAGATCGTCGACCCACTCTACCCTGGTGGCAGCTTTGACCCCCTTGGTCTGGCTGACGACCCTGAGGCGTTCGCTGAGCTTAAGGTGAAGGAGCTCAAGAATGGCCGCCTCGCCATGTTCTCCATGTTTGGATTCTTCGTGCAGGCCATCGTCACCGGTAAGGGTCCACTTGAGAACCTTGCCGACCACCTCGCCGACCCCGTCAACAACAATGCGTGGGCTTTCGCCACCAACTTTGTGCCCGGCAAGTGAGCATTTGAAGGTCGAGTTCCTATGAGTATACATATACTCTGAACTCTAGATGTATCATTAAGCTGTGATCATTTGTACACTATCAAAGATGTTTTTAGCTGAGGCCTACTTCTCTGATCGTCAAGGACCTATGCTGGAACACGAAATGTCTATAAGGAAAAATGCAAGATCTTGATTTCCATATGAATATGAATGGACGTGGTTCGATCGTTTGGTTCTTTGTTTTCTCATGAAAGTTGTATATCCAGTTACCAGCGGGGAAACTTGAAATATCTTTACACCTTTGGTACACCTCTTTTGCCAAGAGATTGAGTGAAAATTGACAAACAACAATTTATGTGGTGGTTAACACGTCCACAATCGACATCCCACAATAATTTTATCAATGCTTACACAACATCATCAATACATAAAAACCCTAAGGACACCCCTGCGGACACAGGTTGGACATCATACCCGGTTAAAAGACATGTGCGGCGAGGCTTGGTAGAATAGACAAACGTGAGCTAATAATACATATCAACGGTCTATAATGATGACCGTTGCCGACGTGGTCAGTTTACACAGGCCACAAAATATTTTACGGAGCAAAGTGTGAACACTTAGACATTGTATTAACAATTGTTGATGTGACCGCAAAATTATACACCCTGTAACCCACAGAAACCCTATAACCTCTTCCCCACTCTCCATGATTTGGATGTTGTGTGGCGGCGGCACTTGTCATGACCTCGCACTCTCACAACTCCCGACGAGAGAGTTCGTCCAACGTGTGAGAGCACAAAGTCTCCTCCTCATCATCCAAATCTCGAGCCTAGGAAGAGAGGTAGAAAAGGCACAGCGAGAAACGTGTGAGAGGAGACAAGGAGGTGGAGATGATATGTGTGAGAGGAGAGGAGGGATAGTCACCGAAATCTGTGGGAGGCCAGACAAAGGAAAAGATTGGATCCGGGACACAACTTAGTGGCCGAGGGAGAGGACAAATACGACATCAACATTGGTGGGAGGGAGCACCTCTCCCGAGAAGCCCCAATCCATGATTGGTCTGGCCATCTCAAACCCAACTGCGCCGCGAGAGGAACCCTGCCAAAGAGTCACTAGCCAGACCGGAGGACGAAGACCATCACCTTGAGTCAACTTTCCTTGATTATTATATATGTTACTTTGTTGATAGTACTAGTATGGATGATAACTTCATATGCAAATGAGATAGATGTTCAGCTATTGATTTTCCGCATCTCTTGTTTTTCTATACTCCCTCCGTTCCAACGAACAAGTTTTTTTATTTTTAAAAGTCAAGCCAAATAAAATTTAATCAAATTTTATAAAAAAAATATCGAAAAATATGATATTCTATAGATATCCTATGAAATATATTTCTTGATATATCTAATGATTTTTTTATTTTGAATGTTAATGATATTTTGTACAAACTTGATCATACTATACATGATTTGATTTTTCAAAAATAAT
The DNA here is from genome assembly GCF_022539505.1 of Lolium rigidum. Classification (NCBI taxonomy): domain Eukaryota; kingdom Viridiplantae; phylum Streptophyta; class Magnoliopsida; order Poales; family Poaceae; genus Lolium; species Lolium rigidum. Next base: position 115,101,628 of record NC_061508.1, on the reverse strand, counting down.
ATAAATCTTATTTATTGGAACGGAGGCAATACAACTTACCCTCTTGTATAGTTTTGTCCTGGTAATAATATGGATTAAGTTAATTAATATATGCTACTGATTTTAACATTGTCAAATTTATCTTGGTTGGCTGCATCTTCTTATTACTTTCGACCGAATTTTTGTGTTTTCTTAATGTGGTAATAAAAGTATGTGTTAAAACTGTTTGCTTATGTTTCTTGGGTTCTTTTTCCCTCACTATATTTAATGGAAATGTTTTGTCGATTGTGTTCAGTCTATTGGTTGGTCAAAAAAATCCAATTGTGTTGAGTGAGACTTTTTTTTGTTTTACACAAAGCAAAACCATGCAAGAATTAGTGAATTGATTAGGGTTGTAAAGCCATACTATTACCCGAATTAGTAAATAGTTTTTGCCAATTTTAATTCATATGAGAATTAGCTTAGAGCTCAATCAACTCCATAGCTTGGATGTTGACATAGAGATTTGTATGATCAGTTGCACAATGGTTGCAACTTTTATTTTGGTTACGCGATGGTTGCAATTGAATCCTTTTCACTTATATTGTGAATGCAACTGATTTTTTCAGTTGCAAACTAGTTGTAACTGATTTTGTTTTCCATTTTAAGTTGGAACTTGTCCTGTTTTACCATTATTGCAGGTGAATATTTATCAGTTGCCATATAGTTGAAACTGATTTTAAAAAAAATCCATAGATGACATCGAACGAGTTAAAGTAAGCAGAAGGCGGACTCATTAATGTAAAGTTCTGCACATGTATACTTTCCACGATGTAGCAGCAACAAACCGGCCCTAAGCTTGGATAGTAGCCTACTGCCTACCACTGCCCAAAATTTATCGTGGCTATTGGCTAGTAACATGCAAATAGATGTATGTATTGGAAAACCGAAGGTTTCTACTTTCGGATGTCATGACAAGAGCTAGCTGATTAGTGGTACAGACATACAACTTGACGAAATTCCACCACCACATCCGTAGCGAAGGTCCTGGCCACTGGCAGATCAGGTGTCCGGACCTGCGTACGCCACACTAGCAACCCAATCCACCGTCCTCCAGCCAACGAAGCCAATAGTAGAGCAGTTCGTGATTCCCGAAATAAGGACGTGGCTCCTCCTCTTGCGCACGCCCTGGTATTTAAGTTCCCTCCGCAATGCTGTCTTCCTCACGCAGCCATCCACCACCAGCAGCAGCACATCAGCAGCTTGTCTCTTCCATCCCGTAGCAATGGCAGCCACAACCATGACTCCGTCCTCCCCTGCTATGAAGCTCGCCGGAGCCTCATCCGTCCTAGACGGGGGGCGCATCACCATGCGCAAGGCCACGGCCAAGGCGGCAAGCTCCAACAGCCCGTGGTACGGCCCCGACCGCGTCCTTTATCTCGGCCCACTTTCCGGTGAGCCACCGAGCTACCTGAGCGGCGAGTTCCCAGGTGATTATGGGTGGGACACCGCTGGGCTCTCCGCTGACCCGGAGACCTTCGCCAAGAACCGCGAGCTAGAGGTGATCCACTCCCGTTGGGCCATGCTTGGCGCGCTCGGCTGCATCTTCCCGGAGCTGCTTGCGCGCAACGGCGTGAAGTTTGGCGAGGCGGTCTGGTTCAAGGCCGGCTCCCAGATCTTCAGCGAGGGCGGCCTTGACTACCTCGGCAACCCAAGCTTGGTCCATGCTCAGAGCATCCTTGCTATCTGGGCCTGCCAGGTCGTGCTCATGGGTGCTGTCGAGGGGTACCGTGTTGCCGGTGGCCCACTCGGAGAGATCGTCGACCCACTCTACCCTGGTGGCAGCTTCGACCCTCTTGGTCTGGCTGACGACCCTGAGGCGTTCGCCGAGCTTAAGGTGAAGGAGCTCAAGAATGGCCGCCTCGCCATGTTCTCCATGTTTGGATTCTTCGTGCAGGCTATAGTCACCGGCAAGGGTCCACTTGAGAACCTTGCCGACCACCTCGCCGACCCCGTCAACAACAATGCATGGGCTTTCGCCACCAACTTTGTGCCCGGCAAGTGAGCATTTGAAGGTCGAGTTCCTATGAGTATAGATATGCTCTGAACTCTAGATGTATCATTAAGCTTTGATCATTTGTACACTATCAAAGATGTTTTTAGCTGAGGCCTACTTCTCTGATCGTCAAGGACCTATGCTGGAACATGAAATGTCTAAAAGGAAAAATGCAAGATCTCGATCTCCATATGAATATGAATGGACATGGTTCGATCGTTTGGTTCTTTGTTTTCTCATGATAGTTGTATATCCAGTTACCAGCGAAACTTGAAATATCTTTACACCTTTGGCACACCTCTTTTGCCAAGAGATCGAGTGACAATCTACAAACAACAATTTATGTGGTGCTTAACACGTCCACAATCGACATCCCACAATAATTTTGTCAATGTTTACACAACATCATCAGTACATAAAAACCCTAAGGACACCCCTGTGGACACAGGTTGGACATCGTGCACGGTTAAAAGACATGTGTGCTGTGAGGCTCGGTAGAATAGACAAATGTGAGATAATACATATCAGTCTATAATGATGACCGTTGCCGACATGGTCAGTTTACACATGCCACAAAATATTTTACGGAGCAAAGTGTGAACACTTAGACGCTGTATTATGTTAGGATTTCAGCCTTGCCATATATGTGTAAACCGAAATTACTACTGATTGAGTCAATCAGGGGATTCGGTAGGTTAGGTTGAGCATAGATGGAAAGGCATGATTGAGTCAATCACCCTTGTCCCTCTCCCCCTTAATCTCCTCTCTGTAACTGTTGGGCTTTGCTCCTATTTAACACGCAAACGATGAGAGCTCCAACCATGGATTCATCCATGTGTTTCAATATGGCTAGAGCATGCAATTCCACATGGTAATAAGGTCATGGGTTTAAATTCTAGCCAACGCAATATTTAAAATAAATATTTTCAGCCTCCCTAAAAACAAATCCAAGGATACACTTCTAAGGCCCGTGCGAGATCTAAAAAAAAGGCCCACCGGCCTAGACGTGAGGGGAGGTGTTGAATATAATTGCCTAGTCCTCTTCCATCAGATCGATTTTTTGTTTGAACTGGCTAGAGCATGCAATTCCACATATTAACCATTGTTGATGTGACCGCAAAATTATATATCACCCCGTAACCCACAGAGACCTGTAACCTCTCCCCCAATCTCCATGATTTGGATGTTGTGTGGCGGCGGCGCTTGTCATGACGTCGCTCTCTCACACCTCCCGATGAGAGAGTTCGTCCAACGTGTGAGAGCACAACATCTCCTCCGCATCATCCAAATCTCGAGCATGGGAAGAGAGGAGGAAAAGGCACGGCGAGAAGCGTGTGAGAGGAGATGAGGAGGTGTTGATGATATGTGTAAGAGGAGAGGAGAGATAGTCACCAAAATCTGTGGAAGGCCAGACAAAGGAAAAGATTGGATCCGGGACACAACTTAGTGGTCGAGGGAGAGAACAAAGACGACATCAATATTGGTGGGAGGGAGCACCTCTCCCAAGAAGCCCCAATCCATGATTGGTCTGGCCATCTTGAACCCAACTACGCCACGAGAGGAACCCTTCAAAAGAGTCACTTGCTGGACCGGAGGATGAAGACCCTCACCTTTAGTCAACTGCCCTTGATTATTATGTTACCTTGTTGATAGTACTAGTATAGATGATAACTTCATATGCAGATGAGATAGATATTCCGCTATTGATTTGTCGCATCTCTTGTTTTTCTATATTCCCTCTGTTCCAACAAACAATTCTTTTATTTTAAAAAGTAAAGCCAAATAAAGTTTAATCGAATTGTTGTAAAAAATATCTCAAAGTATGATATTCTATAGAGATATCCTATGAAATATATTTCATGATATATCTAATGATATTAATTTTTTATTTTGAATGTTAATGATATTTTGTAAAACTCTATCATACTATACATGATTTGATTTTTCAAAAATAATATAAACTTACTTATTGGAACGGAGGCAATACAACTTACCCTCTTGTATAGTTTTGTCATGATAATAATATGGATTAAATTAATTAATATATGCTACTGATTTTAACATTCTCAAATTTATCTTTGCTGGCTGCATCTTCTTATTACTTTTGACCGAATGTTTGTGTTTTCTTAATGTGGCAGTAAAATTTTATGTTAAAATTGTTTGCTTATGTTTCTTGGGTTCTTTTTCCCTCACTATATTTAACGGAAATGTTTTGTCGATTGTGTTTAGTCTATTGGTTGGTCAAAAAAATCCAATCGTGTAGAGTGAGATTTTTTGTGTGTTTTACACAAAGCAAAACCATGCAAGAATTAGTAAAGTGATTAGGGTCATAAAGCCATACTATTGCCCGAATTAATAAATAGTTTTTGCCAATTTTAATTCATATGAGAATTAGCTTAGAGCTCAATCAACTCCGTAGCTTGGATGTTGACATAGAGATTTGTATGATCAGTTGCACAATGGTTGCAACTTTTATTTTGGTTACACGATGGTTGCAATTGAATCCTTTTCACTTATATTTGTGAATGCAACTGATTTTTTCAGTTGCGAACTTGCTGTAACTGATCTTGTTTTCCATTTTAAGTTGGAACTTGTCCTGTTTTACCATTATTGCGGGTGAATATTTATCAGTTGCCATATAGTTGAAACTGATTAAAAAAAAATCCATAGCTGACATCGAACGAGTTCAAGTGAGCAGAAGGCGGACTCATTAGTGTAAAGTTCTGCACATGTATACTTTCCACGATGTAGCAGCAACAAACTGACCCTAAGAGCAAGTACAATAAGGTACAGTCAGTTGGCTATAAGAGATAAAATATTATAAATTTGCTTAGTTGGAGGAGAGAGATTAGGAGAGAGAAGAGGAGTGGGCTCTTATCTTATAGCCAGCTCTAGCACGTCTTTCACCAGTGCTTATGTGAGGCTAAAAAGGTGGGTCATGTATTGTAAAAAGTCTTACATTTTTATAACTCACTATTGTATATGTTGGCTCTAAGTTAGCTATAGATGACATAGCACTTGGCTTATAGCCAGCAGCTGGCTACACTATTGGAATTGCTCTAAGCTTGGATATGTAGTAGCCTACTGCCTACTACTGCCCCCAAATTTATCGTGGCTATTGGCTAACATGCACATAGCAGATGTATGTATTGGAAAACCGAAGGTTTCTACTTTCGGATGTCATGACAAGAGCTGATTAGTGGTAGAGACATAAAAGTTGTCGAAATTCCACCACCACATCCGCAGCTAATTAAGGTCCTGCCCACTGGCAGATCAGGTGGCCGGAGCAGCGTACGCCACACTAGCAACCCAATCCACCCTCCTCCAGCCAACCAAGCCAATCGTAGAGCAGTTCGTGATTGCCGAAATAAGGACGTGGCTCCTCCTCTTGCGCACGCCCTGGTATTTAAGTTCCCTCCGCAATGCTGTCTTCCTCACGCAGCCATCCACCACCAGCAGCAGCACATCAGCAGCTTGCTCTCTTCCATCACGTAGCAATGGCAGCCACAACCATGACTCCGTCCTCCCCTGCTATGAAGCTCGCCGGAGCCTCATCCGTCCTAGGCGGGGGGCGCATCACCATGCGCAAGGCCACGGCCAAGGCGGCAAGCTCCAACAGCCCGTGGTACGGCCCCGACCGCGTTCTTTATCTCGGCCCACTTTCCGGTGAGCCACCGAGCTACCTGAGCGGCGAGTTCCCAGGTGATTATGGGTGGGACACCGCTGGGCTCTCAGCCGACCCGGAGACCTTCGCCAAGAACCGTGAGCTGGAGGTGATCCACTCCCGTTGGGCCATGCTCGGTGCGCTCGGCTGCGTCTTCCCTGAGCTGCTCGCCCGCAACGGCGTGAAGTTCGGTGAGGCCGTCTGGTTCAAGGCCGGTTCCCAGATCTTCAGCGAGGGCGGCCTTGACTACCTCGGCAACCCAAGCTTGGTCCATGCTCAGAGCATCCTTGCTATCTGGGCCTGCCAGGTCGTGCTCATGGGTGCTGTCGAGGGGTACCGTGTTGCCGGTGGCCCACTCGGAGAGATCGTCGACCCACTCTACCCTGGTGGCAGCTTCGACCCTCTTGGTCCGGCTGACGACCACCGAGGCGTTCGCCGAGCTTAAGGTGAAGGAGCTCAAGAATGGCCGCCTCGCCATGTTCTCCATGTTTGGATTCTTCGTGCAGGCTATAGTCACCGGCAAGGGTCCACTTGAGAACCTTGCCGACCACCTCGCCGACCCCGTCAACAACAATGCGTGGGCTTTCGCCACCAACTTTGTGCCTGGCAAGTAAGAACTTTGAAGATCGAGTTCTCAGTACTCTGAACTCTGGATGTATCATTAAGATGTGATCATTGTACACATCAGAGATGTTTGTAGTTGAGGTATACTTCCCTGTTGCTCAAGGACCTTTCTGGAACTTGAAATTTCTACAAGGAAAAAATGCAAGGTCTCAATTTTCATATTGAATATGAATGGACATGATTTGATCGTTTTGTTCTTTGTTTTCTCATGTTAGTTGTAGTTCTCATTGCTGGCGAAACTTGAAATATTGTTACATCTTTGGCACGCCATTTTTGCCCAGAGAGTGACAATTGACAAACAACAATTTATGTAGCGGTTAAAAAGTCCACAATGGTCAGTTCACACAATTTAGTCAATGTTTGCACAACATCACCCTAAAAACACCCCATCGGGCACCGTGAGAATTGAGGAGAACTACCTCAAGTAGTCAAGTTGGTCAAGATTCTGTCATACCGAACGCAAGGCTCTCTTAGTCATCGTTGGGGTGCAATCCTTGAGTGTTGCAACCGATGGGCCGGCGCTGTTGAGTTAGTGACCAATACACCACCGAGTGGTGTGCCAATCACCCAATATGGACCCATCCAACAAGACATATACACACACCGCAACAAGAAAGGTGGCCACAAACCCTTTGCTATGTTTCATTGCTACAAGAAACTAGAGGGCAATGAGAAGTGCCTTCGAAGAAACTATGAGACCATATCAAAGAGGGCAAGAATTAGCACGGCCATTGACGTTGATGATGATGATGAAGAAGAAGACCTCAACAAGAGGCCGAAAGGTGTCAAGATAGCAAAAGAGAAGAAGAAAAGGGGAGGTCCTGCCATTGAAAAGGGGAGGTCCTGCCGCACATGAGAAACCTAATGTGTTGGTGAAAATTTACTTCAGGCGGAAAATTTACTTTTGCTCGCAGGTATTGACTTCATTAAGAGGAAGATTCTCATACCATTCTCATGCTGCTCGAGAGGGCAGCAGAAGTAAATTTTCCGCCTGAATATTTCTTTTACTTCGGCGAAGTAAAGAGTCGAGGTCCACTCACTTGAACCGTGTTTCTTCATCTTTACAGTAAAGTTGAAGTGATGGAAGATTTTGCAATAATTTTCCACATGAAAACACTGGTGTTTAAGTTCTTCAAATTCACAGTCAAATTCCTATAAGAATGATTGTTAGTAAAACTATTTATACTTGAAACAATCAGAAAAACTTATAGCACAGTTCGAAGATAGAAATTACAGCCAAACCTTAAGATCATCTTCTTTCTGAAGGTATTTTTGAAATGCTACCCACAACTCCTCGCTCATCCATCTGTTCCCATTATCAGCAATTTTTCCTTTGGAACCTTCATATCGCCCTTGTGCTGCAACTGCTGATGCTTGTTCTTGTGCTCGAACTGGCTGAGCTTGATTTGGTGTTACCAGCACCCGTTCAGCTTCAAATTTGTCTAGTGTAGGCTGCTGGGAAAATGGTAGCACCTTATCTCGAGCAGCTCGAGCTGCTCTCTCACTATTACAAAAATAGTCCATACAATCGTCAACGCTGTCAAATGTAGGCTGATTTAAGAGCAAATCAGCTATGCTTGGCTCCTCTGACCTAAGTAAAACCAACAAGTTATGCCATGCAACATGTAAATTTGATAAGGGCACAGTTCAGCAAGTGAATCCATTTTCCTAGAACTAAATAACAAATCATGACTGACAGAATAAAGCAACACAAGTAGTACAGTACTAATTCATCTACAGAGGCAGTAGGTTGGCCACTTAAACGTAGTACTAAGTCATCTACAAAGGCAGTAGGCTCGTGATATTGCAGTCCTTCAAGTCTCACTTTACAGACTCCTCCCATGTCAGTTTTGGTCTACCCCTGCCTTTCTCTACAATTATCAGTGCCCTTAGTTTACACCGTGCATCGGTGCTTCTAGGGACCTAGGTTGTATATGTTTAAATCATCCAGCGCCAAAGTAAATAGATAAGGGCCTATTACTGAATCTTGGTGTAGTCTCATTCAAAAAGAATCATGGGTTTGTATAATAGCAGTTAACCTAAGAATTTTAGTGACAAAAAGTTTTATTTGTGGTGTTTACATTTTACATCACACACAAAACACATGTTGCATTGCTCATTACTTGCTCCATATGCAGGTAAATACCCAAGTTTTACTATTCTGAGGCTTACGAGTGGTACATGTAGCAAAAAAAATCTTAAGGGTGGATTCAATAAGGGTCCGATGTTCGAGACAAGGGCAGCAATAAATTTAGATATCATGTGAGGAAAAAAAATGTTCTCTAAACTTTCCTGCCCACACAGCAAATTCATGCTAGTTTCCACATCTTCCAATCTCAAAGTAGTGCAGAATTCCAACCCCAAACAATATGCCATGCTACTCTAGTGCAAGCAGATTCTTGTCCAAACAAGGGCAACCTTTTTTTGCTTGATAGAAACAATATGCAGCCATAGGATTCAAACAAGCACTCCATCGACTTGTCGTTATCCAAAATTTATATATTAGATGGATACACATAGGAAACATCGTTGTAATGAAAAACAGAGATAGGAGTCACTGTAATGAAACATGAAAACTTGAAAGACAAAGTATTGTTTGAACTTTTACTGTAATAAATTTTTTTCGAAAATGGTATGTTTGAGTGACTTAAGTAAATATATATAACAAGCGCTACACCCATGATAGAAACAACATGTCCTCCAGCATTTACTAAATGACGGAGTAATAGAATTGCAGGCACAAAAGTCTCCATAGAAGAGCAAACCAATAACCATATACATCACAATCACATGAAATATGCCTGGGAGGCCCACACATGACTGGCAAAGGTTTCAGATGCGTACTACCCACATGGTTGTCAAGTACCAGAACACTAGGTCATTAAGAATCATACCCATGCTGCCAATGAACATCTATCCAATGTAAGGTATAACCGTACATGTCGTATGAAATATAAGCTCGGATATGCTTACCTGCATGACAGAGCTTCCTCAGCAGCTGGTGACAGCATAATTGTAGGATCAGGTAGACCAGTGTCCGTGTCACCAGCATGCACCACAGCCCTAGATCAGAACAATTAAGATTTGCAAGTCAGTCAAAACATTTATCCCAAAATCAACTAAAAAAACATTTATTCCAAAATGGTTCTTGCAGAAAGAACTGAGAGAAGTTCAATTCACCCCCTAAACTTGTCCCATGGTTCACTTACAACCCAAAACTCTTAGTTGGTTCAACCTTCAACTCTAAATTATCAAAACCATTCAAAATTACCCACTTACACTGTTTGGACTGGTTTTGAGCCGGTTTTTCTTTCCACGTCACCTTTACCCGTATGCCAACTCAATATATTGGTGGAAATAATATGTACATGTATGCGATCGCCCTTGTCTCCCGTTCTCATCTTTTTTTCATGCGAGAAAACTCGCATGTATCGGCCGGGCCCTTAGCAGATCACGAAGCCGCCGGCCCCAGCCTAAGTCGGCGCCCTCACCTTGCCCAGGTAAGCGCCCATGCCCCTGCCCAGGCCGCCGCCCACCCTATCCAGGCCATCGCTGCTAGGGCTGGGGCCTGGGGTTAAGTTGCCGAGGAGCCGCTTGGTTGCCTCCTTCGTTCTAGCTGCTGCTAGGTCGAGGCTGAACAGAGGAAGAACTTGCTCATGTGTTTCTCATGTGTGCTTGCCAAAGGATCAACAGTCAGCGACCAATTGGCTTGTGCTCGGTCTGAACCAAACAATTAAGAAACCGCAAAGGAATAGAGCCTGATTATTAAGGCTTAGGCATGGAATTTGTTTGCACATGTGTGTACATCTTACAAGACAATGGGTGGATATGAGAGATGAGGCGACGGGATCCATTACACAGCTGAACTGCGCTCATCCAAAGTTCCGAACATGTGTGTGCATTACACGGGCTTGGGAAGGGTCATAGCGGCAGTCTGGGCAGAGAGGCATGCACGACAGCCACCTGGGTCAAGGCACGACAGCGACAGACGACGGCAGGCTGGTCCGGGGCATGGTGGCTGGCAGGAGCACGGTGGCAGTCTGTTTGACGAGAGGCCACAAGATTGAAGCAGAATCAGGGTGGGCATTCGGTTCGGTTTTTGCGGTTTTTGAACAAATTCGGTTTTCAAAAATGGTAACCGAAATTGGCATGAAAATTTAGGAAACCGAAGATTCGGTTAACCGACAAATTCGGTTCGGTTTTCGGTTAAAACCGAATGAACCTACTCACTTGAACAAATAGTAGGCATCACCGAAGAAAACAAATAGTGATTGACATATCAACAGAAAAAGCATCAACAATTATTTCTTTAGTTCATCTGTGGTGATGCGCTAAAGAAAACATGGGGATCTGTTTCATAAATATAAGAACACCTAATACAGCCAAGAATACAAGTGAAAGGGCGCAAAAGAATGGGCCATCTTTGTCAATTGATAACTGAGGTAGGCTGCGACACTCGTGGTACAGGTGCATCACTCGTGAGCGATTAAAAGGGGTAGCTAAGACTTCGAGCAACGTTTTCTATAATGCAGGCTTCACGCTATATTCAGAAAAAGCTAGTACATCAAAGACCAAAGTCATACATTGAATGAATAATTTTTGGAACATCAAACGCAATTGGGCTTCTATGGAATGATCGGTTTATGCACAAATTGATGGTAGGTTACTCAATTCGGTCTATTCGGTCTTGTTCGGTTGGTGGGGCTAAAAACCGAATTCTACCAAATTTAATTCGGTTAGTATAAATGGAAACCGAAAAAATAGCGGTTAATGGAAAAAACCGAGATTTCGGTTAGTTTGGTTTTGGCTTCAGTTCAGTTTTCGGTTTCACGGTTTTTATGCCCACCCTGAAAGCAGATACATGTATGACGAGACGAATATATGTACAGTTTTTATTTTTTATTTTGATGCCGACTTGGCACAAAAACCGGGTACAAACCTATCAAATCAGTGGAAGGAGTGATTCCGAACGGTTTTCGGAGTTTGGGGCTGAAATTCGAACCAAATTAGAGATAAGGGTTGTAAAGTAAACTGTAGGACAAATTTAGGGTGGTAATATGGACTTCTCTCGAAATAATTTCAACTCTAATAGTTCTTAAACAGAATGTGCTTGTAACCATGTAGCACTTATCTTTATCCTACACAATGTGAGAAGAGGGTGATCAAGGCAAAACAGAAATTTGCTGGTCAATCCTGAGGGGTTCTTTCAACACAACACACTATCGATCTGTAATTGTAGCGCACTTCTCTGTGTTCTGCTCATTTATTTTGCTTTTTTTTTGGGGGTGTGATCATGCTACCAGATGGAACAGAGCCAATTTCCAAATTAAAGGTCATACCGATCGGATGAGTCAAGTGCAGGAGGTGAGTCATTCAGCGACAATGTCTCGAATTTCAACGTGTCAGAAGTTGTAGGCCCAAGCTCACTGCTGCTTGCCTTGCTGGAATCCTCCTCCTGAACCCTGGTTAGAACATGTAGGATGCTGATTGTTATGATGGGCACACAACCAATCGATATTCTATCAAATGTATGAGAACCACGTTCAATAAACAGGGAAAAGGACGCGGCGGTAATTTTTTTTGTAAATGGAAAATGTCATAAATATGTTGTGTGCCCAAAAAGAAATGGGAAAACAACCGTTGACACTTACTGTGAGCTGGCTGGCTGCTGCACTTGTCGTCCTCGATTGCGCCGGGATCGCCTTGGGCGGTCTGAATACATAGCACTGTGCCGGACACGGAACCCTTTCTGGTGAGAACTGCAGGAAAGATGTAAAGGTAAATTTTACTAGTAGTAACAACTGCACATATATTCAGCTCTATTTTCCTGGGAGACAGTGTTATATATCTGTTGATGATTCTACGGTGAGAAAGCATAGGTTTAGATGGGGATCGTCATACAGAACCTCTCTACTCATCCATGAAACCTATCAAATAGGAGGAGGAGAGGGCGGCCAAAAGTAAGAGGGGGGACGGGCTCGGGGAGGTCGCTCACCCAGTTGCACGGGCGGAGGAGGATGCTTGAAAGAGGATTCGATGCCGCCGGTCTCTCTCTAGGGCTGCAATGTGTGCTCTTGCAAATGCTTCACTAACCAAGCCATAGTCATGGTCCTCGGTACGAAGATGGACGTAGGCGGAGCCGGAATCGCCGCCGTCCGTGGCAAAATTGGGGAAATTTGGATTCTTTTTTTGAGGGGAAATTTGGATTCTAGCTAGGGTTCCTTCCCTCTCCCCATATCACTCTCCTCATTTCCCCCTCCTTTGTATCGATCTGTCCTGAGTGTGTAGGTTGCGGCTTAGTGCGCAGCCGCGTGCTTCTGCAGCCGCTCAAGGCGGGGCGCGGCCGCCGGCCGGCGAGGAGTTGGCGAGAGGGGCCGGTGAGGGGAGACGAGCAGAAGAGCGCTGCGGGTCTGGCCTGCGGTTTAGCTGTTTTTCTTTTTCGAGAAAACCACCCCTTTACAGCTTTATTTAATCATAATAATGTTATTACAAACCCCCTTAGGTGGACCTTAAAGCCAAACATGCCTCCCAACATGGATCGTCTCGCTAGGTCATGAGCATCTTTCATTAGACCTTCTCCCTTCATGAGCAAACTCAAACGACACAAAATCATCTCTTGTCGTTCTGATCTTCCGAACCACCTGGTCATAAGCTATCAACTCCTCATTACTATTGATGTTCTTGATAACATTGGCATAGTTGCTCGCTAATGTGACCTGTTGCAAGTACAGATCGACATCCAACGCCATTCCTTCACCTGCGGGTTAGATGGTAGGATTGTAATCTGTTCACTAGTACCTATTGGCTCAGGCTAGGCCCATGTCACAGCCTCAATATTCAGTGCTTACGCTTGGACGCTCGCAGGAACTAGCAGATGGGCCAGGCCACCACGTCACTACTAGGAAAAAGCCTATAGGTGGAGGAAATATGTGCCGGCGCACCACCTTGCACGTGCGCCGGTGGAAAGTGTTGCCGGCGCACCACTTTTCCGCCGCGCCGGCGATGGACCTATACTGCCGGCGCACAAAAAAAAATAGTGCGCCGGGGTAAAATTCGAAGAGATCCGGCCGGAACTCCAAATTTTGGGTACCTTACCCCGGCGCACCTCTATGGTGGTGCGCCGGTGGTAAAATTTTTACCACCAGCGCACCACCATAGAGGTGCGCCGGGGTAAGTTGCCTAGATTTTCTCTCCACACCCCCACCGGAATCGCCTTTTCGAGTTTTTGAAAAAATAATAGAAAATGATAGAAAATTCAAAAAATAAAATCCTTTGAAATGCCCATGTAATATGTGATCTAGTTTTAGTGAAAACTTGAAAATTTGAATTTCGATGTATTATGCAAAATGGCGTCATGTTTCGGTAAAACGGGATTTCCCGTTGCATACGACCTCCGATGAAAAACTTTTTTATATCAAAATCTATCTACGCGAAATTTCCTATTCGAATTCAACCGCCTACGGCCGTTTGGAGAAAAAATGGATTCGTCAAATTCAAAACAGAAACAGGACTTTTTTCAGATTTAAGATTTGGGAGAAAAAAAAATACCCCGTGCGCACCACCCTACTTGGTGCGCCGGCGATAACCTATGGTATATATATACTCCACACCCGCCTGTGCTCCTCACTTTCACATTTTCCTTCTCTTTTCCTCCTCCTCCTCCTCCTCATCTACTACATCGAGCTATCTGCGGCGAGCTACTCCGGCGACCTTTGCCGCACCGAGCGGCCACGATGGCCACCGACGGCCACAACGTCCTCCGGCCTCCTCCAACACCTCCGACCTCCTCCACCACCTCCGGCCTCCTCCACCACGTCCGGCCTCCGCCACCACGTCCGGCCTCCTCCACCACCTCCGGCCTCCTCCACCAACTCCGGCCACCTCCATCAACTCCGGGCTCCCCCGCCTACTCCGGGCTCCTCCACCTCCGGCCTACTCCTCCTCCTCCTACACCGACGCGATGACCTCGGGAGCTTCGCCATCATCCCGCACCTCCTGTACCTCCTACACCGGCGCAGAGACGAAAACCAGCGATTAGCTAGATCTAGATCTAGATCTAGATCTAGATTTGATTTTTTTGTTTTCTTGTATAACCTACCGCCGGCGAACAAGACAGGTGCGCCGGGGATAACGCGAGTTACCACCGGCGCACCAACTGGTGCGCCGGCAATAAGCAATTATCACCGGCCCGTTCCCACCGGCGGGCTCTAAGTGCGCCGGCAATAGGCCTTTTTGGTGCGCCGGCAATAGGCCTTTTCCTTGTAGTGCGTATCGCGGTCGTTCACCATAGTCACCACCTCAGGCTTTCCCCTCCATCCTCCGCTGGCTAAACCGGCAGCTGCTGCCCCCCGCGGCCATCCTCAATCATCCGCCCACCACCGGTTCATCACCGCCCCAGACCCACCCCCTCCCCCTCCTAAAACCGTAAGTTCAGGCCATCTTCCCGGGGTCGATGGAACATCATCTTTGCAATCTTCGACCGCCTCACTCTCCGCCTCAACGCGTTTTGGGCCTTTTGGCACTAACCAACGCGTGAAGCGTCAAATAGGAATCTCCTTGGTCGAGACAAATATCCTTTTGATATGTTCGGTGTATCCCCTGGGGCTGAGGCTCGCCACGCATCCATCACCACCGCATGTCAACATGTGCCACTGGCCCTAATAGCCTACTCCCGTCAGTCTATGTCCAGGTGTGTTCGGGACGTAGCTTCCGCACCGTCCTGAGCCTCTACCTCCAAGGGTCCGCCCTCTCGAGGCTCCCTCTAAACCCTCCGGCGCTATCATCGAGGTCATCCTAACCCGCCAACCATAGACTCCGGTAGCTGGCGAGCTTCCCACCCGTATGCACCCTCCGCTAAGTGTCTTCCTCACCTCCGCCGGAAACACCGTGGCCGGCCGCATTCGTCTGCGGGCATCGGGCAAGTGCTAACCGACGCAATTTGCCTATATCTTCCCCCGACGTGACCTCTCTACACACTAATCGTTGACGATTTGAAGCGTGTGTATATGCAATGCATGCATCGTTAGATCGAATTTACGGTTATTTCAGTCGGGCATGTAGTAACGAAAAAGAGATGTGGAGGCGAGGAAATTAACACACACACACGTACGGAGTTTATACGTACTGCTCGGCTGCTGCTGAGTCGACGAGTGGATGCATTGCGCCGCCGGCCTGAGTCGACGAAATTCACACCACTTATTGTTTTGTCTAGGCGTCGACGTCGACACGTCGTCGCAAGGAGTTGCGGACCATATATAGAGTTAGATTGATGATTAGGCCGACGCCAGGGGCGGAATACAACACGTACGTCCCGAGGCAGTGCTTGTCGGAATTAACCAGGCGTTCAGGTCCAGTCCGTATCCTGTCTGTATTTTTCAATATAATATCGTAAATATATCAATTACACTTAGCCTCTGCAACAACAGCATGCCTTAATGACATAAAGGATGCACACATCCGGAAAAAAAAAAGAATTACAGAAAAAAAGTCCCGCTACAGAGATCGAAAACTTGAAACAACAACATTGACACCACCAAGACAACACCATAAGATCAGCTTCTCCATAAACGACGCCTCCAAGAAGGAAACAATGCATAAACGCTATCATCTCCCGATCAGAGATCTTAGGTTTTCACCCTGAAGAAAGTCCTCCCTCTCAAAATAATGACTTCAACAAGAACATTGCCAGTCACAACCAATTAAGGCCGGACCTTAGATTTTCATCCTGAAAGGTAGAACTCTGAACTTCTCCTCTGCAGTCGCCCCCACATACAAGTCGTTGTTTGAAGTCACGAAGCTCCAAGCCAATTTCACCTCATCACCACCGACCACCATTGCTCTTCCACCGATCTCGGCTTTTATAACCTTCTCCGCCAGCACCATGGAAAGAAAACGAGCTCCATGATATTAACATCCAGCAAATCTTCGAAGCGCTCCCTCTGAAACCATACGGTCAGATAAAAACATGGGTGCGTGACATAGGCATCCCCAATGGGCCTGCCAAAGATGGTACCCGGGGTTTATTAAAGGCCCAGGACTCGAAGAATAAGAAGACTTGAAAGCTCATTTAGTGTTAAGGAAAGATAGTTTGTATTAGGAAAGATAGAGATTTGTAATCTTACGGGTTGGGTACGAAACCCTCCCGAACTCTGTAACTTGTGTATTACGAAACCCTCGGCTCCACCCTCTATATAAGGGGGAGTCGAGGGACGAAGCAAGGATCAAATCGACTGTCAACATAACCCTAGTTTTCACAATCGTCGAGTACTTTTCGCATGAAACCTTCGAGATCTACTTGCCCTCTACTTCTAGCAAAACCCTAGTCTACAATCTGTAGGCATTGACAAATTAATCCTTTGTCAGTGCGCCCGACCGAAAACACTCAATCCAGCATTCTTCAGGCATTCGCTGGCGGGACCTTCTAGAACACGACAATCCAGCCAGCCCGGTGGGAAGAAGCTTCGTACCGATCTTCACTTGGCGCGAGAGAAACCCTAGGACGTCCACCTTTATTAGGCAGAACGGCAGGCCCCCTCGCCGTCGCCCGCCGGTCGACCTCATCGGCGGAAGAGGAGGCTGTCACCGACCACAGACCCGGCCGCCGCCACCCCCAAAACTGAAGAAGGCCATCAACGTGAGCCGCCGGAAGGAGGGGCGCAGAGGACTCACCGGCCACCACTAGGCACGGCCATGCCACTGAGAAAATCGGATCCGTAGCCTTCTGGGTCACCCCCGCCGCTGGCCGCATTGCCGAGCCATCACCCGGCCACCGCAGCCCATGCCAAGGCAGCCGGCACAACGTGCCGCAGAACAACCGTGCAAGGCCGCCGCCCCGGATCCTACCCTGGATCCCACCACGCTAGCCACCGACCAGCCCCGCCGCTGGCCGATCATCACCGCCGCAGATCCAGCGCCGCCTCCGCGCGCGCGACGCGAGAGGGAGACCTGCCGCCGCCAAAAGCTGCACGAGCTTTGCCCGCACGCGCGCGCCGGCGGCGGCATGGAGGAGGGAGATCGGGGGAGGGGAGGAAGTGGTGGCGGCGGTAGGGCTCAGCCCGAGTCGCCCGACGCGGGGGGCGACGCGGGGGCAGTATGTCTGTCTGATCGAGGAGTATTTGTTAGTTATGGAAGCAGCGGGGACTATGTTACAGACTTTATTAAGGAAAATGATTCAAAACCTTCGGAGGTTTCGTTAGAGCATCTCCAACGGGAAAACACAAATCGGACGTTTAAAGTGGTTGTTGGGGGGATGACCCCCGGTATGCCAAAGGCATGCCAAACCGGATGGTTTGAGCCATCAAGATACCGGTTTGATATTCATTCCGGACTTAGGCTTTTGGCTAAGGAAACCAATACCGGTATGCCCAAAGAGAGGCATGCCGGAAGGAGCCAAGAAGATACCGGATCACCGGTATGAGCAAGCTGGTCAAAGATTCCTTCAGGAGCTAGAAGACAAAGATGAGCTAAGCAAAGTGGCTTTAGACGAAGTCATGACGTAAAAGACGAAGGTGACGCCCAAAGAAGCCGGAGGACATCGGCCTCCCTGTTTAAAGAAGATACCGGCGTCACCTATGATTAAAGTAGCTTTATAAAGTAGCTTTGTAAAGTAGTTTGTCTGTTCAAAGATGCCATTAGGGTTTATTAGGGTTCCTTCCCCTGTAAGCCACCCTCTCCCCTATATAAGGAGAGGGGGTCAGCTCCTTCACGGAGACGACTGATACGTCCCCGACGTATCCATAATTTCTGTCGTTCCATGCTTGTTTTATGACAATACTTACATGTTTTGCTTGTACTTTATGATGTTTTTATGCGTTTTCCGGAACTAACCTATTAACGAGATGCCACAGTGCCGGTTCTGTTTTCTGTTGTTTTTGGTTCCGAGAAAGGCTGTTCGGGCAATATTCTCGGAATTGGTCGAAATCAACGCCAAACCTCCTATTTTTCCCGGAAGGCTCCGAACACCGAAGAAGAGTCGGAGAGGGGCCGGGGGGCCACCACACCACATGGCGGCGCGGGCCGGACCCTGGCCGCGCCGGCCTAGGGTGTGGCGCCCCCAGTGCCCCCTGCGCCGCCTCTTCGCCTATAAAATCCCTTTCGACCTAAAAACACCGTACCACTTGACGAAACTCCAGAAAGACTCCAGGGGCGCCGCCACCATCGCGAAACTCCAATTCGGGGGACAGAAGTCTCTGTCCCGGCACCCTGCCGGGACGGGGAAGTGCCACCGGAGGCCATCTCCATCAACGCCACCGCCTCCATCATGCTCCGTGAGTAGTTCCCCCATGGACTACGGGTTCTAGCTGTAGCTAGTTGGTATTCTCTCCCCCATGTACTTCAATACAATGATCTCATGAGCTGCCTTACATGATTGAGATTCATCCGATGTAATCGGTGTTGTGTTTGTTGGGATCCGATGGATGATACATTATGATTAGTCTATCTATAAAGTTTGTGAAGTTATTGTTGCTGCAATCTTGTTATGCTTAATGCTTGTCACTAGGGCCCGAGTGGCATGATCTTAGATTTGAGCTCTATAATTATTGCTTAGATTGTATCTACAAGTTGTATGCACATGTCACTGTCCGGAACCAAAGGCCCCGAAGTGACAGAAATCGGGACAACTGGAGGGGATGGCGGTGATGTGAGGGACACATGTTTTCACGGAGTGTTAATGCTTTGCTCCGGTGCTCTATTAAAAGGAGTACCTTAATATCCAGTAGATTCCCTTGAGGCCCGGCTGCCACCATGCTGGTAGGACAATAGATGTTGTGCAAGTTTCTCATTGCGAGCACGTACGACTAAATATGGAAAACATGCCTACATGATTAATGAATTGATGTTCTTTCTTAATGCCTTATCAATCCTATCAATTGCCCAAGCTGTAATTTGTTCACCCAACACTTGTTATTGGAGAGTTGCCACTAGTGTAGATAGCTGGGAACCCCGGTCCATCTCGCATCATCATATACTCGTTCTACATGTCATTGGAAGTAGTATCAACTATTTTCTGGTGCCATTGCTCTCATATTGCTATTGCTTGCTGCTGTATTCTTGTTACTCACTGCTCTCATATTACTGCTACTTTCACATCACCCCTGTTACTAGTGCATTTCCAGGTGCAGTTGAATTGACAACTCAGTTGTTAAGGCTTATAAGTATTCTTTACCTCCCCTTGTGTCGAATCAATAAATTTGGGTTTTACTTCCCTCGAAGACTGTTGTGATCCCCTATAATTGTGGGTCATCAGGACTATTTTCTGGCGCCGTTGCCGGGGAGGCATAGCTCTACTCATAAGTTCACCTGGGGAGTACACTCTACCTCTCTCTGCTTTTATTTTATTTTGTCTTGTTAGTTTACTTTTGTCTAGTTTATTTGGGCTTAGTTTATTTCTGTCTAGTTTCATTTTGCTTAGTTTACTTTTGTCTAGTTTATTTTTGTCTTGTTTTACTTTTCCTATATACCGAAAAATCCATAAAAATTTGAAAAACCTAAAAATTAAAAACTGTCTGTTATGGGAGAACCAACAACCTACTTGGAGCTTATAGAATGTTATAATAATTATAGAGAATCAAGAGCTGGTAAAATAATGAGTGCTATGATAGAAAAATTGAATACAATGGCTAGAATCTTGCTTAGACGCCATGATATAAGCTGTTGCTCTCAACGGGATACTAAACATCTTAAATTTCAATGTGGCTTTAGTGAGGAATTTTTAATTAAGAACTATAATCGGAATTGCTATATTCATTATGGGTTCGAAGAGGTAGAACAATTTGTCTTATTTATGGGAGCCTCCGAGATAGAATCCTTCATGGTTGAGAATTATGAAACTTGTGTTGTTTGTAAGGGCCTTAAAGATTATGTCTCTACTATCCTTAATTCTTGCATAGAATGCTACAGTAGGAATCCTTAAATCCTTGATTATAAATAGAGACACATTAATGCACAAGAATGCACTCACAATTTGCAGGAACCGTTGGAAGAAGAAATTGACAAACCTGAAAGCTCATTGGATGAAAAAGAGGAGGAAATTGATGAACCTGAAAGCTCATTAGATGAAAAAGAAGAGGAGAGTGATGAACAAAAGGAGGAAGAATGGATTAGCTACCCATGCCAACCTTCTAATGAGAGTAACTCTTTATCTCTTACACTATTTGATTGTCCTCCATGCTTACCGAAAGAGGTTGAATGTTATGTTCCTGTGGATTCTCTTGAAATATTTCCTATAAGTAAAACTTGTGAGAATAATCATGCTACTATTATATATGATAATCCATGCTACTTTGATAAATCTTATGATAATGCTTTGTTTGTGCACGATGTCGAAATGCATGGTACTAAAGAATTTTGCTTAGCAAATGTTTATGATAAAGCTCTAGATGATGGTCCTATGTTACTTGACAATATTAATTGTGCTACTAATGAAAATGGGATTGGAGAAGTATTGACTTTATTTAGGAGTCCCATATCTCTTGAGATTGATCAACTACCTTGTTATATTATTAATAAAAGTAAGTTTGAAAGTTTTAATTCCACTATTCTTGAGATTGATAAAAATTATGTGTTTGGAAATCATGAAAAGTATGCTGCATGTGATAGTTATATTGTTGAGTTTATTCATGAAGCTACTGAAAATTATTATGAGAGAGGAAAATATGGTAGTAGAAATTTTCATGGTGCTAAAACACCTCTCTATATGCTTAAAATTTTGAATTTACTCTTGTTTTATCTTCTTATGCTTATCACTTTGTTCTTCATGAATTTATTTGTGTACAAGATTCCTATGCATAGGAAGTGGGTTAGACTTAAATGTGTTTTTAATTTGCTTTTTGATGCTCTCTTTTGCTTCAAATACTATTTCTTGCGAGTGCATCATTTAAAGCTATTTGAGCCCATCTTAATGGCTATAAAGAAAAGAACTTCTTGGGAGATAACCCATGTGTTATTTTGCTACAGTACTTTGTTTTATATTTGTGTCTTGGAAGTTGTTTACTACTGTAGCAACCTCTCCTTATCTTAGTTTTGTGTTTTGTTGTGCCAAGTGAAGCCTCTAATCGAAGGTTGATACTAGATTTGGATTTTTGCGCAGAAACAGATTTCTATCTGTCACGAATCTGGGCTTATTTCTCTGTAGGAAACTCAGAAAAATCTGCCAATTTACGTGCGTGATCCTCAGATATGTACGCAACTTTCATTAGTTTTGAGTTTTCTGATTTGAGCAACGGAAGTACCATTTTAAAATTCGTGTTTACTTGGCTGTTCTGTTTTGGCAGATTCTGTCTCTGTTTTTTGCATTGTCTCTTGTGGACTTTATGTGAGGCTTTCTAGACGTGGAGAGCTGTAGCTAATGTTTTATTGAGTTCTTGCAATGTGTCACTACAGGACCAAGGTGGATTCAAATTTTTTGAGTACTAACCCCTCTAATGAAGTTTATGAGAAGTTTGGTGTGAAGGAAGTTTTCAAGGGTCAAGAGAGGAGGATGATATATGATCAAGAAGAGTGAAAAGTCTAAGCTTGGGGATGCCCCCGTGGTTCATCCCTGCATATTTCAAGGAGACTCAAGCGTCTAAGCTTGGGGATGCCCAAGGCATCCCCTTCTTCATCAACTTATCAGGTTTCTTCTATTGAAACTATATTTTTATTCGGTCACATCTTATGTGCTTAATTTACTTGGAGCGTCTATGTGTTTTATTTTTGTTTGTGTTTGAATAAAGATGGATCCTAGCAATCCTTGTGTGGGAGAGATACACGCTCCGCTTTTTCATATGAACACTTGTTCTTCGTTTTACTTTTAATGTTCAATGATAAAAGTTGGAAGCTACAATACTTATTGGTATTTGGTTGGAAATAGAAAATGCCTCATAATGTCTTGAATAATTTGACACTCGGCAATTGTTTTGAGCTCTCAAGTAGATCATGATTAAGTTTTTTTTTCTCATGTAGTCTCAGCCTATTAGTGGAGAACTACTGTAGAGCTTGCTGAAATTGGTTTGCATAATTGATCTCTCTTAAGGTCTAGATATTTTCTGGTAAAAGTGTTTGAGCAACAAGGAAGACAGTGTAGAGTATTATAATGCTTGCAATATGTTCTTATGTAAGTTTTCTTGTACTCGGTTCATACTTGTGTTTGCTTCAAATAACCTTGCTAGCCTAAGCCTTGTATCGAGAGGGATTACTTCTCATGCATCCAAAATCCTTGAGCCAACCACTATGCCATTTGTGTCCACCATACCTACCTACTATGTGGTATTTTCTGCCATTCCAAAGTAAATTGCTTGAGTGCTACCTTTAAACAATTCAAAAGTTATTACCTCTGATTTGTGTCAATGTTTTATAGCTCATGAGGAAGTATGTGGTGTTTATCTTTCAATCTTGTTGGGCAACTTTCACCAACATGGACTAGTGGCTTCATCCGCTTATCCAATAATTTTGCAAAAAGAGTTGGCAATGGGATTCCCAGTCCCAAATTAATTAACAAAAATAGACACTCCTCCATGGTATGTGATTGTTGGACGGCACCCGAGGATTCGGTTAGCCATGGCTTGTGTAAGCAAAGGTGGGGAGGAGTGTCATCATAATAAACTAAAATAAAAGGGCACTCCTTCATGGTATGAGATTGTTGGCAGGCACCCGAGGATTCGGTTAGCCATGGTTTGTGAAAGAAAGGTTGGAAGGAATGCCACCCAAAAATAAAAATAATTCATGGGAGACGCTCTTGAAGGTTTGTCTAGCAAGGGGGTTAGAGTGCCCACTACCATTCATTGACAACAACAAACACCTCTCAAAACTTTACTTTTATGTTCTCTTTATGTTTTCAAAACCAAAGCTCTAGCACAAATATAGCAATCGATGCTTCCCTCTGCGAAGGGCCATTCTTTTACTTTATGTTGAGTCAGTTTACCTACCTCCTTCCATCTTAGAAGCAAACACTTGTGTCAAGCTGTGCATTGATTCTTACATACTTGCTTATTTGCATTCATCATATTACTTTGTGTTGACAATTATCCATGAGATATGCATGTTGAAAGTTGAAAGCATCCGCTGAAACTTAAATCTTCCTTTGTGTTGCTTCGATGCCTTTACTTTGAATCTATTGCTTTATGAGTTAACTCTTGTGCAAGGCTTTTGATGCTTGTCTTGAAAGTACTCTTCATGAAAAGTTTTGCTATATGTTACCTATTTGTTAGCAACTATAGATCATTGCCTTGAGTCACTTCATTCATTTCATATGCTTTGTAATAGTATGATCAAGGTTATGTAAGTAGCATGTCACTGCAGAAATTACTCTTTTTATCGTTTACCTACTCGAGGACGAGCAGGAACTAAGCTTGGGGATGCTGATACGTCCCCGACGTATCCATAATTTATGTCGTTCCATGCTTGTTTTATGACAATACTTACATGTTTTGCTTGCACTTTATGATGTTTTTATGCGTTTTCCGGAACTAACCTATTAACGAGATGCCACGGTGCCGGTTCTCGTTTTCTCGCTGTTTTTGGTTCCGGAAAGGCTGTTCGGGCAATATTCTCGGAATTGGACGAAATCAACGCCAAACCTCCTATTTTTCCCGGAAGGCTCCAGAACACCGAAGAAGAGTCGGAGAGGGGCCAGGGGGGCCACCACACCACATGGCGGCGCGGGCCAGACCCTGGCCGCGCCGGCCTAGGGTGTGGCGCCCCCGAGTGCCCCCCTGCGCCGCCTCTTCGCCTATAAAATCCCTTTCGACCTAAAAACACCGTACCACTTGACGAAACTCCGAGAAAGACTCCGGGGCGCCGCCACCATCGCGAAACTCCAATTCGGGGGACGAAGTCTCTGTCCCGGCACCTGCCGGGACGGGGAAGTGCCCGGAAGCCATCTCCATCAAAGCCACCGCCTCCATCATGCTCAGTGAGTAGTTCACCCATGGACTACGGGTTCTAGGCTGTAGCTAGTTGGTATTCTCTCCCCCATGTACTTCAATACAATGATCTCATGAGCTGCCTTACATGATTGAGATTCATGCGATGTAATCGGTGTTGTGTTTGTTGGGATCCGATGGATGATACATTATGATTAGTCTATCTATAAAGTTTGTGAAGTTATTGTTGCTTTGCAATCTTGTTATGCTTAATGCTTGTCACTAGGGCCCGAGTGGCATGATCTTAGATTTGAGCTCTATAATTATTGCTTAGATTGTATCTACAAGTTGTATGCACATGTCACTGTCCGGAACCAAAGGCCCCGAAGTGACATAAATCGGGACAACCGGAGGGGATGGCGGTGATGTGAGGGACACATGTTTTCACGGAGTGTTAATGCTTTGCTCCGGTGCTCTATTAAAAGGAGTACCTTAATATCCGATAGATTCCCTTGAGGCCGGCTGCCACCGGCTGGTAGGACAATAGATGTTGTGCAAGTTTCTCATTGCGAGCACGTACGACTAAATATGGAAAACATGCCTACATGATTAATGAATTGATGTTCTTTCTTAATGCCTTATCAATCCTATCAATTGCCCAAGCTGTAATTTGTGCACCCAACACTTGTTATTGGAGAGTTGCCACTAGTGTAGATAGCTGGGAACCCCGGTCCATCTCGCATCATCATATACTCGTTCTACATGTCATTGGAAGTAGTATCAACTATTTTCTGGTGCCATTGCTCTCATATTGCTATTACTACTCTGTGCGTATTCTTGTTACTCTTGCTCTCATATTACTTGCTACTTTCACATCACCCCTGTTACTAGTGCATTTCCAGGTGCGAGCTGAATTGACAACTCGGTTGTTAAGGCTTATAAGTATTCTTTACCTCCCTTGTGTCGAATCAATAAATTTGGGTTTTACTTCCCTCGAAGACTGTTGCGATCCCCTATACTTGTGGGTCGTCAAGACTATTTTCTGGCGCCGTTGCCAGGGAGGCATAGCTCTACTCATAAGTTCACCTGGGGAGTACACTCTACCTCTCTCTCTGCTTTTATTTTATTTTGTCTTGTTAGTTTACTTTTGTCTAGTTTATTTGTGCTTAGTTTATTTCTGTCTAGTTTCATTTTGCTTAGTTTACTTTTGTCTAGTTTATTTTTGTCTTGTTTTACTTTTCCTATATACCGAAAAATCCATAAAAATTTGAAAAACCTAAAAATTAAAAACTGCTGTTATGGGAGAACCAACAACCTACTTGGAGCTTATAGAATGTTATAATAATTATAGAGAATCAATAACTGGTAAAATAATGAGTGCTATGATAGAAAAATTGAATACAATGGCTAGAATCTTGCTTAGACGCCATGATATAAACTGTTGCTCTCAACAGGATACTAAACATCTTAAATTTCAATGTGGCTTTAGTGAGGAATTTTTAATTAAGAACTATAATCGGAATTGCTATATTCATTATGGGTTCGAAGAGGTAGAACAATTTGTCTTATTTATGGGAGCCTCCGAGATAGAATCCTTCATGGTTGAGAATTATGAAACTTGTGTTGTTTGTAAGGGCCTTAAAGATTATGTCTCTACTATCCTTAATTCTTGCATAGAATGCTACAGTAGGAATCCTTATATCCTTGATTATAAAGAGAGACACATTAATGCACAAGAATGCACTCACAATTTGCAGGAACCGGTGGAAGAAGAAATTGACAAACCTGAAAGCTCATTGCATGAAAAAGAGGAGGAAATTGATGAACCTGAAAGCTCATTAGATGAAAAAGAAGAGGAGAGTGATGAACAAAAGGAGGAAGAATGGATTAGCTACCCATGCCAACCTTCTAATGAGAGTAACTCTTTATCTCTTACACTATTTGATTGTCCTCCATGCTTACCGAAAGAGGTTGAATGTTATGTTCCTGTGGATTCTCTTGAAATATTTCCTATAAGTAAAACTTGTGAGAATAATCATGCTACTGTTATATATGATAATCCATGCTACTTTGATAAATCTTATGATAATGCTTTGTTTGTGCCTGATGTCGAAATGCATGGTACTAAAGAATTTTGCTTAGCAAATGTTTATGATAAAGCTCTAGATGATGGTCCTATGTTACTTGACAATATTAATTGTGTTACTAATGAAAATGGGATTGGAGAAGTATTGACTTTATTTAGGAGTCCCATATCTCTTGAGATTGATCAACTACCTTGTTATATTATTAATAAAAGTAAGTTTGAAAGTTTTAATTCCACTATTCTTGAGATTGATAAAAATTATGTGTTTGGAAATCATGAAAAGTATGCTGCATGTGATAGTTATATTGTTGAGTTTATTCATGAAGCTACTGAAAATTATTATGAGAGAGGAAAATATGGTAGTAGAAATTTTCATGGTGCTAAAACACCTCTCTATATGCTTAAAATTTTGAATTTACTCTTGTTTTATCTTCTTATGCTTATCACTTTGTTCTTCATGAATTTATTTGTGTACAAGATTCCTATGCATAGGAAGTGGGTTAGACTTAAATGTGTTTTTAATTTGCTTTTTGATGCTCTCTTTTGCTTCAAATACTATTTCTTGCGAGTGCATCATTTAAAACTGCTGAGCCCATCTTAATGGCTATAAAGAAAAGAACTTCTTGGGAGATAACCCATGTGTTATTTTGCTACAGTACTTTGTTTTATATTTGTGTCTTGGAAGTTGTTTACTACTGTAGCAACCTCTCCTTATCTTAGTTTTGTGTTTTGTTGTGCCAAGTGAAGCCTCTAATCGAAGGTTGATACTAGATTTGGATTTCTGCGCAGAAACAGATTTCTATCTGTCACGAATCTGGGCTTATTTCTCTGTAGGAAACTCAGAAAAATCTGCCAATTTACGTGCGTGATCCTCAGATATGTAAGCAACTTTCATTAGTTTTGAGTTTTCTGATTTGAGCAACGGAAGTACCATTTTAACATTCGTGTTTACTGGCTGTTCTGTTTTGGCAGATTCTGTCTCTGTTTTTTGCATTGTCTCTTGTGGACTTTATGTGAGGCTTTCTAGAAGTGGAGAGCTGTAGCTAATGTTTTATTGAGTTCTTGCAATGTGTCACTACAGGACCAAGGTGGATTCAAATTTTTTGAGTACTAACCCCTCTAATGAAGTTTATGAGAAGTTTGGTGTGAAGGAAGTTTTCAAGGGTCAAGAGAGGAGGATGATATATGATCAAGAAGAGTGAAAAGTCTAAGCTTGGGGATGCCCCCGTGGTTCATCCCTGCATATTTCAAGGAGACTCAAGCGTCTAAGCTTGGGGATGCCCAAGGCATCCCCTTCTTCATCAACTTATCAGGTTTCTTCTATTGAAACTATATTTTTATTCGGTCACATCTTATGTGCTTTACTTGGAGCGTCTATGTGTTTTATTTTTGTTTGTGTTTGAATAAAGATGGATCCTAGCAATCCTTGTGTGGGAGAGATACACGCTCCGCTTTTTCATATGAACACTTGTTCTTCGTTTTACTTTTAATGTTCAATGATAAAAGTTGGAAGCTACAATACTTATTGGTATTTGGTTGGAAATAGAAAATGCCTCATAATGTCTTGAATAATTTGACACTTGGCAATTGTTTTGAGCTCTCAAGTAGATCATGATTAAGTTTTTTTTTCATGTAGTCTAAGCCTATTAGTGGAGAACTACTTGTAGAGCTTGCTGAAATTGGTTTGCATAATTGATCTCTCTTAAGGTCTAGATATTTTACGGTAAAAGTGTTTGAGCAACAAGGAAGACGAGTGTAGAGTATTATAATGCTTGCAATATGTTCTTATGTAAGTTTTGTTGTACTCGGTTCATACTTGTGTTTGCTTCAAATAACCTTGCTAGCCTAAGCCTTGTATCGAGATGGATTACTTCTCATGCATCCAAAATCCTTGAGCCAACCACTATGCCATTTGTGTCCACCATACCTACCTACTATGTGGTATTTTCTGCCATTCCAAAGTAAATTGCTTGAGTGCTACCTTTAAACAATTCAAAAGTTATTACCTCTGATTTGTGTCAATGTTTTATAGCTCATGAGGAAGTATGTGGTGTTTATCTTTCAATCTTGTTGGGCAACTTTCACCAACATGGACTAGTGGCTTCATCCGCTTATCCAATAATTTTGCAAAAAGAGTTGGCAATGGGATTCCCGAGTCCCAAATTAATTAACAAAAATAGACACTCCTCCATGGTATGTGATTGTTGGACGGCACCCGAGGATTCGGTTAGCCATGGCTTGTGTAAGCAAAGGTGGGGAGGAGTGTCATCATAATAAACTAAAATAAAAGGGCACTCCTTCATGGTATGAGATTGTTGGCGAGGCACCGAGGATTCGGTTAGCCATGGTTTGTGAAAGAAAGGTTGGAAGGAATGCCACCCAAAAATAAAAATAATTCATGGGAGCCGCTCTTGAAGGTTTGTCTAGCAAGGGGGTTAGAGTGCCCACTACCATTCATTGACAACAACAAACACCTCTCAAAACTTTACTTTTATGTTCTCTTTATGTTTTCAAAACCAAAGCTCTAGCACAAATATAGCAATCGATGCTTCCCTCTGCGAAGGGCCATTCTTTTACTTTATGTTGAGTCAGTTTACCTACTTCCTTCCATCTTAGAAGCAAACACTTGTGTCAACTGTGCATTGATTCTTACATACTTGCTTATTTGCATTCATCATATTACTTTGTGTTGACAATTATCCATGAGATATGCATGTTGAAAGTTGAAAGCATCCGCTGAAACTTAAATCTTCCTTTGTGTTGCTTCGATGCCTTTACTTTGAATCTATTGCTTTATGAGTTAACTCTTGTGCAAGGCTTTTGATGCTTGTCTTGAAAGTACTCTTCATGAAAAGTTTTGCTATATGTTACCTATTTGTTAGCAACTATAGATCATTGCCTTGAGTCACTTCATTCATTTCATATGCTTTGTAATAGTATGATCAAGGTTATGTAAGTAGCATGTCACTGCAGAAATTACTCTTTTTATCGTTTACCTACTCGAGGACGAGCGGGAACTAAGCTTGGGGATGCTGATACGTCCCCGACGTATCCATAATTTACGTCGTTCCATGCTTGTTTTATGACAATACTTACATGTTTTGCTTGCACTTTATGATGTTTTTATGTGTTTTCCGGAACTAACCTATTAACGAGATGCCACGGTGCCGGTTCTCGTTTTCTCGCTGTTTTTGGTTCCGGAAAGGCTGTTCGGGCAATATTCTCGGAATTGGACGAAATCAACGCCAAACCTCCTATTTTTCCCGGAAGGCTCCGAACACCGAAGAAGAGTCGGAGAGGGGCCGGGGGCCACCACACCACATGGCGGCGCGGGCCGGACCCGGCCGCGCCGGCCTAGGGTGTGGCGCCCCAGTGCCCCCTGCGCCGCCTCTTCGCCTATAAAATCCCTTTCGACCTAAAAACACCGTACCACTTGACGAAACTCCGGAAAGACTCCGGGGCGCCGCCACCATCGCGAAACTCCAATTCGGGGGACAGAAGTCTCGTCCCGGCACCTGCCGGGACGGGAAGTGCCCCGGAAGCCATCTCCATCAACGCCACCGCCTCCATCATGCTCCGTGAGTAGTTCACCCATGGACTACGGGTTCTAGCTCATAGCTAGTTGGTATTCTCTCCCCATGTACTTCAATACAATGATCTCATGGGCTGCCTTACATGATTGAGATTCATGTGATGTAATCGGTGTTGTGTTTGTTGGGATCCGATGGATGATACATTATGATTAGTCTATCTATAAAGTTTGTGAAGTTATTGTTGCTGCAATCTTGTTATGCTTAATGCTTGTCACTAGGGCCCGAGTGGCATGATCTTAGATTTGCGCTCTATAATTATTGCTTAGATTGTATCTACAAGTTGTATGCACATGTCACTGTCCGGAACCAAAGGCCCCGAAGTGACAGAAATCGGGACAACCGGAGGGGATGGCGGTGATGTGAGGGACACATGTTTTCACGGAGTGTTAATGCTTTGATCCGGTGCTCTATTAAAAGGAGTACCTTAATATCCAGTAGATTCCCTTGAGGCCCGGCTGCCACCTGCTGGTAGGACAATAGATGTTGTGCAAGTTTCTCATTGCGAGCACGTACGACTAAATATGGAAAACATGCCTACATGATTAATGAATTGATGTTCTTTCTTAATGCCTTATCAATCCTATCAATTGCCCAACTGTAATTTGTTCACCCAACACTTGTTATTGGAGAGTTGCCACTAGTGTAGATAGCTGGGAACCCCGGTCCATCTCGCATCATCATATACTCGTTCTACATGTCATTGGAAGTAGTATCAACTATTTTCTGGTGCCATTGCTCTCATATTGCTATTACTGCTGGCTGTGTTACTTGTTACTACTTGCTCTCATATTATTGCTACTTTCACATCACCCCTGTTACTAGTGCATTTCCAGGTGCAGCTGAATTGACAACTCGGTTGTTAAGGCTTATAAGTATTCTTTACCTCCCCTTGTGTCGAATCAATAAATTTGGGTTTTACTTCCCTTGAAGACTGTTGCGATCCCCTATAATTGTGGGTCATCAAGACTATTTTCTGGCGCCGTTTCCGGGGAGGCATAGCTCTACTCATAAGTTCACCTGGGGAGTACACTCTACCTCTCTCTCTGCTTTTATTTTATTTTGTCTTGTTAGTTTACTTTTGTCTAGTTTATTTGTGCTTAGTTTATTTCTGTCTAGTTTCATTTTGCTTAGTTTACTTTTGTCTAGTTTATTTTTGTCTTGTTTTACTTTTCCTATATACCGAAAAATCCATAAAAATTTGAGAAACCTAAAAATTAAAAACTGCTGTTATGGGAGAACCAACAACCTACTTGGAGCTTATAGAATGTTATAATAATTATAGAGAATCAAGAACTGGTAAAATAATGAGTTCTATGATAGAAAAATTGAATACAATGGCTAGAATCTTGCTTAGACGCCATGATATAAGCTGTTGCTCTCAACAGGATACTAAACATCTTAAATTTCAATGTGGCTTTAGTGAGGAATTTTTAATTAAGAACTATAATCGGAATTGCTATATTCATTATGGGTTCCAAGAGGTAGAACAATTTGTCTTATTTATGGGAGCCTCCAAGATAGAATCCTTCATGGTTGAGAATTATGAAACTTGTGTTGTTTGTAAGGGCCTTAAAGATTATGTCTCTACTATCCTTAATTCTTGCATAGAATGCTACGGTAGGAATCCTTATATCCTTGATTATAAAGAGAGACACATTAATGCACAAGAATGCACTCACAATTTGCGAGGAACCGGTGGAAGAAGAAATTGACAAACTCGAAAGCTCATTGGATGAAAAAGAGGAGGAAATTGATGAACACTGAAAGCTCATTAGATGAAAAAGAAGAGGAGAGTGATGAACAAAAGGAGGAAGAATGGATTAGCTACCCATGCCAACCTTCTAATGAGAGTAACTCTTTATCTCTTACACTATTTGATTGTCCTCCATGCTTACCGAAAGAGGTTGAATGTTATGTTCCTGTGGATTCTCTTGAAATATTTCCTATAAGTAAAACTTGTGAGAATAATCATGCTACTGTTATATATGATAATCCATGCTACTTTGATAAATCTTATGATAATGCTTTGTTTGTGCCTGATGTCGAAATGCATGGTACTAAAGAATTTTGCTTAGCAAATGTTTATGATAAAGCTCTAGATGATGGTCCTATGTTACTTGACAATATTAATTGTGCTACTAATGAAAATGGGATTGGAGAAGT
Organism: Lolium rigidum; assembly: GCF_022539505.1. NCBI lineage: Eukaryota > Viridiplantae > Streptophyta > Magnoliopsida > Poales > Poaceae > Lolium > Lolium rigidum. Next base: position 115,069,644 of record NC_061508.1, on the reverse strand, counting down.
ATTGACTTTATTTAGGAGTCCCATATCTCTTGAGATTGATCAACTACCTTGTTATATTATTAATAAAAGTAAGTTTGAAAGTTTTAATTCCACTATTCTTGAGATTGATAAAAATTATGTGTTTGGAAATCATGAAAAGTATGCTGCATGTGATAGTTATATTGTTGAGTTTATTCATGAAGCTACTGAAAATTATTATGAGAGAGGAAAATATGGTAGTAGAAATTTTCATGGTGCTAAAACACCTCTCTATATGCTTAAAATTTTGAATTTACTCTTGTTTTATCTTCTTATGCTTATCACTTTGTTCTTCATGAATTTATTTGTGTACAAGATTCCTATGCATAGGAAGTGGGTTAGACTTAAATGTGTTTTTAATTTGCTTTTTGATGCTCTCTTTTGCTTCAAATACTATTTCTTACGAGTGCATCATTTAAAGCTGCTTGGAGCCCATCTTAATGGCTATAAAGAAAAGAACTTCTTGGGAGATAACCCATGTGTTATTTTGCTACAGTACTTTGTTTTATATTTGTGTCTTGGAAGTTGTTTACTACTGTAGCAACCTCTCCTTATCTTAGTTTTGTGTTTTGTTGTGCCAAGTGAAGCCTCTAATCGAAGGTTGATACTAGATTTGGATTTTTGCGCAGAAACAGATTTCTATCTGTCACGAATCTGGGCTTATTTCTCTGTAGGAAACTCAGAAAAATCTGCCAATTTACGTGCGTGATCCTCGGATATGTACGCAACTTTCATTAGTTTTGAGTTTTCTGATTTGAGCAACGGAAGTACCATTTTAAAATTCGTGTTTACTGGCTGTTCTGTTTTGGCAGATTCTGCCTCTGTTTTTGCATTGTCTCTTGTGGACTTTATGTGAGGCTTTCTAGACGTGGAGAGCTGTAGCTAATGTTTTATTGAGTTCTTGCAATGTGTCACTACAGGACCAAGGTGGATTCAAATTTTTTGAGTACTAACCCCTCTAATGAAGTTTATGAGAAGTTTGGTGTGAAGGAAGTTTTCAAGGGTCAAGAGAGGAGGATGATATATGATCAAGAAGAGTGAAAAGTCTAAGCTTGGGGATGCCCCCGTGGTTCATCCCTGCATATTTCAAGGAGACTCAAGCGTCTAAGCTTGGGGATGCCCAAGGCATCCCCTTCTTCATCAACTTATCAGGTTTCTTCTATTGAAACTATATTTTTATTCGGTCACATCTTATGTGCTTTACTTGGAGCGTCTATGTGTTTTATTTTTGTTTGTGTTTGAATAAAGATGGATCCTAGCAATCCTTGTGTGGGAGAGATACACGCTCCGCTTTTTCATATGAACACTTGTTCTTCGTTTTACTTTTAATGTTCAATGATAAAAGTTGGAAGCTACAATACTTATTGGTATTTGGTTGGAAATAGAAAATGCCTCATAATGTCTTGAATAATTTGACACTTGGCAATTGTTTTGAGCTCTCAAGTAGATCATGATTAAGTTTTTTTTTCTCATGTAGTCTAAGCCTATTAGTGGAGAACTACTGTAGAGCTTGCTGAAATTGGTTTGCATAATTGATCTCTCTTAAGGTCTAGATATTTTCTGGTAAAAGTGTTTGAGCAACAAGGAAGACAGTGTAGAGTATTATAATGCTTGCAATATGTTCTTATGTAAGTTTTGTCTGTACGGTTCATACTTGTGTTTGCTTCAAATAACCTTGCTAGCCTAAGCCTTGTATCGAGAGGGATTACTTCTCATGCATCCAAAATCCTTGAGCCAACCACTATGCCATTTGTGTCCACCATACCTACCTACTATGTGGTATTTCTCGCCATTCCAAAGTAAATTGCTTGAGTGCTACCTTTAAACAATTCAAAAGTTATTACCTCTGATTTGTGTCAATGTTTTATAGCTCATGAGGAAGTATGTGGTGTTTATCTTTCAATCTTGTTGGGCAACTTTCACCAACATGGACTAGTGGCTTCATCCGCTTATCCAATAATTTTGCGGAAAGAGTTGGCAATGGGATTCCAGGTCCCAAATTAATTAACAAAAATAGACACTCCTCCATGGTATGTGATTGTTGGACGGCACCTGAGGATTCGGTTAGCCATGGCTTGTGTAAGCAAAGGTGGGGAGGAGTGTCATCATAATAAACTAAAATAAAAGGGCACTCCTTCATGGTATGAGATTGTTGGCGAGGCACCGAGGATTCGGTTAGCCATGGTTTGTGAAAGAAAGGTTGGAAGGAATGCCACCCAAAAATAAAAATAATTCATGGGAGCCGCTCTTGAAGGTTTGTCTAGCAAGGGGGTTAGAGTGCCCACTACCATTCATTGACAACAACAAACACCTCTCAAAACTTTACTTTTATGTTCTCTTTATGTTTTCAAAACCTAAGCTCTAGCACAAATATAGCAATCGATGCTTCCCTCGCGAAGGGCCATTCTTTTACTTTATGTTGAGTCAGTTTACCTACTTCCTTCCATCTTAGAAGCAAACACTTGTGTCAAGCTGTGCATTGATTCTTACATACTTGCTTATTTGCATTCATCATATTACTTTGTGTTGACAATTATCCATGAGATATGCATGTTGAAAGTTGAAAGCATCCGCTGAAACTTAAATCTTCCTTTGTGTTGCTTCGATGCCTTTACTTTGAATCTATTGCTTTATGAGTTAACTCTTGTGCAAGGCTTTTGATGCTTGTCTTGAAAGTACTCTTCATGAAAAGTTTTGCTATATGTTACCTATTTGTTAGCAACTATAGATCATTGCCTTGAGTCACTTCATTCATTTCATATGCTTTGTAATAGTATGATCAAGGTTATGTAAGTAGCATGTCACTGCAGAAATTACTCTTTTTATCGTTTACCTACTCGAGGACGAGCGGGAACTAAGCTTGGGGATGCCGATACGTCCCGATGTATCCATAATTTCACATCGTTCCATGCTTGTTTTATGACAATACTTACATGTTTTGCTTGCACTTTATGATGTTTTTATGCGTTTTCGGAACTAACCTATTAACGAGATGCCACGGTGCCGGTTCTGTTTCTGCTTTGTTTTGGTTCCAGGAAAGGCTGTTCGGGCAATATTCTCGGAATTGGACGAAATCAACGCCAAACCTCCTATTTTTCCCGGAAGGCTCCGAACACCGAAGAAGAGTCGGAGAGGGGCCAGGGGGCCACCACACCACATGGCGGCGCGGGCCGGACCCCGGCCGCGCCGGCCTAGGAGTGTGGCGCCCCGAGTGCCCCCGCTGCGCCTCTTCGCCTATAAAATCCCTTTCGACCTAAAAACACCGTACCACTTGACGAAACTCCGAGAAAGACTCCGGGCGCCGCCACCATCGCGAAACTCCAATTCGGGGGACGAAGTCTCCGTCCCGGCACTCTGCGGGACGGGGAAGTGCCCCGGAAGCCATCTCCATCAACGCCACCGCCTCCATCATGCTCCGTGAGTAGTTCCCCCATGGACTACGGGTTCTAGCTGTAGCTAGTTGGTATTCTCTCCCCCATGTACTTCAATACAATGATCTCATGAGCTGCCTTACATGCTTGAGATTCATCTGATGTAATCGGTGTTGTGTTTGTTGGGATCCGATGGATGATACATTATGATTAGTCTATCTATAAAGTTTGTGAAGTTATTGTTGCTGCAATCTTGTTATGCTTAATGCTTGTCACTAGGGCCCGAGTGGCATGATCTTAGATTTGAGCTCTATAATTATTGCTTAGATTGTATCTACAAGTTGTATGCACATGTCACTTGTCCGGAACCAAAGGCCCCGAAGTGACGAAATCGGGACAACCGGCGGGGATGGCGGTGATGTGAGGGACACATGTTTTCACGGAGTGTTAATGCTTTGCTCCGGTGCTCTATTAAAGGGAGTACCTTAATATCCAGTAGATTCCCTTGAGGCCCGGCTGCCACCGGCTGGTAGGACAATAGATGTTGTGCAAGTTTCTCATTGCGAGCACGTACGACTAAATATGGAAAACATGCCTACATGATTAATGAATTGATGTTCTTTCTTAATGCCTTATCAATCCTATCAATTGCCCAACTGTAATTTGTTCACCCAACACTTGTTATTGGAGAGTTGCCACTAGTGTAGATAGTTGGGAACCCCGGTCCATCTCGCATCATCATATACTCGTTCTACATGTCATTGGAAGTAGTATCAACTATTTTCTAGGTGCCATTGCTCTCATATTGCTATTACTCGCTGTTGTATTCTTGTTACTACTGCTCTCATATTACTGCTACTTTCACATCACCCCTGTTACTAGTGCATTTCCAGTGCGAGCTGAATTGACAACTCAGGTTGTTAAGGCTTATAAGTATTCTTTACCTCCCCTTGTGTCGAATCAATAAATTTGGGTTTTACTTCCCTCGAAGATTGTTGCGATCCCCTATACTTGTGGGTCATCAACGACGAGAATATACGCGATCTTCATGTACGAAAACCACTTGTAACCATGTTCATGCAATAGAGAAGATCTGAACGGAGTTCGTCCTTGTGTCTCTCTTCTTCTACCTCTGGCCTTGGCCAAGTTCTTGAGGAAAGCACCCGGAAGTTCATCCTACCCGATCCAAAACCCTCCCCCGAATCCTCTAGCGTCCAACTCGTCCCCAACTTAAGCCATCCCATGGCATCTCTCTGTTCACCATGACGACAGTTGGCGCCCACCGTGGGGCAAGAAGTGGCGCTTGCTGGAGTTCATATTCGGGCGGGCATCCTCGACGTCAATGGCGAGCGCACGGTGTCCGCGCTCGTGCAACGCATCTACAACATGGACTTCATCAACGACAACGCAGGCTGCTTCGCCAACGGCGGCAAGTTCCCGCAGAACGGTCGCACCATCGAGTTCGGCAGCCACCGCATCTACTTCGGCACCGTCCCTGTGCGCCAGTACCTCTCGCCGGTGCTGGTGGCACCGGATCCGCCAAGGTGGCTATGTGCTGACCTTGCCGCCGGCAGCGTGGAGGTCATGATGGCTAGTGCGGTCAACACCGGCAAAGAAGTTGTAGAAGGAGCTGAGCGTGCGGCATCGACTCGTCCGGCAAAGCCACCGCTGGAGCGTGACGCAGGCGCCGCGGGAGCATCTTCAGCGCCACCGGAAACCCTACTCCAAGCGGCGATGCACACGCTGGCAACGCCCATCGCGCAGAACATCGACCCGGCAAAGGCTCAGGCGGAGCTGGAGGCCACGCGCAAGGCGCTGCTTACCGGTGGCGCAGACATCATCCGGGCTCAGCGCGAGCTGAACCTAACCCTACGTGAGTACAACGCTGCCCATTGATGCGCGTAGATGTACACGTCCGTTGGGAACCCCAAGAGGAAGGTATGATGCGCACAGCGGCAAGTTTTCCCTCAGTAAGAGACCAAGGTTATCGAACCAGTAGGAGCCAAGAAGCACGTGAAGGTTGTTGGTGGAGGAATGTAGTGCGGCGCAACACCAGTGAAACCGGCGCCAACGTGGAACCTGCACAACACAATCAAAGTACTTTGCCCCAACGTAACTGTGAGGTTGTCAATCTCACCGGCTTGCTGAAAACAAAGGATTAAGCGTATCGAGTGGAAGATGGTGTTTGTTTGCAAAGACAAGTAAAAGCAGTAGAATGTATTCAGATGTAAAAGAATGGACCGGGGTCCACGAGTTCACTAGTGGTGTCTCTCCAATAAGATAACTAACATGCTGGGTGAACAAATTAAAGGTGAGCAATTGACAAATAAAGATTCAATACATATCAACGATGATTACTATGTGATTTAATCGGGGCATTACGACAAAGTACATAGACCGCTATCCAAGCATGCATCTATGCCTAAATAATCCACCTTCAGGTTATCATTCGAACCCCTTCCAAGTATTAAGTTGCGAACAACGGATAATTGCATTAAGTATGGTGCGTAATGTAATCAACACAAATATCCTTAGACAAAGCATCAATGTTTTATCCCTAGTAGCAACAGCACATCCACAACCTTAGAACTTTCTGTCACTGTCCCAGGTTTAATGGAGGCATGAACCCACTATCGAGCATAATTACCCCCTCTTGGAGTTACAAGTATCAACTTGGCCAGAGCCTCTACTAGCAACGGAGAGCATGCAAGAGCATAAACAACACATATATGATAGATTGATAATCAACTTAACATAGTATTCTCTATTCATCGGATCTCACCAAACACAACATGTAGTATTACAAATAGATGATCTTGATCATGTTAGGCAGCTCACAAGATCTATAACAATGAAAGCACAAGCGGAGAAGACAACCATCTAGCTACTGCTATGGACCCATAGTCAAAGGATGAACTACTCACGCATCAATCCGGAGGCGGGCATGATGATGTAGAGCCCCTCCGGTGATGATTCCCCTCTCCGGCGGAGGTGCCGGAGAGCGATCTCTGAATCCCCGAGATGGGATTGGCGGCGGCGGCCTCTCAGTAATGTTTTCCGTATCGTGGCTCTCGGTACAGGGGGTTTCGCGACGGAGGCTTTAAGTAGGCGGAAGGGTAGGTCAAAGGGCGACACGAGGTGGCGACACCACAGGGCCGCGCGGCCCAGGCCCAGGCCGCGCCGCCCTGGTGTCTGGCCGCCTCGTGGCCCCACTTCGTCTCCTCTTCGGACTTCTGGAAGCTTCGTGCAAAAATAGGACCCTGGGCGTTGATTTCGTCCAATTCGAGAATATTTCCTTACTAGGATTTCGAAACCAAAAACAGCGAGAAAAACGAGCAAGCGGCACTTCGGCATCTTGTTAATAGGTTAGTGCTTGGAAAATGTAAAATAACGTTGTAAAGTATGTATAAAACACTCAAGTATTGTAATAAAAGTAGCATGGAACATAAGAAATTATAGATACGTTTGCGACGTATCAAGCATCCCTAAGCTTAGTTCCTACTCGTCCTCGAGTAGGTAAATGATAACACAAATAATTTACGAAGTGACATGCTACCAACATAGTCTTGATCAACATTATTGTAAAGCATATGAGATGAATGGAGTGATCTGAACAAAAGATTGCTAACAAAGATAATGACTAAACAAATGAATCATATAGCAAAACTTTTCATGAATAATACTTTCAAAAAAGTATCAATAAGACTTGCATAAGAGATAACTCATAAGCAATAAATTCAAAGTAGAATGCATTGAAGCAACACAAAGGATGATTAAGTTTCAGCAATTGCTTTCAACTTGTAACATGTATATCTCATGGATATTTGTCAACATAGAGTAATATAACAGGTGCAATAAGTAAACATGTAAGAATCAATGCACACAGTTAACACAAGTGTTTGCTTCTAAGATAGAAGGGAATGGGTAAACTGACTCAACATAAAGTAAAAGATTGGCCCTTCGCAGAGGGAAGCATTGATTACTATTTTTGTGCTAGAGCTTTTTGTTTTGAAAACATAGAAACAATTTTGTCAACGGTAGTGATAATTCATATGTGCTATGCATAATACTTCCTACAAGTTGCATGCCTCATGCATAGAGTACCAATAGTGCTCGCACCTTGTCCTACTATCTCGGAAAACACGGATTCTCATCGCATAACATATGCTTCAACCAAGTGTCACAAAGGGGTACCTCTATGCCGCTCTGTACAAATGTCTAAGGAGAAAGCACGCATTGGATTTCTCGCTTTTGATTATTCTCAACTTAGACATCCATACCGGGACAACATAGACAACAGATAATGGACTCCTCTTTTTAATGCTTAAGCATTCAACAATAGTTAATATTCTCGTAAGAGATTGAGGTTGTATGTCCAAACTGAAACTTCCACCATGATACATGGCTTTAGTTAGCGGCCCAATGTTCTTCTCTAACATATGCATACTCAAACCATTTGATCATGAAATCCACTACTTCAGACAAGACGAACATGCATAGCATCTCACATGATATCCAACAAAGATAAAGTTGATGGCGTCCCCAGAAAACATGGTTACCGCTCAACAAGCAACTTATAAGAATTAAAACACATAACTACATATTCATCACCACAATAGTTTTTAAGCTACTTGTCCCATGAGCTATATATTGTAAAGGTAGAGGAATGGAATTTAAAGGTAGCACTCAAGTAATTTACTTTGGAATGGCAGGAAATACCACATAGTAGGTAGATATGGTGGACACAAATGGCATGGAGTTTGGCTCAAGGTATTTGGATGCACGAGAAGCATTTCCTCTCAGTACAAGGTTTGGGCTAGCAAGGTTGTTTGAAGCAAACACAAGTATGAACAGGTACAGCAAAAACTCACACAAGAACATATTGCAAGCATTATAAGGCTCTACACTTGTCTTCCTTGTTGTTCAAACACTTTACCCGAAAATATCTAGACTTAGAGAGATCAATCATGCAAACCAAATTAAACAAGCTCTACGAGTAGTTCTTCATTAATGGATTAAACTACATGATGCAAGAGCTTAAACATGATCTAAGAGAGCTCAAACAATTGCCAAATTGTCAAACCATATGCATCATTTTCCAATTCCAACCAAATAGCAATCTAACGAAGCAATAAGCTTTCGCCATGAACATTAAAGCACAATTAAGAACACAAGTGTTCCATAAGAAAAAGCGGAGCGTAATATCTCCAATATAAGAATGGCGAGATCCAACTTTATTCAAAACAAAACAAAAATAAAAACAAACCGACGCTCCAAGTAAAGAACATAAGAATGTGACGGAATAAAAATATAGTTTCACTAGAAGTGACCTGATAATGTTGTCGATGAAGAAGGGGATGCCTTGGGCATCCCCAAGCTTAGATGCTTGAATCTTCTTAAAATATGCAGGGATGAACTACCGGGGCATCCCCAAGCTTAGACCTTTCGCTCTTCTTGATCATAGTATATCATCCTCTTCTCTTGACCCTTGAAAACTTCCTTCACACAAACTTCAAGCAAACTCATGAGAGGGTTAGTGCTTAACCACAAATTCACATATTCAGAGGTGACACAATCATTCTTAACACTTCTGGACATTTCACAAAGCTTCGAAAGTTAATGGAACAAAGAAACTCATTCAACATAGCAAAAGCGGCAATGCGAAATAAAAGACGAGAATCTGTCAAAAACAGAACAGTCCGTAAAGATGCTTCTGGACTGGGCACTTAACTTGCTCAAATGGAAAAACTCAAAACTAATGAAAGTTGCGTACATATCTGAGGATCACGCTCGTAAATTTGCAGATTTTTTAGAATTTTTTACAGAGACTTATGCCAGAATTCGTGACAGACATCAATGCTGTTTCACGCAGCGATCCCAAATATAACATCAACTTTAGCATAGAAACTTTACTTGGCACAAAAACATGATAAGGAGAGGTTGCTAGAGTAGTAAACAACTTCCAAGACTCAACAAAACAAAAATTGCTGTAGTAAAATAAACACATGGGTTATCTCCCAAGAAGTGCTTTTCTTTAACGCCTTTCAGCTAGGCGCAGAAAGTGCAAATCAAGTAACATCAAGAGATGAAGCATCAACATCATTACCAGGGGTGTTAGGAGTTGCCTCAACAATGCATGTTATCTTATCTATGTAAGTTTCAGAGGCTCCTTTTTCATTATTCTTAGGCTTGCTATTCTCATCAAACAAATTTTCAGGAACAAGCCAACCATAGGTATTTTCTAGAGCTTCATGCATTCCTAGGAGCTTACAAGGTATTGTTGTCTTAATCTCCCCACCATCATTAACATTATTAGTGTACTTTATTCTATCAATGTCCATCTTTTCAAGGGTACTAACAAAGTTGGTGTAAGAACCAAGCATTTTATATTTAGCAAATACTTTTCTAGCCTCTCTTGCTACACCACCAAATTCTTTAAGAAGGGTTTCTAAAACAAAATCTTTCTTTTCTCCTTCCTCCATATCACCAAGTGTGAGAAACATGTGTTGGATAATAGGATTGAGATTAACAAATTTAGTTTCCAGCATGTGTACTAAAGAAGCATCAGCAATTTCATAAGTAGGAGCAAGCTCTGCCAAATGTCTATATTCAAAATCTTCAGCTATACTAACATGAGTGAAAAAATCTTCTATACTATTTCTTCCAATTATAGACCCTCGGCCTACCGGTATGTCTTTTAGAGTGTACTTAGGAGGAAACATGATGAAATAAACAAAAGGTAAACAAGGTAAATGCGAGTAACTAATTTTTTTGTGTTTTTGATATAGAGAACAAGACAGTAAATAAAGTAAAGCTAGCAACTAATTTTTTTGTGTGTTTTGTTTAAGTGCAGCAAACAAAGTAGTAAATAAAATAAAGCAAGACAAAAAACAAAGTAAAGAGATTGGAAGTGGAGACTCCCCTTGCAGCGTGTCTTGATCTCCCCGGCAACGGCGCCAGAAAAAGTGCTTGATGCGCGTAGATGTACACGTCCGTTGGGAACCCCAAGAGGAAGGTATGATGCGCACAGCGGCAAGTTTTCCCTCAGTAGGAAACCAAGGTTATCGAACCGGTAGGAGCCAAGAAGCACGTGAAGGTTGTTGGTGGAAGAATGTAGTGCGGCGCAACACCAGTGAAACCGGCGCCAACGTGGAACCTGCACAACACAATCAAAGTACTTTGCCCCAACGTAACAGTGAGGTTGTCAATCTCACCGGCTTGCTGAAAACAAAGGATTAAGCGTATCGAGTGGAAGATGGTGTTTGTTTGCAAAGACAAGTAAAAGCGAGTAGAATGTATTCAGATGTAAAAGAATGGACCGGGGTCCACAGTTCACTAGTGGTGTCTCTCCAATAAGATAACTAACATGCTGGGTGAACAAATTACAGGTGAGCAATTGACAAATAAAGATTCAATACATATCAACGATGATTACTATGTGATTTAATCAGGGCATTACGACAAAGTACATAGACCGCTATCCAGCATGCATCTATGCCTAAATAATCCACCTTCGGGTTATCATCCGAACCCCTTCCAGTATTAAGTTGCGAACAACAGATAATTGCATTAAGTATGGTGCGTAATGTAATCAACACAAATATCCTTAGACAAAGCATCAATGTTTTATCCCTAGTAGCAACAGACATCCACAACCTTAGAACTTTCTCATCATCTGTCCCGGGTTTAATGGAGGCATGAACCCACTATCGAGCATAATTACCCCCTCTTGGAGTTACAAGTATCAACTTGGCCAGAGCCTCTACTAGCAACGGAGAGCATGCAAGAACATAAACAACACATATATGATAGATTGATAATCAACTTAACATAGTATTCTCTATTCATCGGATCTCACCAAACACAACATGTAGTATTACAAATAGATAATCTTGATCATGTTAGGCAGCTCACAAGATCTATAACAATGAAAGCACAAGCGGAGAAGACAACCATCTAGCTACTGCTATGGACCCATAGTCAAAGGATGAACTACTCACGCATCAATCCGGAGGCGGGCATGATGATGTAGAGCCCCTCCGGTGATGATTCCCCTCTCCGGCGAGGTGCCGGAGGCGATCTCCTGAATCCCCGAGATGGGATTGGCGGCGGCGGCCTCTCAGTAATGTTTTCCGTATCGTGGCTCTCGGTACAGGGGGTTTCGCGACGGAGGCTTTAAGTAGGCGGAAGGGTAGGTCAAAGGGCGACACGAGGTGGCGACACCACAGGGCCGCGCGGCCCAGGCCCAGGCCCAGGCCGCGCCGCCCTGGTGTCTGGCCGCCTCGTGGCCCCACTTCGCCTCCTCTTCGGACTTCTGGAAGCTTCGTGCAAAAATAGGACCCTGGGCGTTGATTTCATCCAATTCCGAGAATATTTCCTTACTAGGATTTCTGAAACCAAAAACAGCAGAAAAACAACGAAGCGGCACTTCGGCATCTTGTTAATAGGTTAGTGCCGGAAAATGTAAAATAAAGCTGTAAAGTATGTATAAAACACTCAAGTATTGTAATAAAAGTAGCATGGAACATAAGAAATTATAGATACGTTTGCGACGTATCACCCATGGCTTTGCTTCTGTGATCGCTCAGGCTGCTAGGATACCGGAGAACCGGCTTAAGGCTCGTAACCTAGATCAGGATCTGCGTAAGGAAGTTCTTGCCGGCAAAAGTACCTCTATATCTATGAGCATTGTAGAGAAGCCTAAGTACAGTAGCCCGGATAAAACCATAAAAGCTGCTAAGGCCGCAATGGAAATGTGTGAATCGTTATCTGGAGATGAATTAGCAAAGCAGCAGGATAGAGTTAGAGAATTACTCGATGTGATACAGGCACAAAATGATGAGCTTGCTAAAATGAACAAAGCAGCGCTCGAGGCAAAATCAGCCCGGTCAACGAAAGTTGCCGGAAGCAAATCCCATGGGCAGGCGTGGACATAGGCATCCCCAATGGGCCTGCCGAAGATGGTACCCGGGGTTTACTAAAGGCCCAGGACTTGAAGAATAAGAAGACTCGGAAGCCTATTTAGTGTTAAGGAAAGATAGTTTGTATTAGGAAAGATAGAGATTTGTAATCTTACGGGTTGGGTTCGAAACCCTCCCGAACTCTGTAACTTGTGTATTACGAAATCCTCGGCTCCACCCTCTATATAAGGGGGAGTCGAGGGACGAAGAAAGGATCGAATCTACTGTCAACAGAACCCTAGTTTTCATAATCGTCGAGTACCTTTCGGCTGAAACCTTCGAGATCTACTTGCCCTCTACTTCTAGCAAAACCCTAGTCTACAATCTGTAGGCATTGACAAATTAATCCTTTGTCAATTGGCGCCGTCTGTGGGGATTAGAGGTTGCAAGGAGCTGATCTCGATGGCACGTCCAGAATCGTCGACTTCATCAGTGGCCAGCAACGCGATGGATCGAGGTAAACGAGAAAAAACTGATCTAGTCGACTTTATTCCTCACTCGCCCTCCCGTATGGATGCATGTGCCTATCTGGAGGAGCCCATCGTCATGACGTTCGGAGAATTCCGATTTGGCGTCAACAAGGAAGGATCCTGCCGTCTCGAAGTTCCGATCTCGTCGGAATTTTCAGCGGTCGATTCTAACTTTTCGTCGAGTGACGAGGAGTTTTCGTCGCCACGTTTCGTCGACACCAAGGCAAGCGGAAAGCTCGCCAAGATCTTCAGCAACACATCTTTTGAGTCGTCTGCGGACTCCTTTATAAGCAGCGATTTCGACAGCATCGACAGCTTCAACTTCATCGACAAATCTGCTGCCATCGGAAAGGTCTTCACCAATCTATATGATGGTGTCACCAATCCTGACAAAAATCAATACACAAAATACCATCAAATCTGTGCAATTGAAGAGGCAGGCCGAACAGAACCAGAGACATCAGAGGCTTTCGACGATTTGGGAAATCCATACGTCGATCCCGCCGATCTTAGAAGAGGCTTAGGCACTAAATATGCTGGGTCTTCATCTCGCGTGAGAGTTCAACTCCCGCAGGAAGCATGGGACAGGGCCGCAAAAGCCATGGATGGTTCAGAACCAATGACCACCACTGCTACCGTACAAGAACTCCAAGCATATCAATATAGACTTGCTCGGGTGAGTAGAGAGCTGGAAAAACAGACAGCATCCTTGAATAGAAGAAAAGAGGCAGCCTACGCATCCAGGCGAGGCGTCGAGCGAGCTCGGTCGACAATCAGAAACTTCGGCAGATAGCCATAGAGAAGCTCGAAGGAGAGCGAGATCTCGGCTGCAAAATATACCTGAAGAAGAGAGAGGAAACATAATTCAAAATCTCGACATGTCCTTCATGACGATTGATACAAGGGGAAATATCATCCCGAAAACGCCAGAAGCAGGATACATGGCAACGCAAGCTTACATTCTCGCGTCCAGACCACCTCCTGGGGATCCGAGAGAACCATTGTTCAATATGGCAATGGCTGGAGTAGGAGTTATGGGAACAGCGTTTGCAGCCACGCCTCCCGAAGAAAATCCTAGGCAAAATAGTCCACGACCCACTGCAGCGGTTCAAGATCCACCAAGAACAAGTGGAGCAAGAGACACAGCAGTTCAAGTTAGGGTGGATAGAGCGCGACAAGAAAGAAGAGAACGTCAGCATTCACCAGAAGTTGCCGACGAAGATATGTGTGGACTCCCGTGCTTTACGAGAAGAGTTCGAAAGACTCGAGTCCCAAAAGGGTTTAAGTTACCCGAGAATTTCAAGAAATTCGACGGCCTACAAGATCCCGAGGATTGGCTCGTTGATTATCTCGAGATGGTGAAGCTAGTAGGAGGAACCAGAGCAACATCCATGCAAAGTATCCAAGTTCACTTAAGTTCCAGGGAGCCAACTTTCAACACAGCCAAGGATTCAAAAGAGGTGCAGATCCACCCGACGGACCCAAAGAAAACGACATCCATTGCAACAAACATGGATATCGCATAGGAAAGCGCGCTCGTCGAGTTCCTCCGTGAGCACTGGAAAATCTTCGCATGGTGTCCAGCTGACATGCCAGGAGTACCCAGGGAACTTGCCGAGCACCACCTCAACTTGGATCCTCTCGCGAGACCAATCAAACAACCTCTGCGGCGCTTTTCGGAACCAAACCGCAAAGCTATGTTATCAGAAATAGATCGACTCAAAGATGCTGGTTTTATTAAAGAGATATCTACAGAAGCCACATGGGTAGCTAACCCAGTGATGGTGCCGAAGAAACACACGAAAGTCCTTCGCATGTGTGTCGACTTTACGTGTCTCAATAAACACTGTCCTAAGGATCACTTTCCCCTCCCAAGGATCGATCAAATCATCGACTCCACGGCAGGATGCGAACGTCTTTCCTTCTTGGACGCGTACTCTGGTTATAACCAGATCAGATTAAAAGAAGAAGATGAAGCCAAAACAGCGTTCATAACACCTTACGGCGTGTTTTGTTATGAAACAATGCCCTTTGGTTTGAAAAACGCGGGAGCAACATACCAGCAGATGATGCAGAAGTGCCTTGCAACACAGATTGGAAAAAATGTACAAGTCTACATTGATGATGTCATGATAACATCAAAGAAGGGGTCAACACTAATCGAAGATTTGAAAGAAACCTTCGACAACCTCGACAAGTTCTGCCTCAAGTTGAACTCGACAAAGTGCTCCTTTGGCGTTCCTGCGGGAGAACATCTCGGGTTCTTAGTATCAGCAAGAGGAATTGAAGCTAATCCCGAAAAAATACAGGCCATCGTAACTATGAGGAAGCCAACAAAGTTGAAAAAAATACAACAGCTGACGGGGCGAGTCGCGGCTTTAAGCAGATTCGTCGCCAGGCTAGGAGAAAAGGCGCTACCGTTCTACGCATTGATAAAACAAGGGGAGAAATTTCAATGGAACGAGGAAGCAGACAGGGCCTTTGAGAACCTCAAGCGCACAATTTCGACACCACCAATCTTGGTGGCGCCTAAAGAGAAAGAACCTCTCCTTCTATACATTGCAGCCACACCTCAAGTGGTCAGCACGGTTCTGGTAGTCGAGAGAGAAGAAGAAGGAAAGCTTCATGGAGTTCAGAGGCCAGTATATTTCATCAGCGAAGTACTGTCGCCTTGAAAACAGCGGTACCCTCAATACCAGAAACTGGCATATGGAGTATTCACGACAGCAAGAAAATTGTGACACTATTTTTCGGCGCACCCGATAATAGTGGTCAACAAAGCTCCTCTGTCAAATATATTGAACAATCTAGAAGCTACGGGTCGCGTCTCCCTTTGGGGAATAGAACTTTCCCCTCGGGACATCACGTATGAAAAAAGAAAGGCAATAAAATCGCAGGTTTTACCGGATTTCATTGCAGAGTGGATGGAGCTACAAAACACAGGGCCTCCAGATTTATCGTGAACCTGGACTATGAACTTTGACGGGTCCAAAAGGTTGGAAGGCGCCGGAGCAGGCGTGATATTGGTATCACCTGAAGGCGACAAGTTGAAGTATGTCTTACGGATGACGTTCCCAAACGCGTCCAACAATGAAGCAGAATACGAAGCTCTCATACACGGGATGAAGATGGCGAAGGCCTGCGGTGCAACCCGACTGAAAATTTTCGGCGACTCACAGTTGGTGGCACAACAAGTTATGAACCAATGTGATGCAGTCAATGAAAGCATGATAGCATACAAGGAGATGTATAATGAGCTGGAAAAACTGTTTGATGGATGTGAGGTAAACCACATCAGCAGATTTAGCAATGACGAAGCCGATGTCCTTGCAAACATCGGGTCACAATGTCTCGCGATCCCTCCAGGCGTGTTTTGGGAAGAAATAAGCGAGAGATCAACAAAGCCAATGAAAACAAAGAAAAAGGAGAAGGAAGAGAAATCTTCGGGTACCACCAAAGAATCATTGGAAGAAGAAGAAGAAGAAGAGGAACAAGAGCTAGTCATGATGGTGCAAATTCCATGGATGCAGGCATACATATCATACATCCTAAGGAAAACAATACCCGACGATCCAGTTGAAGCAAGGCGAATAATTAGACGATCTAAAGCTTTTACTGTGGTAAAAGGGGAGTTGTACAAGCGAAGTATCTCAGGTGTGCTACAGAGATGTGTCACACCCGAAGAAGGAAGGATAATCCTGAAAGATGTACACGAAGGAATATGCAGGCATGCAAGCAGTCGAGCTATTGCGGCCAAAGTCTTCAGAGCGGGATTTTATTGGTTAACAACAATTGAGCACGCAAAAGAAATAGTGCGAACTTGCGACGTGTGTCAAAGATTCTCCGCCAAACCTCACTCTCCAGCAGCAGAATTGATGCCCAATCCCGCTGTCATGGCCCTTTGCTCAATGGGGTCTCGACATGGTGGGAAAACTACACAAAGCTTCGCCAGGAGGATATGAGTATATGCTCGTTGCTGTCGACAAATTTACTAAATGGATAGAAGCAAAGACGATAAATTCACCGGACGGCGCGTCGGCAATCAAGTTTGTGAAAAGCATCGTCTTTCAATTTGGAGTCCCTCACAGCATCGTCACAGACAACGACAGTAACTTTACATCCAAGGAGTTCAAAGCATACTGTGCAGAAGTGGGCATCAAACTGAGTTTTGCGTCCGTCGCACATCCACGGACCAACGGTCAAGTCGAGAAAGCCAATGTCATTATCTGCAATGGTATCAAGAAGCGCCTGTTGGGACCATTGGAAAAAGCTCGGCATACTTGGCCGGAGGAGCTGCCAAGCGTGTTGTGGAGTATTCGAACAACACCAAATACGGCGACGCAGGAGACGCCGTTCTTTCTGGTCCATGGAGCCGAGGCAGTCCTGCCGATAAAAATAGAGCATGATTCTCCAAGAGTTATAGAATATGATGAAGAAACTTCGAGAAAAGCCTTGGAGGATGATGTCGACGCACTTGATGAAGCTCGAGACGAAGTCCTGTCACGAGTCGCCAAATATCAACAGGACCTGAAAAACTACCACAGTCGACGATTGCGACCAAGATCCTTCCAAGTTGGTGACTTGGTTTTGCGACTTAATCAAAAAAGTCATGAAAAACTCGAGTCGCCATGGCTTGGACCTTACATCGTCACAGAAGTAATCGAAGGAGGAGCATACATAATCAAGGACAAGAAGACGGGGATTGCTGAGCCAAATCCTTGGAACGTGGCGCAACTCAGGCGTTTTTACGCTTAGATGACGAAATATAGTCTCCTCTGTAAACATACAATGTACTGAAACGCCCGCGAGTTTTCAGACGCACTCTTTTCCTTTCTCGGGGCACCGAGTGGGGCCGGGAAAGGTTTTTAATGAGGCGGGCTCGCGGTGCTGCAATATAATAAAAATAGTGGAACAATATATCTTTTCGACAGGCTCGGGGGCTTCCCCCCTACAAGATACATATATATATATATATATATATATATATATATATATATATATATATATATATATATATATATATATATATATATATATATATATATAGGTCTGCTTATTCTCGAACCGGTTCGAGAATAACTATTCTCGAACCCTTTCGAACTTCCTAACTTATGGCATGCGAACTTCCCGTGAGTCTTCATATTTTCGCGTCCCACGTCCCGCTCGCGTCCCGCTCCCGCGCGCGTGTGAACTTCCTACGAGACAGCGAACCGTTACGTGTCCCACCTCCCGCTCGCACCCACCTCCTCCGTGCTCGTTCCCCACCCCTGCTCGCTCCCGATCTCTTCCATGGCGATTTCCTCCCTGCTCGCTCCCGAGCTCTTCGCTGCTCGCTGCCGATCTCCTCCCTCGCTCGATTCCTATCGGAGAAATTCGTCGACGGCGGCTCCTCATCTCCGTGCTCTCCTCCGACGCTTCACCGACGAATTTGTTCTCCACGGCTGCACCGCAGATCGTCAATATTCTGCGGCACAGTTATTCCATGCTAGCTCTACGCTGCTCTTATCTTCTTTTTATCCTCAGCTGCAGATTGGTTTTTTGATGGCTGTCACACAGGTCCGGCGTCCTTCTTCGTTAAATCTTCTACGTTCATGGCTCCGCCCTTACTCCTCCGCGTGTTGTTCTCTACGGTAATGGTTTTTCGGTATGTATCCTCCATGGTTTGTTGATTGATAGGTTCTGCTTGATCCTAATACACGATTTCTTCACAGATCTATGTTACTGCTTAGTTCATTTTTTGCGCATGCTCCTGTAGTTATTTTTTTCTCACTTGATGCAGTGATGACGCGGTGGCCTTCATGCTTACAATTGATGTATCAACATAATCCAGATTTTTTTTGGCATCTGTTTTGTTTTTTCATACGCACTAGTGAATGTTTTTGTTGTTATAACTAATGAACTTCTTTAATTTTATGATGTGAACTACCGATATGCATGAACTTTTCTCAATTTCCTGTTTCATTTTCATGATACAGATAAGTTGGGGCCTCTGTTTTTCATGTAAATCTACTTTTGAGCATATATGTATTTCTCTGTTAGTAAACTGTGAACTTCTCATTTATGTATAAAACAGATTCGGGAGGTAGCATGGAATAAAATGAATTAGTTAGGGAAGGTGGGGGGGGTTGGGGGGGGACCCCCCATACTAGGAAATGAATAAAAGGAATTTAACAAATGTTTTAAAACAGAGTAAAATACCCTTTTTTAAAAATGAGTGAACTCCTTGCGTTTTCATAAGTGCACTTCGTATTGTGGTGGGGAACTCCCATCCTCCATATTTTAGGAAATCAATAAATGGTTTTAAAACATAGTCAAATACTTTTTTTTAAGTTGAGTGAACTCGATTGTTTTTCATGTAAATCTACATTGAGCATGTATGTATTTCTCTGTTAGTAAGCTGTGAACTTCTCATTAATGTACAAAACCGAGTCGGGGGCTAGCATGGAATAAAATTAATTAGTTAGGGAAGGGGGGGTGGGGGGGGGGACCCCCCCCATACTAGGAAATGAATAAAAGGAATTTAACAAGTGAGAAAAACAGAGTAAAATACCTTTTTTAAAATGAGTGAACTCCTTGCGGTTTCAGAAGTACACTTCGTATTGTTGTGGGGAACTCCCATCTGCCATTTTTAGGAAATCAATAATTGGTTTTAAAACCTAGTGAAATACTTTTTTTCAAGTGAGTTGAACTCCTGACTGTTTTATCAAGTGCACTTCGTAATGGTTGTGTGGTCGGTGCGGTTTTGACCCCCCCACCATATAATTTTTCCTTTTTTCACATAAAGTGAATCGCAGTCGCAGTTTCATGTGAACTTCCTGTCGTTTCTATCTGACTGACAGAGGTAACGTTTAGTGTTTTTTTATTATTGTTGCCTCTTTTTTTTTATTATAATTTTCTTGCAGTTATTTCCCAACCCCCTTTTTACTCCGCTTGTCTGTGCCTTCGTCTTCTCTCTCCCCACTTCCCACTCGCAGACGGACCATCCTAAACCTGCTCCATCCTCTCCGCAATGGCGGCGGCGCTCTAGGTAGCTGCTGCCCCCGCATGGTTTTCCTCTCCCCGTCCCTTGTTCTTATTCCTTTTTCTACTCGAAATCCACCATTTCCCCTTTGTTCTAAACCCTAGGTCCGCTGCAGTTTCCTCGTCCTCGCCGTCTTCGGTGTTTGCCGACGATATTTCCCCGTTCGGCCGGCGGTTGGAACTCCGGCCGCTCCTCTGATTCGTCTCGCGGTGGTTCTACTTCGTCCCCGGACGGGCTGCTCGTCTTCAAATTTTGGGTTGGGAGTCCGTCCCTCTTTTCTATTTTTCTGGTGATGGATAAGGATTCTCCGACCGGTGGTGGAGGTTTGTTTTCGGTTTTGTAAATTCATGCTTTTTTTGCGTTGTCAACAATGAAATAAACATATTATTTTGTAATGTTTGTTTGTTCTGTCCTATGATTTGACCACTTTTTTTTGTGTGCTAGGGTTTGCTTTCTGTAGGCTTTGATCTGTGTTATAATTCCCTGTGGTCACCATTTATTGTTGTGTCTATTTATGTGTTTTCTATATAGGACATGTTATGAATTACTTGTCATTTAAATGAACTCACTATATTAATTATGTTCATTCTCTGTATTTATAATCTTTCTTTTCATGTATAGGCTGTTTTTTTAAGTGAATCATGAAATTAACATTTTGCTGTACATAGGAAGTATAAGTCTGTACATTTGTTCTTTTTTTTATGTGTTTGATAGTGAAATTTTTTGTTTTTTGTGTTTTTTTAGGCAAGGTTTTTGATCATGTTGATGATTGTGGTGATGCTGTGTTTTCTGGGTTGGGGAATCTACCTTCTAATGTTACAGATGATGCTGATGATTCAGGTTAGCAACATACATATGTGAACCTCACAAACATTTTCAAGTGAACTTCCTTTTTCTGCAATGCATACAATCTTTTGTTGTTTACATGTCCTTTTTTGTGTTTATGCAGCTGACCGGACTATAAGAGAATCTGCGGAGTTGCTTGAACCAGGATTTTGCTTGCATATTCTTCCGACGAGTGTACCGCGGTTCTTAGATATCCCTGTTTTTGATAGGACTCCTGCTGTGGAGAAGGGTAACATGGGCAGCCCTGTCTTTGATTATACTCCTCTTCGGCAAGTTCTTGAATCGAAACGAGTTGAAGCTACACCTGTGATGGAAGAAACCCAATCTCAATCTGTGGTTGGTACTCAAGTAGTTACTCGAGATTATATGGTTGAAGAACAGCTTGCGAAGGAAAAGGAGAGACAAGCTGCTAAATTAGCTCAGCACCAGGAGAAATTGACTACATATTACCGGAAATACCCTGCGAAAGCAAAGTCTGTTAAGGGTAATGCGGTTGTCCATGATGTTCCACGTGACGGCGAGGGTGCTGAAAGCACACGTGATGAATGTGCTGCTGAAACTATTCCTCCTAAAGTGAGGAAAGAAAGGGGTGTTTGCGGGAAGTATAAAGAGAATTCACCTTTGGCGAAAGCTGCTTGCTGCTAGCTGCCTTGCCAGGCGAAATCCTGTGCAGCGGACATACTCCCCGACTACCACTCAAGATGATGTTGCTGCTGACAAGGTTATTTTTTTATGTTCTTTTTTGTTTATTCTGTTAAATACCTTTTTTGGCCACTTTTACATAGTTGTACCATTGTGAACATCTCTTTTTGTTATTTTTTAAAATCTTTGCTCATCTGTGCGAGGTACAAATCTGTGCGGCGCAGCCTCAGTGTTGCTTGCTCTTGTTCGGTCCACGGTTGCTTCGAAACGAGTTTCATCTCTCGGGAAATCACGTCTTGGTCACCGTAAACGTAAGATTGATGTTGATGAGACATATGTCCCAGATTCCACCGAAGATGGTGTTGCTTCGCTGGCAAGGTTATTTTGTTTGTTCATTTTTACATAATTGTACCACTGTGAACTTCTTTGTTTATTGAATCTGAACTCTTCCCTTTCTATGCATCTCATTTTATGTAGTGCAATGCTAAGAAGAGTCGTACAGAAGTGGTTAGCGATGAATCAGACTTTGAAGCTCCTGCCAAGGTTAGTGTAGTGTGAACTTCTGTGTTCATGTTGGTGTGAACTTCCTTTTCTCATTGATTTTTTTTTGTGGTTTCTATACCAGGTCAAGAAAGTTGGTAGGAAGCCAAGCCCTTCTAAACCTGTTGTTTCGGAAGGTGATTCGAAGAAAGTTTTGAAAAGGCCGACAAAGAAAACTATGGCTAGGAAGAGGAAGGCAGTTGAAGATCTTGATGGTGAGAAGACGCGTTTTCAGCAAACTATTCGCTATTCTCTTGGTGAAGTGCGTTCGGCTGCAGGAATGTTAAAAGAGCATCACAGATTGAAGGTTGAGCAAGCTGGTTTTGGCTGTGTTTTTCAGTGGGTCCTGGAGGGTAACATATCACGTGTTCTCATGTGTTATTTGATGAAGACTATTGACACTTCTACTATGAAGGTGGCTTGTGGATCTGGCAGAGTTCTAGAGGTTAATAGAGACAGTGTTCATCAGGTGTTTGGTTTTCCTATAGGAGGTGATACTCCTATACTGCCTGCAGAATCTGGACATGACGAGTCATTGGCTCTTTTGAAACAAGAGTTTGGGTTCGAAAGCAATGCTAGTATTGAGCCTAAAGATCTGCGTCAATTGTTGTCCGATCTTGTTGAAGACCCCGAGAAGGAAGATTTGGTACGTTAAGGTCTTCTTTGCCATTCTTTTTAGCAAGCTCATATGTCCTGGTTCAGCTACCCGTGTCGGTAGGGAAGGCTGCAATGCTTGTGAACATGGATTATGATAAGATGGCAAAGATGGATTATTGCCGACTTGTTGTTGATGAGTTGAAACGAGCTGCTACTAAATATCAAGACCCCGATATCCCTCGAGTTGGGTTAGAAGGGTGTCTTGTTATCCCCACTGTTATGTATCTTGACAGCATTTTGTTACCACCACATTCTGTCATGCATACTCGAACTCCTCGCGCAAACTTTCTGCATGAGAAGCCGCTCAAGGCTATTTACAAAATGGACATTGAAAGGAATGGTGGACCAGATTTGATGAAGTACAAGTTTGGCAGAATTGTGGTTAGTTTTTTCAAACTGTAACCCTTTTTTTATGTGGCATCTGATCTTCATACTACATCGCAAGTGAACTTCCTAAGTCTTTTTTTTTTTTAAATTTTTTATGTTGCATCTCAATATTTTTTTTTGTATCCCAAGTGAACTTACCTAGTTTTGTATATATTTTTTTAATTGTTATCTGATCTTCATACTACATTATGCATCATCTGAACTTCAGTTTTTTCTGCTAAGTGAACTCCTTTATTACAATGCAGTGGAAAGGCCGCAACCAAATTGCTTATTCATATCGGTATCGTGTGGAAGATCTAATTGTTGATCTCAATGAGGGCACCCATCGCAGGCGAGCTCGATGTTGGCATTGCCAATGAACATCCTGTCGGAGGTCATTGCGAGATGCCATTTTCGCAACTTGCTGATGTCAACACGAAAGACAAGCACCAGTCCGCTTCAACTAGTGATGGGAAGCCTTCTGCTGGTGTTATTGATGAGATTGGATCACTGTTGCATAAAGTTGAGTATCTCTCTCGTACGATTCCGACTACAAGTCGATCGTGTGAAACAATTTCAAGGTCGGCTTGCTTGATGGTACTTTCCCCAGTTTTGAAGCATTGGATGAACTGGCAAAGCGTGAAACATCGCTCCTTGATAGCTTGAGGGGTGCTTTGTCTTTAATGCGCACAGGTTTTCTTGATTTTGGTATGAATCAGGACTCTTTGTGCAAGCAGTATGAGAGCCGTGTAAATGTATCAGGCAATAATAATGTTGAAAGTAATGTTATGAAGAATATTTCTTCTTCTGTTGAAGATGTTGATGCAGGACTTGGTCAGTCAGCTGCTGAAGCTGAGGTATAATTAGTCATTCTTTTACTTATGTCCATCCCTTTTTATGTGAACTTCCTTTTTTATCTCTTGTTTTGTGCTATTACACATATGTGAACTTCTGTGTTTTTTCATGTGAACTTCCTTATCTTTTCTTTTTTGTTATCCTCTTATTTTTTTGCGGGGAAGATGCTAGGATTGCTTGAGGAAAATGCACCTCGGAATTCGGGAGATGGTGATTATGCACCTGTGAATGATGGGTTTGTTCGTCCGGCAACCCCTCAATGTCCTCCAGCTTTTGCTGGTGATCATGTTGAAGATGCAGTTTTTGATAAATCACCTCCTTTAGCTGAGGTATTTTTTTTTGTGTTTTGCAATTTATTTTTTTATTTTTTTATAGTTGCGCTTTTGTTTTGTTTTTTGTTTGTGTATATGAACTACTCCATCTTCTCCATCTGAACTTCTGTTTTTTTTTTGTTGGTAGGTAAATGAAAAGTGTGTTGAGAAGGATGGTCTTCCAGATGACAGTGATGACAATTCATCTGTTGATCGTTATTATGTCAAGCATAATTTTGTCCATCCGGCAACCCCTGAAACTCCTCCTTTAGATGACAGTGATGGTAATTCTGGTGGTGCCGGTGACAAAGTTGCTGATCATTATTCTGAGTTAGACCCTGTTGGAAAGGGGAATTTATTTCCTGAGATAGTTGCACATTCTGATGGAGACAAAGATGCTGAACACCATGCTGAAGATTGTGCAGTTACTGGAAAAGGTTTCTCAATTCCTGAAGATCTTGTAACATGTCAGGATGGAAATGATGTGAAGGATGCTGCCCAACTACCTGGCATTGGTGCAGTTGTTTCCAAAACATGTGCTGAGGCTGCTGCTGATGTTGGTGTATTACCAGCTGCTATGGATTGTAAGTCTGTTGTTGCGCATGGTCGTGAGGAAGTAGGTGTTGCTGCTGCACGTGGAGAACTGCCGGGTACTGAAGCCAATATAGAGCGCAGCACTGGTGCTGATGATGATGACAATAATGAGTTTCAGGCTGGAGATTACCATGGACGCGATGCCTCTGATTCGATTGAGCAGTCGAGCTCATTTTTTGAAGAATCAACAGATGACTTGAGCGCTTCTATTGAAGAATCCCCGCAAGACTTAGGCAAGGATATCTGAATGGGGAACATACAGTTCTCCTACCCCCACACACCCTCCCCTAATGCTAGCCCGCCTTTTTATTCTTTATGTTTACTCCTCATATATCTCTATCTAAAACCTTTTTCCCTTTTTTTTTGGTTTTTTTATGGGGGGAGGGGTGTGGTGGGGTGCTTTTGTATATGTATTTTGTTTTTTCGCTGTTGGGCATCATGTTCCATGTAAGACACTTTTCGAATGCTATGTAATGTGGCATGAGTTCATGTCGTAGTTTTCATTTTCTGCATGTATATGACTGACCGGGGTGGGGGGGGGGGGAGCGATATCGTGTGTGTGTATTTTTTTGATGGTAGCCTTCATTTGATGAACTGTGGGTCTTCTGGACATTGCAGTTTATGCACCACGTTCTTGAATATGTGAACTTCTGGAATATCATCATCTGAACTTCTTTTTTGTTCTTACATTTTGTCTGTATTTCCTTATTTTCTGCAGACCCGAGTTTATGTTCGACGCCTCCACTGTCTCGTCAACCTATGATGATTAAAATCAAAGAAGTTTATGAAAGCGTTTGCAAGTTGAGGAAAGATCCCATAAGAAGGTTCTATCTGTTTTTATGCTTTTTTCTTTTTTTTGTTTTGTTTTTTATTTTTATTAAATTTTTGTTTTGTCCTCTTTTTTTTTGTGTTTTTTTCTGCAGTAAGCAGACCCTTTTCAGGAATGACCATTGTGATTGCACGATCGGACAAATTGCTGAAGCTTTTAAACCCAACGGTTTTCTTTGTTCTCTAACTGTTTCTGTTGGAACATACTTGCTTGGTCAGAAGTACAAGAATTCTGATAAAATGGTGGTGCCATACAATTGTTCTGTAAGTTATTTCTCCATTCTTTTTATCAATTTTTTAGTTTTTTTTGTTAATGCATGTGCTTTTTTTCCCCTCCTTTATGTTTTAACCTTCTTTTTGTTTCATTGTCATGTTTGCAGAGGCAGATTTTTGAAAGAAATCTGAATTCTCGGCTTGTTCGTAATACTTTCAGCGTCGATGCTCCGGAACGTTTGGACCACAAGAAAGTGGTACTGACTGTTGTCTTTTCTCTTCTTTTCTGTACATCTGAACTTCACTAATTATGGCATGTGGACTTCCTACCTTTTTTCCCTCCCCTGTTGTACATCTTACTAAAATAACTCAGTAGTAAAGTTAAATGTGATTTCTTATTTGAGGAAATAGTCTACCTTTCATAGTTCTAACCTGTCCATTTTTATTTTTATCATTTTAATGGCAGATTCTTTTTGGTACCTTTGATCCTCCTGATCCATGTGCACCACACGTTCCTGGTCACTTCTGTGTTGTTGCTTTGAACCTTGAGAAAGAGCGTTTTGAATTGCTTGATTCGTTACGCGATATAAATGATCCGGATGGTAAGAAGTCTGTTACATACAATGGCATACGGTATCAAGAAGTTATGGTCATTAGCAGGGAATTCAAAGGGTGATCATTTTCATCCAAAATCCATCGACCACTTCAAGCTTCACTATGTTAATTCTCCAAGACAGGCAACTGCGTAAGCGTTTTTTCCCCTTTCTCTTGTTTTGCTCTTTATTCTGTATACATTGACTACAGGTTTTTTTTTTAACTAATACAATTGTTTTCTTTTATTCTTATTCTTTTGTTTGTTTTTTTTGCAGCCATGATTGCGGGTTCTTCATGCTACAGATCCTTGATTCTTACGATGGCGAAAGCATGTGCTTGTTCGATCAAAAAGACATTCTAAACATCAGGATGACCATGTTATATAGCTGGCTGACAGGTGGAGACTTCAATATCGATTTGAAAGATGTTTTAGGTGTTGATCCTGGTATGATTTTTACCTTTTCGCAAAATATGTCGTTGGCTATGCTCTATAACACATGCTTTTTTTGGACTGCAGGTGTTTTGTAAATTTTGTTTTTTGATTCGAAGTGAACTTCCTGGTTTTGTATACTTTTCATGCGGGTCCATCTCTTGGTATCGAGGAAGACAATTTCTCACTTTTCGAGACTCGATCATTCACACCGAAGTTCGGATTATTCCTGAAGAGAATTTTGATAGTCTTGTAAGCAAGACAAATAAGATTATCCGGAGGTCTGCATTCCAACACCGAGAAAATCTTCTAGCAAAAAGGTTCACGACATCGCACTTTGAAGGGGAAGGCTGATGTAGTTTTGCTCGACGAAGATGACGATTCGATGACTTTGTCACTCGGCTTGGTAAGAAGCTTCTTGCGAAGCCCATTACAAAGGATGTTCGGCGATGCTCTCCGACCAGCGGTGATGATTTTGAAACTCGAAGCCCAAGCGGTCTAGTGCTAAAAATGCTGGTTCTTTCGAATAAAAGGCCTACTAAATTGTCCAATAAGTTCAGGGAAGAAGTTCCAAACTTTGTACCATATGTGTTTCCCCATTTATCCAAGGCCAAGCAAATGATGGAGTTAATTCTAAGCAAGGAGTACATCAAAGCTCATGGAAGGTATGTTTTTCATACTTATTTATTACTTAGTTTATTTATTTTTGTGGCATATGAACTTCAAACACTGTTCTAAGTGAACTCCCCTAGTTCCTTATTTGTTTTCGTTTATGAGAGTTTCATTTTTTTATATGCTAAGTGAACTTCCCTAGTTTTATATACATTTTTTTTTGCTTTTTGTATGTGTGTGCAGTGTCCCTCTGGTGAAGTTCAGCAATCCTTTTGATGATCCTGTTTTAATTGATGCCAAGTACATGTATAAACTGTTTGGCCGCTGTGAAATGTTGGAATCCGACATGATGGATCGCATCATCAATTACTGGAAGGATGATCCAGGGATGAAATATATTTTTGAATCTGGCTCCCGTGTTTTGATGTCACCTCATACTATCCCTGTAGGTTTTTTCAACAGATAAAAATTTATTTTTCACATATACCTTTTTATGCATACACTTATTTTGTATACCTTCTTTTTTTTTGGGTTGTGTTTTTTCCTTTGTTTTTGTGCAGTACTTGCTTGATTTTGCTCCATTCAAGCTAAGGGACAGCAAGGGTAATCCATTACCGAGACCACCTTTTGATGTGAAGTCTGCTGCTAACATGTTCAAGCATTATGTTCGGCCTAATGAAAATTTGCTGAAAGCAAAGTTGGTATGCTTTTTAATCTGAACCTCTTCATTTTGGTGTAGTGAACTTCCTTTTAGTTTTTTTTGTTTTCACGTGCGTACTTCCTTTTTTGTTAATTTGGGTTGTTGCTGAACAGATCATCATTCCTCATTTCATGCATGAGCATCACTCTGTGTATGTTATGAACAAGTACACTGGTACGTTGGATATCCTTGACACTAGGAGGTATACTGGTCTGGCACATACTTCAAGGAGTCGGCACCACGAGGATCGTGTTGAGATTGTACGTGGTTTTCTTTTCATCATTTCTTGGTTTGCTTTTTCACTGCAATCATTTTTACTTTTTATGTGAACCCATCTGTTAATATAATGTGAACTTCCCATCCTTTTTTCTTTTTTATGTGTACTACTGCAACCATTCAAACTTTTTTGTCTGTACTGATACGTTTTTACAATATGAACTTCCTAGCTATTTTTTATATTTATTTAAACTGCTGAAACCATCTTACTGTGTGTGTTAATTTGATATGTTTATTACACTTG
Source organism: Lolium rigidum (assembly GCF_022539505.1). Lineage (NCBI taxonomy): Eukaryota > Viridiplantae > Streptophyta > Magnoliopsida > Poales > Poaceae > Lolium > Lolium rigidum. Next base: position 115,041,096 of record NC_061508.1, on the reverse strand, counting down.
TAACTTCCCAGCTTTTTATATGTTTTTTAAACTGCTGAAACTATATGTAGTGTGTGTGAACTGATATGTCAGTACTATGTGAACTTCCTAGCTTTTTCTTCCTTTTTTGTTTTTAAACTGCTGAAACCATTAACTTTTTTGTTTTTTTTTTGTTTTCGCAGATTAATAGGATGGTGGCCTTGTTAAAACAGGTGTATGGTGTTGCGAGAATTTAACAAATATAATGGTAATATACGGTGGGATGTTGTTGTCGACAGGTGTTCATATCCAAAGACTTCGGCACAAGGGGCTAATGAGTGTGGCTTCTATGCTCTAAGAATTTGCGCTACATACGGTGGTGATAAGATTGCTGATAATATAAAAAACCAGGATGTAAGTGTAGTGCTGTGGGTTTTTCATTTGTATAGCTCTTTTTGTCTTTTTTTTTACTGTTTTTTCTTATGTTTTTTTTGCATTCCTGATTGTCTACCAGCGGCGTGTTGAGGATTGGAAAGCTGAGTACATGTATCGGCTCCTATTTCATCCCAAGAATGAAATTCGGCGGAGGAGTGGCCTAGTATGTTGAAAGATCTCATGCTGCTTATTGGTCTAGGTTCGCGAGATAACCCGACAATCATTGGGATCTGCATGATGATGATCTGATTCAATTTTTTCGCAATTAGTAGTTGATAGGATATTCAACATTTTTTATTTTGTTGTTTTATTGAACTGAACTTCTCATTATGTGATTGAAATTCAGGATACAGATGTAATTAGTGATGATATGTTCTTCCTTTTTCAAAACAGCAAGCTGTACAAAATCTGTGCTGTATTTTTTGTTATTAGTGAACTTCTTTGTCATCAGAGTGTGAACTTCTATTTTTTTTGCCAGTTATGTCTGTAAAAGTATTCCCATATCTATTCGTTTTTCTCAATGCAAACTGTACTTTTTTTTGTTCCTGTATATTCAGAAATGATTTTTCATGTAGGAACTTCTGTGAACATAAACTTGCTAATCTTTTTTCATTTATAAGCGAACTTCGTACTCACTCTATGTGAACTTCTTCATAAGCATTCTTATTACATCAACAATACTTGAAACACAACCATAATTGTTCTCGGGAGTCTTGATACAAAACATAAGGTTCAATAAAGTAAAGCTGGTACATAATTTTATTTTCATAGTAAGTTTTCCAGACTCAGTTGCTAAGACGTGTCACGAAGCAGCCGAGTTCTCTTGTTCCGTCGTAGAAGCAGAACATGCAGATATCTCCATCTTTTATTTCTACACCCATTACTACATCTGGCCAATTTGTTGTCATCACTGCATTTCCAGTTGCAACTTTGTTTATCCTTACCCGTGTACCAACCCAGGCATTTGTGTTGGAGGTTATTGGAATTGTTGTTGGCTCCGTTAGATAATTCTTTAGGTGTTCTTCAGTGTATTCCTTATCGAAAGTCTGCATGAAAACACATGAAAGTGAATATCATAGCCATGTTCAGTGTATTCTTTAAGTGAACTTCACGGTTTCATTTATCCGGACTTCGATAAACATTTAAATATCGAAGACCGTAATAAAGTTTAGTAATACATGTTGGTTCAGCCAAAACTTTATATGTAATACGGGTAGTGTACGAAAATAAGTTTTGTAAGTTGGCGTTTTGGTATTACCATTTTGCCTCTCGTGATGTTGCTCGTTGTCTTCCCCATCTTGCATACATAATATGGGATTGTTGGCTTGTAGTCAAGTACTTGCTTTTTGAGATGATCCAGATTTTCCTTGGTCATTTCAACTTCATTTCCGAAGTGACGAGTGCTTGTCAAAGATTTCAAATCCACGAATAGTTGGACCTGCATAAAAAATAAGCACATTTTTAGTTCCATAAAGTATTTTTGAAAGCATTTCTATCTTTTTTTACCTCTTTTACAGGTCTCTTCATCGCTTTCATTGTCGCCGAGGATGACGTACGATGGACCAGCGAGCCATTCCTGTCACAAGATTCCAGCATAAAACATTTTTTGTACTAACAGGACCTCTGCACTTTTTTGAACTGAACTTCCACTTTTAGTTTTCATGTTTTTATGTTATTCTGTTGTCTACATTTTAAACTCCAACTTCTTTTATTATATATTTTTTTAAGTTTCCCAATAACAGTATACTAATGCCGGCTGGATACATGTTTGTAGATTTTAAAACCCTCCAACTTATTTATTTTTTGTATATTGTTTTTCCATTTCTTTGCACAAGTGAGCTTCTCGAGAGTTCTTATCTGAACTCCTCGTCTTGTTCATTAGTGTATATCCCCCCCCTTCCACCACCACCCTCTGCCTAACATGTTTTTTGATAGATCTATCGTACGCAAACCATTTTTTAAGTAATCTGTAAGGTATTTATTTTGTTAAGTTGTTAGATCTTGTTTTTTATACTAGTCTAGATTCAAAATCACGGCCATGAAGGATGAAAGAGAGGAAGATCCACGGCGTTTCAATGAGTAGATGGGATGGGGATGGGTTAGACGCACCTTCTTTTGTTAGGCAATCCCTTCGCTTTTCTTATGCTGGATTACTTTTTTTGTAGATCTTGCTAGACTTCTCTTCTTCTTTCTTTTCTCTGTTCTTTGTTCTCCCTTTGCTCTTTCCTTCGACTCCTCCCGTGGGATGTTTCTTCCAGCGGAACACCAGGCAGTGTTTGAGTTTGGTGGTTTGGGCGTGGTTTGGTGGGTGCGGGGTGGTTGGTTGGTGTGGAACAACTTTTTATTTTTTCAGTGTTTTTACTCTGTGCGAACGTCTGCACTGTTATCACGTGAACTTCTTTTATAGTCTTTTTTATGCTTTTGTTTTGTGCTTACACGTGAACTCAAAACTGGCCCCGGATAAGATCCTTTTTTGTTTGTTATCCCGCACGATTTTTTTGTTTTTTTGTGGTTATCTCTCGGCTGTTTCTGTTTTGATTGGATATGTATTGGTTTGTTCCCTGAATTTGTGGATCACGACATCTGTTGTTACATTTTTCTGGAACTATAAATACATGTTCTTTTTCCTCTGCGGTGCACGTGAATCACCAATCCTTTCTTCTTTTCTTTTTCTTCTGTCCACCGATTGCATGGCAAAAGCTCCTTTTTCCCACGAGTACACCTTCCCTGCCATGGCACAACCACTATGAAGGTTTTGTACACGAATGCGAGCAGCTAGTGTTGAGGAGTGGATCACCAATCTTCGAAGCTTCCCTCGATTATTCTGCTAGGAAGATCGTTGGTCTTGATGTTGAGTATGACGGACTCGGTGGTACCTATTTCAATCCGAAGAAAGCTGCTTGTGATCCAGCTATGTGTTGGCACCGATGTTCTTGTGTACCACATATGCCATGCTGATGAGAGGAGTGAAAGTTTGTTTCAGTTTCTTCATGGCTATAGGTACATTTTTGCTGGGTTTTGCATCGCAGAAGACCTCAACGTTCTCTCACGTTCAAAGTTATATTGTCATAATCTGAAGGATATCCAGGCAATATGGAGAGATCCGGACAATAAGAAGAAACTTCAAGGCCTGAAGGATGTTGCTGGAGCTATTATAGATCCAATCTATCTTGAGATGAAGGATGGTTTTGGAAGGAGAGAGCACAGGATGTGGGTTGATCCGCCGCCTCTACCGCCAAAGCATTTGGAATATGCTTGCACGGGATGCATATGCAACGTACGAGGTTTTTCGAAGGCTCGATGTGTTTGAGAGGGGCTTCTTCGCCTTATTCAAACACCCTGAGAAGAAGCGTGGCAGGGATTGGTGAAGATTTTAGTTTTGTAGGGACATTTTTCTTTTTTTTCCTATGATCAGATTGTAATCGTTTATTTTTCCCTACATTGTTTTTAGGTTTTATGTTTAAGAGAACTCCTTGTTTGGTTAGATCTGAACTTCGCACTCATTTTTTTTTACATTATGTTTCCATTCACATTTATTCATTTTATAATACAATGAAGATGTCCCTATTTTTACTTGTTTTTTGCAATCCTATCTGTTTCCGTTCATTTTTTTTAATAATTCAGTACTTTCACACTCATATTGGAGTCTGAATTTTTACTAGTTTTTTGTTTTAATTTATTTTACAACGCAAATAGTATGTGAGAACTTCGCAGCTGTTGATATCTGTACTTCTTTTTTTGCATGTGTGTTTTTGTTTAATTTTCGTACTACCTTTTTTTCACCCTTCATAAATAGTGAACTTCGTTGACAATTGGCTGTGAACTTCCTACTGTTAAATATTTTTTTAATCAACATGCACGTGATCGCTGGAAGTAGCACGAACAAATAGTGAACTTCAGCAGTATATTAATGTAATTTTTCGTCAGTAACTAACTACATATTTTTCTTTCAATAAACAAGTGAGGTCTCTATAGTTTTTTGAGCAATTCCTATTCTATTTTTCCTTTTTTGTTCTATCTCTTTCTTGTACTTCTCCTTAGAACTGCTGGTGTAGTCTGTGTTTTCTTCCTGTTCTTCTCCTTGCTTCTATCTTCCATGGTGTTGCTATCATTTTCTGTTGACTGTAGGTGTAATAGTTGTTCCTCAAGCTGCCTTCTTGCGCAAGTTCTGGAGTTGTGTCCCCTTATCTTATTGCATGAACTGCAAACTTTCACCCCTTGTGGTTTCACTATCGCATTATCACTTGTTTGTCGTTCTAGAATCTGTTGCTGTAGTATCTTTTCCTTGTTGGGGCATGTTGATGCGTAGTGTCCTAGCCTCGGGTTGCATGCTGCTCGCATTTCCTTTTCCTCCCTTTTTATTTAAGTTTTCCAGTTTGTCATCCACATCCGGTGTATTTTGTGTTTCTTCTTGCTCAGTGATATCTTCATCCTCATCTTCTTGCTCATATTCTTCATCATCCGTCTCATCTTCGAAGCATTCACCCTCATCTGTGTCCAGTTTTTCCTCATCATCATTCTCTGGGATGTGCTGGCGAGCAAGCAAGTTTCTTATGCGCACCTTGATATTTCTCGAAGACGCTCGTAGGCCCATACACCTTCTCATGTGTTTCCAAGAGCTTTTTAGCTAGCTGCCTTGCCTTGCGGGTTCCGGAATTGTGGCCATCAATTTTATTGCATGTTCCGCATATTCTTGTACCTTTCGGTCTCCCGTATTCATCCGGTTCCGGTTCGGACGGGCGGGTACGGGTTGTTTGCATTTTCCATTCTTCCTTGCAGCATCCGTAGTCTTGCTCCCTTTTGTTATTGCAAGTAGTGGTGGCTGTATATCCGCATATGGATCATTGTTCTCAGCGGAGGAATGTCGTTCGCTCGCCGGTTTCTCGTGTTGTGTTTTCTTGATTCGAGGACTTGCTCATTGTTCTCCATCTCTGCATCCTCAATATTCTCCGGCTCCGCTTCCTCATTGTCCGAGCGGGTATTGGCATCTCCGAAGGCGAGATAATGCTATTTGGAATTTTGCTTCCGAAGAGCATCCTTTGTTTATAATTTTAACCGCTTCACTCGTAAAGGATTGTTCGTCCGTATTCAATTGAAGTCCCATCATCCGTTGTTCTCCTGTAGTCTCGCGGTTGAAATCGGGGTTTGTCACTGCATCTTTGGTGTATCTCCGGAGTATATACTTGTTTGGTATCTCATCCGGGCGTAGGTGCTCAAAGACAGCTATGACATGATGGCGAGAACAACCTCGCGCGTGCATAAACATAACATTAGCTTGGTTAATTTTTTATTTTTGTGTCAACAATTACTTTTTTATGCATACGTAGTGTAATACAACCAAAGCAATTGCTTGGAAGAGGCTTTTTTCTTTTTACCTGTATGTTCCCACGGTTTACATTCACATTCATAACGGCCTTCAACTTCATCCGCTAGCACTCGGAATTCATGTCTTGACCAAGCGAACTCTTTACTCGATTGTAGTGATGCACAAGGTAATTGTTGGGATTGTCTCGGGAAGTCTTAATGCGGAAAGTCGTGCTGTGATATTGCCGCTCCCGGAAAACCGAGTACACTTGCCCGTGTGTACTTATCCATCACTCGTGCCTCGAAACCATACACGGTGATCTGTTTTCCTTGTGCCCCGCAATTTTGAGATTTTTGTCCATGCAAAAGTCATTGTCGTGAACATCAAACATAATATAACTTTTTATATATATATATGAACTCCTAACCAAACAGTAGTGAACTTCCATGCAATTGCATACTTTTTTTTCGAAAACAGATTATACTTTTTTATGTACATAATGACCCCTAACCAAAACACTTGTGAACTTCCATACATCTCTTCATACTTTTTTTCCCTTTTTTTGTTATCATCCTATGTTTTTCAAATTATGAAGCATATTTTTTTTATTAATATAAATCGTGAAATCGAGCACTCACCGTTGATGCATTTGTCTCTGCATTCTCTGCTTCATGCCTTGCCTGTATGCAGTTGTTAACTTGTTTAACAAAAATGTGGAGGTTGTCTCGTTCAGTGACAAAACCCCTTTTCAGCACAAAGTTCATGCTCTCGCTTCTTTGTGTTGAAGTCATGCGTGCACAGAATACCTCTTTCCGATGAAGTCGATATATATCCACAATTTCCTTTCAGCCCATAAGTTAATCATGACATTTATATCATGCAGATTGTACTTTTCAATCAAAGCCTTCCACGCATCTTCAAACTCGGATGGCATTAGGGGATGGTTCGGAATTGCGATCGACAGATCCTTCAAATCGGGGAATAGTTTATAAAGCTTTTTCGGCGGGTCCTTATGCTTGTTCATTATGTGCCATCTACGGAACTTATGCGAGTCCGTGGGAAAATTTTTGGTATTGCTTTTGTCATCGTTGGGCATTGATCTGAACAATTATTAGGAAAAAACACATCAGGTATAATGCAAGCAAACTTCACAAAACAAACAAAGGTGAACTTCAGCAAATTAATTTTTTTTTTGCGTAGCAGGGGTGGAAACATCTGAACTTCTGGGTGTTTATGTTATGAACTACAACTGAAAAAAAAACCTACTTTTCTTTTTTAATATAACATGCACTTAATTGTCAGCATTGAAGGTACAAACATGAGGATAGATTCTGATTTTTTCCTAACTTCGTAAGTATGCGGATTGGTTGTTTACCGCCCATGCATTCAAGGAATCTGCTGAATACCCATTTGAAGGACTCCTCTGACTCGTTTCCCATCAGTGCAACACCAAAGATTGTTGACTGCAAGTGGTTGTTTACGCCGACAAATACTGCAAGGGGCAAGTGGTGCTTGTTTGACTTGTAAGTAGTATCGAAAGTTATGCAATCTCCGAAATCTGCATATGCCGCCCTCGAGCGGCATTAGACCGAGAAAACATTCTCCGATCTGTTTTCGTCGTCAACCTTGTAGTCATAGAAGAAATTCTCATTCTCCTTCTTCATGTCTTCAAAGAATTTGAACATATTCTGCACCTCATTTATGGACTCCTTCCTCGTGTTTTCGGCTTTCCTGCAAAAAGAAATTTGTTGTTATTTTTTTTTTGCTTTTTTTTTTCTTCCCCCTGTTTTTCATGTAAGTTTTCATTATATATGCAAAGGAGGGGGGGTTTGTGGGGGGGGGGGAGTACTTACATGTTTAGTATGTCTCTGTTGTGGCGACCAATCTTATCACGTCCACCATGCAACCTTGTAAGCGGGCCCATTATGTTCACATGTTTTATATTGCTTGAACCGAAGGTCTTTTACTAACCCCTTCAATGTTGGATCCACCCTTTTGTGAGAATGCATGAAAACTAGCATTGATGGGCTCAACGACGAGGGTATGGTTGTGCTTGAAGTGTAATGTCCTTGACAATACAGGTACCATCACTCCTCTCTTTCAATCTCATGAAGGCCTTGCACCCAGTTCTTTTGGTCATCTTGTCACGCTGTCGGTCTTCCTCATTGACACTCTTTCGGTGTGCACCTTCTCGTACACATCTCAAGTAACGCCTGCTCTTGTTGTGCTGCCCTTTCCTTATCCCAAACCCTGTGTGCTTTGCATATGTATTGTAAAATACATATGCGTCTTTGAATGTACTAAATTCTTGACCAATGGATGGTATCAGGTCCTTATCAAGATCTCGGCACCGCAAATTGCCATGGTTTTTTGTTTTTGCATTAATTTTTTGTTTTACACATGTTATTTGTATGTTAACTTCGAGGAGAAAGGTCAAGTGAACTTCCTAAAATTTAATAAAAAAAGAGCACATGAACTTCCTAAAGTCATCTGAACTTTTTTTCAGAGAGAAATCTGTTGTACATTAACTTCCAGAACATATCAACTATATATTTCATATATAAACAGAGCATGTGAACTTCCTAAAATCAGTTGAACTTTTATCAGGAATACAGGGTACACGAACTTCCCAAAACATATCAATTGTTTTTTCTAAAAATAGACCATTTGAACTTCCATGCAGAAGGACTAAATAAATGTGTGTAAGAGTGAAATTCAGATCAGCAACAATATAAATTGAACTTACATGTGTGTATGTTCGCAGCTCTGCAGGGGTGGCTCTATCATCTGGTACTATGGGGCATGGCGGTGTGACTTTTGGTACATGGCAGAGCGGATCTCTAGGCGGCATATGACTTGATTCAGCGCCTTGACGATCTTGGTGAATGTTGTCACTTTGACCATCCCCATAACTGCGTTCGTCGTTCGGAAGCCTCACTCGTTAGAAGATGACCTTTGCCCACTGTCCCCGTTCATATCATTGCTTCCAGTCTGTGGCTGTTTTAGATGTACTTGTAGATTGCCGTTTTCTTGGCCGACGGAACGTTGCATTAGTAGCAAATATCTCCTCGGTGCACTTTATTGGAGAACGGAGTTTTTTGGTGGACTCGACCAACACATAATATCCTCATCATCATCTGTTGATGTTGTGGTATCCCGCTTCCTCTTGCTCGTTATGCATGTCGTCTTGTTCTTGGGTCTTCTGATTGACATTCCTTTCAATGGCGGCGGCATTTGTTTTTCGCCTGGGAATGCGGAACACTGGCTGGATAAATGATACTGGCTCATCACAGCATATGGGAGTCATTGGAGGCTTTTTAGGGCCTGACCAGCTGATTATCTCGTCGTCACTGCCTGCTCCAGATTCTGTGCCCTGCAGTAGCAGAACCTGGCAAGTTTTTTAACATGTGAACTTCATGAACATTGGGACTATAAGCTTTATACAAAAAACTTTGTCTGATGTCTTCAAAAAACTAAAACAAGTAAAGTTAACCGCTAAACAATGTAATATGAACTTCCAGCATACATGCACTCGCATACTTATTTTTTTCATTTTACTTGTTTTTATTTTTTTATAACTGCAGTGAACTCGCAGAAACCGTTTTTAAGAACTTCCCGGTAAAAGACATAAGTTTTCTTTTTTCCTACAATAGACTATGCATGTGAACTTCCAGTCTCAATTCACACGAGCCTGCTCTTATGTTCTACTCTAAACAAAATCCAGTGGAGGTGAACTTCCAATATTTTTTTCATTTAGAACCTGCCAGTGTCTCTTTTTTGTTTTTACATTGTTGGACGGAAAAGCATTTAAATAGTCATGTGAACTTCCAACACTAAATTCATATGAAAAAACAGTAAGTGAATTATGTGAACTTCCTGGGTTACCTCATGCTCTGCTGGCCTCTTTCTGGAGCTTGGCTGGTTTGAATTTGGAGGATTCTCTGCCGATCTGCGTCGAATTGGAGCCATTACTGCTTGTAAGGAGGCTGGATCTCGCCGTTCTCCGCCGCTGGGTCCTTTGCGTCAGCTACCGCCGCCGTTCGTGTCCGTCGCGGGCTCCCTCGCGTCGGCTACCGCCGCCGCTCGCTCGCCCGCGCCGACGAGGTAGGAGGCTTTGATCGTCTTCGTGTCCGTCGCGAGCTCCCTCGCGTCGGCTACCGCCGCCGCTCGCTCGCCCGCGCCGACGAGGTAGGAGGCTTCGATCGTCTTCGTGTCCGTCGCGAGCTCCCTCGCGTCGGCTACCGCCGCCGCTCGCTCGCCCGCGTCGACGAGGTAGGAGGCTTCGATCGTGGAGCTGGTTGATCTCCGCTCGAGGCGGGGCGCGAGTGTTTTTACGAGGGGACGTGGGGAGTTCGCTTCCTACACGAACCGGTATCGGTCGGGGGGAGGTGGGGAGTTCGGTTAGGACGGGGGAAGAAACCTAGTTGGATTAGGGGGGGGTTCTAGAATAGCTATTCTAGAACCACTCTTAAGGGGGGTTCGAGAATAGTTGGGCTCTATATATATATATATATATATATATATATATATATATATATATATATATATATATATATATATATATAGTGTGGATTTGCTATGTTTGTAAGTAGTGGAGGGTGTAATCGGAACCACTCATTCGCATTGAGATCCGCACTTTTTTACCTAAAAGGATCCACTTTGTTTGGTTTCTACATACCCATAATCCAAAATAGCAAGGGGGACCGGCACCTTTCCTCTTACACATGTATTATTTTGGGCAACCTAGCCTGGCCTACTCTAGCCTATAGGATTTAGCTTTTCACATCTTTCGAGACATGTGACCACCTCTTTCGAGACATGTGACCACCTTTTTCGAATCACGTGATTTGTCAACGCTAAAATAGGTTTGGTTCCACCTTTTCTTGGATCTCTTGTTCTCTCTCATAACCGTAACAGAATATTCTTCTTCCAAAATGGCAAGAGGGACCGGCTCCTTTCCACTTACACGGGTACTATTTTGGGTAATCTAGCCTAGCCTAATCTACCCTATACGGTTTAGCTTTTCACCTCAATCGAGACATGTGACCAGCTTTTTCGAATCACGTGATGTGTCAAAGCTAAAATAGGTTTGGTTTCACCCCAACTTGGATCTCTTGTTCTCTCTCATAACCGTAATGGAATATTCTTCTTCAATGCCCTGCATTTTTTCTGACGAAGCAAGATTCATGCATTGATTATGGGTATTGTAGAGACCGAACTCTTTTCTTTGTGGGCAGCTAATTCCAAGGTAGCTAGTGAAGACATCATAGTAACCTTTCCAATTCTGCGCACAACTCGTCTCCCGTTTCCACGACTTTTTCTGGGGAAGAAGGGTTTCTTCCGTCAGCGAGGAATCTGAGTGCGTATCATTTATGATGGCTTTTGTTTTTTCTGTATGATTTTCTAGATTTGTTCATGTTGTAGGAGACTTTTAATTATTTTTTGTCACAAGTCTATTCATTCAACAAGGGATCGAAGAAGTAGCTAGTAATCACTCGAGTAGAATGGTAACGGGAAAGAATTAGAGAGAGGAGAGAACTGCACATGCACGGCAATGGCAATACTATTTTTTCTCTCGTGCAGAATTCTTCCAAGTTGGATCTATTGTTCTCTCTCATAACCGCAACAGAATTTTCTTCTTCAATGCCCTAAACCAATCTTTCCTCTCTTTCCGGGTCACATGTGTGATTTTATGGTGCTTAAACTGACACAATCTTTCTCTCTCCTCATTGTGGTAGCTTTTCCTAACTGACATGCTCGTGACCCATGCCAGCTCCATGCATATTTGTCCAGTACGCTTGTGACTAGTCCAGCTTCATGGCTTCCAGGCATCATTGGCATAAACCATCAGCATAATTTTATTATCTGCAATAAAACTTCCAAGTTATTTTTACAAAAAACAAGACTAGCTATGAGAATGGATTACAGGAACACTATATGCCAGTTTACACTAAATATTCAGGAACTTCACAACAACAAATGTAAAGAGAAATACATAAAGAGGAGCCAAAGATTTAACAGAGTATTGAGCTCTGACATAGATTGAACGGACTACACATAACTTTCGACTCGAGTAAATAGAAAAAACACCGAGGATTGCAGGTGAATTGTGGTTGCCTCTAACTCTACATCCTGGCAGTACCATTATTCTAATAAGCTCCTACTCCACTGGATAATGTGGTAACACTGTCCCTGTAAAATTCATTTGTCTCGCTAGCAAGGCAATCAAACTCATGTCCGTACTGTAGTAATACCAACAAAGACATAAAAGTTGAAAAGACAGTGGCTATTGATACGTATGACTATATAAGAAAGCTCACTACCTTGGTTGGAAAATGATTCTAGTTCAGCCAGGGCTAGTTGCATCGATTCTAACTCTATACATATTGTACATTAACCCTATCATAAATAACATGAGTCAAATATATATTCTTAGATAGATAGAACAAGAAATAGTTCAACATGTATTAGTTTTCAATATTTCTAAACATTAAAAGAAAATTCGGTCCAGTTAATCAATAAAATAATTTTCAACCATGAGTTCTTATATAAAGACCAACGGTTTGTTCGATAAACAGTTCTAGGCATACATACAAACGGTGCATGTGTGTTCGACAAAATGGTTCTGAGCCTACATTCAAATGGTGCCTTATTAAATGGAGGGGTTAAATAACCAGATTCATCTTAGATTAACATAAAAAATACAATATGGAAAACAAGAATCGAAATCCACAAAAAAGCTTAACCCAAAATGTGATAGTTCCAATAAGAAACGGTGCTTGTAGAACAAATCCATCTCACAAAAAGAGCTCGCTTTATAAGAAACGGTGCTTGTACAACTTGAAATGAGCCTGTTCAAAAGATGGGGTGGGGTGCCTCCTGAGATTATTTGGACCATTTAATATCATTTGGTGCCTATTAAATAAATCGGAAACAGAAAGAAGCCCATTTGAGATTAATTGGTGCCATCTGGACAAATCTCTAGTTTATCTGTGTCCAAGGCTGCAGAAGTTATCAACTTATCTAAAAACTGTAGGCGAAAGGCAACAGAAAATAAACAAAAACAGTGTTTGTTATATCATTTGGTGCCCATTGAATCACGGAAGGGTGCTCGGTACAATCTCATACGATGCTTGTTTCAACAAAAACAGTGTTTGTTATAATTTCCTTATGCTAATTTTGTACTCACTTGAGCAAATCTAAATGATTACTTTTGAAATTATGCCAACACAAATTAAACAGTGTTGGTCCCCTTGTAGGAGCATAAGCCTAATGGGGATCATCCAGCAATTATTACAGTGATCTATGAATAATATTTGTAGGATGGAGAGCATGGTAGCTTCCTGAAACTAATATCATGCGAAGCATGCAAACGGATAGAAGTATCTAGGGATTGGATGTGACATGAGAGAAAAGGAGAGGCCTTACCAAGACATCGTCCTCATCTGGACCTGGCCAAAGACACGAGCGCGGAGGAGGATAGGCCGTTCATGGTGAAGGGCCTCAAGCACCTGTGCGCTGCTGCCACCTCCTACCCGGCCAGCACCAGCACCTAGCTCAAAAAGGGAGCCACATGTGTCAATAAAAATACTCATTTAAACGGGTTCTGGACAAGAAAATATGCTAGTTCTGGACAAGAAAAAGGTATGCCATTAGAGCAACGGTTGGACAAGAAAATGTGCTAGTTCAACATTGAATACTTTCGGTATTTCAAAAATACTCATTTAAACGGGTAGAAAACACAAGAAGCATTTAATCAAGTGACATGTTAAAATCATTTTGTTTCAACATTGGAGCAAGGTTATATGCTCCAATTGTCCATGTGCAACACCATAGAAATGTGAGAGTATTGTTGACAAACTAAGTAACAGGTCATTAAGCAATATTTATTTGCACAATAATTGTCGAGGTGAAAAGAGCCACACGTGTTAGCGAAAGGTGCTTGAGCAAAAAATTCTACGGTTCTAGACGCTGCCAAGATAGGTTCGAATAACGGCATGATACGCGTGTATGTGAGCCAATTATACACAATTTATGATTCTATAAAAGAATTTTACTACACAAAAACAAATACTTTAAATGGGAGCAAGACATGTTAGGAAAAGGTGTGTGCTCTAGTAGAGCAACAGTTCGTCTAGATTAAAACGGTGCATGTGTGTTTGACAAATGGTTCTAGGCATAGATTAAAACGGTGCTTATGTGTATGACATGAGAGTGCCTGTGAAAGAAACTTGGAAGTACGGATTTGTTTCTGACCTGATTTGGGAAGATTATCTATCAGATACTCCTTCTCACTGGCTGAAGAAACTACCTCATCTTCAATTCTGAGGGATTAAAGCAAACACGTCTTGGCCAGTAAAATGCCCAGCAAATTTCAGAGAAGCAAATTGCAGAAAATGGTAGAACAAATGACAAGGAAGAAATTGCCTGCATTTGTTCGGAATCTAGGACTTGGTAGACAAGCTACAATTTTGCTATCATCGGCCATTCGCATCAGAAAACCACATAATTTACCTTTACACTTGAAAACTAGGTCACGGTCAATACTATGGAGGACATGGACTAGGATGGACACGGAAGTGAAAAAAGACCAGCCAAAACTGCAAAAATATTGATGGTGTGTAGCCTTTTATTGGGAAGATTCTCCTTGGGGAGCGAGACGACAAAGAGCATGTAGCTTACACAAATATGAACTAAATCGAAGAACAAACAAGACTCAAATCATAGATGACAAGAACAATCATACCGGTAAATTAACAAAAGGAACTCGTCTTTCTTCGATAAAGAACAAACAAAAGACACAGGAAACTACGGGGAGTTTCCTAAATCTCATAGATTCAAAGAACCGAGATGACACGCAGAAGCTACCCAAATCAATCGCACTTCTAGCAATTGTTTCAGAACTGAGCGAGGTGAAAATAAGAAGCATCACGACAGCTACTCAGGAAAAACAAGATGACGAAGAAGCAAATGTGAAGCAGATTGCAGAAAAAGGTTGCTACTATTCCCAAGCGTTGCCATTGATGTGCAGGTTGCCAACACTGCGTCAGTGCCGATGTTCCCCAATCGCCAGCCCAACTGCCCAAGACTCAATTTATTTTCTCCAGCCGCAAGCAGCAGCCCTCTCTCATGGCCGTTTGCGTCGGCAGATGAACTGGAAGAGCAGCGCAGGCAGCTAGAGAAGGGACGACACTGGCCAGGCTGGTGGTGGCGGTGGAGAACCGGGTCCTGCCGAGGGAACGCAAATTTTCTCTAACAATTACCAAAATTACATGTTCAAGCACAAATCCGGCAAAAAAATTGGGAACAAAAAACATCACTAGATGTAAAACTGATGTAAAAGAAGAAATGAAAAATTCAGAAGAGATACAGAGGGTGTCGAGCGGCCCGGAGACAACGCGTCGTCAGTGGGCACCAGTGGGCAACCGTCCTAGTTGGGAGATGGACGGGAGGCTCGCAGGCTGGGGCCAACCCGCGCAGGAATTCCCCGCCTGAGGAGCGGTACCGGAGGGAGGGCGTCTCGCGGAAGCCCTCTTCCCGGACGGCAGGGTCGGGGTCGGTGGAGATCTTGGGGATCAGTGGAGGACATGGAGTCCCGGCGGCATCGGTGCGGGAAGGACAGAGAAGTGGAGTCGCACACGACCTGGGCACGGGGAGGAGAAGCAGGACGATATCGGGCTAGCTCTCGGAGGTGGGTGAAGGGGCGCCGGTAGTCGAAGGAGGGGCGGCGCCGGCCGGCCCGGGTTGCAGCAGTATTTGGGGGACGGGGCTGCTTTCTCAGGGGCGTCGTTGAGGGCTGCTCCGCTATGGCCCATAGCGGTGGAGCGTCCCTTTCCGCCGCCTGACACGGAGGAGGCGACGGTGCAGAGCGCGTCAGGGGCGCCGTTGTCGAGAGACGCGCCGGCCAACACATTTTTACTCCGGTAGAGAGCTACTAAGGGGGCAGGCCTAGATCTATAAAGTTGGCAGGGTGTGGACCTAACCCAGCCCAAAGAGGAAATACCCAAAGCCACAACTAAACACAAGAAACATATGTTGAAGGAAGTGGCACATGGCACCAAAACGAATCTCAAAGCAACCTCAAGAGTAATGATTGCCACCTCCATGGAGACACAAAATAGAAAAGCTTTTCTCTCTCTCTCTCTCTCTATATATATATATATATATATATATATATATATATATACAAAACTATATGTATGTGTGGTAACCGTGGTGACCACATCTCTCACCACTCACCAGCTCCGAGATTCGTGCTGGTTAAACGATTTTTCCACATTGTTGCATTTTATGTGTGTGGTCCATCTTTCTAAAAGGGAAATACCGAACCAAACTTTTTGATGGTCCAGCTCTGGGCCTGTCATGGACCACTGTCATGGGCCTGTCATGGACCACCTGTTAATAGAGACAGTCCTGGACCCGCCGCATCCGTCCACCCCACTCACCGTCGCCCACGATAAAACCCACCCTCCCCGGCCAGACCCACCCCGACCGAATTCTCCGGCCAGATCCAACCACCCCGTCCACTTCTCCGCCACCATCACCAGCAACGGAGGCCACGCACGTCGATGCCCCGTCCAGTTTAAGCCCGGTCCGGCGCATCGCCGCTCCCCGGCCAGATTCTCCAGCGCCGCGTCCTCTCCCCTCCGTGGTGGCCGCATATATCACCGCACGCCACCCCACCTCCGGCCACCGTTCCCCGCCTCGCCGTCCACCCCAGTCCCCAGATGCTCCGCTGGCGCCTTGTCCTACCCCACCTCCGGCCACCCTCCTCCGTTATCCCCGTGAACCCCCCTCCACCTCACACCAACTCCCGATCCAGATCGAGGAGAGCCGCCGCTCCGGTGCCCCTCCTCGCCCCCATCCCACCACTGGAAGGGTCGCCTCCCTGCTGCCCCTGATCCGCCTCCCCTCCTTCTGTTGCCGGGTGAAGAACCCACGACGAGGGTGCCGCGGGAGGTGCCTCTCCGCCTCCTCCTCGCGCTCGTGGTGGTGGCCAAGGCTGTTGCCGGCGCTGGAGATGGAGATGGAGGACTCCTCGACGGCTACTCCCCTCCGCGTTGAGCTCACCCACCTCGAAATCGATCTACACCCGAAGCTGCCAGTGAGCTCCCCAACTAGCTGCTCCCGGTGAGTGCCCTCCTCTCCTTCTTTCTTTTTTTGCTAAAATTATTATTTTTATCATGTTGTATATGAAGGCAGTAGATAAAGCACGAATGAAGGAATGCAAATTCTTTTCACTTAATAAAATGTTGATTGGTGCATATGCAGCACTTATGTACGAAACGATGTTCTATTTTTTTTGGATTGCTTGCTGTTTATACATGTCTATGCAGTAGAGAAATTATGCTTGTATGGACGATAATTACTTTGCTAAATAAAATTTTGTTGTGTGGACAGGCAGTACATGTGTAGGAAATTGATGTTCAAATTATTTCTGATCGTTTGCTTCTTATATGCATAGGCATGCACAATATCAGGTCCAAAGCATGTAGTTATTTTTCTACTACTGCATAGTTTGTTTTATAGGCGATTGATTCGGACGGGGTGATATTGCTTGCAAGCTTCTATCTTGTTTGGTGATCATACTTACTGGTTATTTATGTTTCTATTTTTGCTAATGTTTGCCTACTAACTGTGCTGCAGCTATCTGTGGCCTCTGCCTACCGGAATGTGAGTTTCTAGCTTGGCGGCGCTCCGGCTGCCAGCGCCGCTTGCCTCGGATGTGCTCCTGGATCCCGCCTCAGGCCTCCTGCTCCGACAGCATGGTTGTAGATTGATGGTGGTCTCACTTGCCGGTGAGACAGCACTTCTCCGTGCAAGGTGCGGAGGCACACGCTGAATTGGAGCGAGCACCCGTCGATCTGTTGCCTGTGTTGCGGAGGCAACTGTGGAGCGACGCGCCTGAAATTCATGCCGGAGCTAGCCGCTGTGCTCGCTTCACGAGGGAGACGACGGTGACCGGAGCCGACAACGTGTCTCCGGAGCAGAGCACCACCACCATGAGGGACTCAGTTGTGGCCGACGCCCAGTTGTTCTTTCACCTTGTGGCATAAACCTGCTATTTTGGAGCCAAGCTACAATGCAAAATGCTTACCGCTAGTGGCTCGTGGTAGTTCTTGCTCAATAGTATACTTGCATCATTGGTATGCCATCAGTTTACTTTTTTGTTGTCCATCACTCTGGCATTTTGTTTAAACCGAATTCGGTTTGCCTAATTGCGCCCCTAGACCCTAGTTGATACTTTTCTCCTATCTGAATGGTCATGCTTGGGATTGTGCAATGGTACTATTCTGGGAGAAGGGCTTCATCATTTTTTCACTTCTCTTTCAGGCCCCGTTGTGTATACGTGTTGTTAGGCTTGGATCTGATTTTTCAGTTGCTGGTGCCGAGTGCACATTATATGGGTGCTTAATTAAAAAAATCTCTGACGTGCTTAACTAGTTGCTCCGAGGTACTGAATTACATGGGCGCTTAACAAATTGCTGTGGGTGCTGAATTATATGTGCTTCTACATGAAACCTGCTCTCTGTGCTTCTATTATTTTCCCAAGTACCCTGCTTTCCCCCCCTGGTGCCATTGTTTTTCTTTCCAAGTTGCGATCCAGCAAGCGTTTTGTTTAATGTATGTGTTTCATCCTTGTACGGAAGTTAGTAACAGCAGGCTGCTGGTACAAACTGTATACATACTTGACGCCAAATATTCTCAATTTTAGATAATGTCTGACAAGGGATATCTTTCGGGTACTGATTGCTTTACCGGCACTTGTATGGTTTTTTCTCGTTTTCCTTTCTCAAAGCAAAGCTGGTTGATCATTGTTGTCTTAACTTTTTGTTACAGGTGCTTAATAATTTAGTGAGACATGAATTATGCCCTAGATAGTTAGGCTTAACAACCAACGATGCCGTCGGTGGTTTACTCTGTTTGTACTGATTCAAAACCAAGGTTTTGCTTTGGATTCATGTTGTCTATCAACCGTGTGCTTAACAAATTGCTTTGAGGTGCTGAATCACTTGTTTGACTGAAATAACAAATTAGACAGCATAGTTGTTTTCACTAGGGATGCTTAACCTGCTGAATCATAGGGGGTACTTAATAATCTTCTCTAGGTGCTGAATCATATGGGGTACCTAATAATCTTCTCTAGGTGCTTAATAATCTTCTCTAGGTGCTGAATCATATGAGGTGCTGAATCATATGGGGTACTTAATAATCTTCTCTAGGTGCTTAATAATCTTCTCTAGGTGCTGAATCATATGAGGTGCTGAATCATATGGGGTACTTAATAATCTTCTCTAGGTGCTGAATCATTTGAGGTACTGAATCATTTGGGGTACTGAATCATGCATCTTCTTGCCTAGCAGATGTATGTACTAATTGATCTTTCTGACGCTTTTGTGCTTGTATGAGGTTAACTGTTGATGCATGGGAACTTAGTTTAAAGCAAGGTTCTGGATCGTGGTGGCCATGGACAACATCGTGAAGCTCAACAAGGTGAGGCTCCCAAACTCTTTATCTTGTTCTTTGAAACTTGTTGATGGCTGGTAGTACCATAGGTGAATTAAATGTGCAAAGGATACCAAACTACTTAACGGATCAGGCATGTATTGGTGCTTAACAAGTTTGTATGAGGTGCTGAATCATATGTTTAAAGAATTGCCCCTGTCCACTGTCTTAACTTTCTGCACTCGCACAATTTTGAAATATACTCTCTAGCACGTTTCATGTTGCATTGATCCTAGGTACCTAACAATTTCAATTGGGATGCCGAATGTGAAATCTGATGCGTGCTTAATGAGTCAAATTCATAAGAGTTGATTCACATTCCTGTAATATGCTAATTTCATACGAGTTTAAGTGAAAGCGGCCGTTCCTGCACATCGTGTTGTATTTGTAGAAGGAGCCTTTTCTTGTTCTAAAATTCCGATTCCTGCATTTGTACTAGTGTATTTATACATGATTCTTGCACTTCCGTTTTGGTATCAGAATCTGTTGTGGCCATATATACTGTCATCGGGTTGTATCTGTTGTATTTTCTAGCACTCACATTTGTTCATGGCCATATATACTGACATCGGGCCATATTTGTCGATGGCCACATATTCTGACTGTGGGTGCTGAATCGATTAACGCGTGGTGCAGGGCATGACGATTTGTAGATGCATCATTTTTCAAGAGTCTAATCTTGGGTACTTATCATTGTCTACTTGGTGCCGGTACGTCAACATGATAGTTAGCTACCTAAGACTGAATGCTCTAGGACTACGTTGGCAGCAAAGGTTTCAAAGTACTTGCTTTCTCGAAAATCTACTTTGTATGATAGTAATTCTTGTGTTTACTCAGGTGCTGATTCATTAATTTTTTGTAGTGCTGAATTGTGTATTTTCTGAGACACTTAATAATAGTAATCTAGGTACTGAATTGGTTAAAGTGTGGTGCCGAATAACAATTTAGCACCAAGTTCATATTCATCAGGTACATATGAAAGTACGTAACCATTAGGCTACTGGTACTTGCTGACAGGTGCTAAGATACATAACCATCAGGCTTATTCTTTTTTGTTTACAAAGCTGCTGCTTGCACTTGGGTGCTTAACAAATTTCATATGGGTGCTTAACAAATTTCTTTTAGGTGCTGAATCATTTGTTTTCCTTTTGCAGCAGGTGCTTTGCCTCGCCGGCGACACGTGCTGCTGCTGGTGCCAGACCAGGTTTCATACTGTGTCTTAATTCTATTCCTGTCGAAACCTGGATGAACTTCGCTTTTCAGCGAACTAGATTAGGTACTTTCGTGCCTATGCTTAATGTTTTTTATTGGAAACCGCTTGGAGATCTCTTTTTTTTTTTTGCAAGTGTCACATTTGTGGGTGATATTTTGGCATTCTCCGTTCTTCAGGTCTTTTGGTACTTAATGCCTACATACCAGGTTCGGAATCCTACATTCAGATGTATGGTACCTAATGCAAGACTAACAGGTTCCGAATGGCTATCTCACTGGAATGGGCTCATCGTTTCATAAGCTGGCACCGAGTAGAGGATTGTGGACAGCTGACGTCAGAAGCCCATACAGGAGATGGGTTGTTAAGTACCTCTCCACTACCACCCAGCCCAAAGTCCCGGGTGGGTACCTAATTGATTCAAATTTTGAATCGTGTGTGTGCCAGGCCCATGACCTGCAGTGGCAGATGCGGGCAGAAAGCCGAGGACCAGACGCTGTCAGCATCTGTAGTTCTTTACGTTGTCTTTTGCAACCTGGTTTGAATCTGTGTACTGCATCCTTATTTTTTAAACTGACTACAAGCAGTCTAAAAGTAGTGTACAGTCTGAGTTATTTCCATTTTTGCAATGGGCTGACCCATGGCAGAGCATGCACACATTTTGTAAAAATGATATGAGATATGAGGAAAAGAGAGGTGGTCCAATTCCAGTGCTGATCTTGATGCGTTTGTGTGGTGATAGATGCGGTCACCCGGGTACTAGTGCGTACCAAATGCCCGTCCTATATATATATATATATATATATATATATATATATATATATATATAGGACATATTCATGCTACACCCGGGTGTAGTTACTCCCACGTGTGTTTCACATAATCTAGGTAGTATCTATCATACCGAAGAGTATATACATGTAGTATGAAGTATATAAGAATATTTTAGTAGTATATATACTACTTTGTAGGTAGTATGTACACTCTTTTACGTACGCTATTTCTTTACGTATAAATATGCATATATTTTGTATATATAGTGCAAACTATGGGTGTATTTAATTTTCTTTCACCAAAGTTGGTATGGAGTATCTTAGATATAGTGTACGAACATACTCAAACCAATAAAGTATGTTATATACTTCCGTATGGTAGTATATAAGATGTGGGTGTAGTTACACCCAGGAGTAGGAAGTATTTAACCTATATATATATATATATATATATATATATATATATAGAGCCCAACTATTCTCGAACCCCCCTTAAGAGGGGTTCTAGAATAGCTATTCTCGAACCCCCTAAATCCCGCTTAGCTTCTTATCCCAATCAAAACAGGCCGAACCAACCCGACCGACCCAGCCCGAAACCCACCTAGCCGCATCCCCGCAGACACTCCCGCAGAACTTCCCCCCTCCTGCTTCCTGCTCCGGCCTTATCCACCACCACGCGCCCCCATTGCTGCCTTTCCCCCCTCCTGCTTCCTGCTCCGGCCGGCCACCCACCCAGCGCTCCGTCGCGGAAGGCCACCCACCCAGCGCACCGCCGCGGCCGGCCATCACATCGACGGCGCGACGCCCGACCTCCCTCCCCAACGGCGCGGCCACGGCCTCCATCCTCCACCGCGTGACCCTGACCTCCTTCCTCCATGCGCGCCGCCACCTATTGTTGCCGCGGCTTCCGCCCTACGTCTCACCGTCGGTGCTCCGCCTCGTTGCCCCGGCCCGCTTCCCACAGCCAGCACGTCGTCGCAGCCACCGCCCCACTTCCAACCGCCCGATTCGCTGCCGCAACCTACACCCCACGACGCCCTTTCAGAGCAGACCTCACGACGGCCCCGCCTCCCCCATCTTTCCTGTCGCCGGCGAGCAAGGGCTCCATAGCGGCGGCTCTGGCGGACGCCCTCCCCTCCCCTGCATCGCGCGAGGCCCGCCGTCGGCAGGTACATACCCTGCAGGTCCGGGGGCGCCACCCACGGCAGTTCACAAGGGAGGCGCGCGGGATTCCACAGGGTGGCGCCGTCCTGCCTTCCCCGGCCTCCTCCCCCTCGGGGCCAGATCGGGCAATCGGGTGGTCCGCTCATAGAGCCGGCGGAGTTCACCGCCGTCGCCACGGGGGGCCCACTAACGGAGTGCGTGGGGGTTCGCCATGCGCTAGACACGGGGATTCCACCGACGCCTATTCCCTGAGGTCAATCCAGTCCCTATGGACTGCACCTTCGCCTCGACCTCCCAGGTGCGCTGCTCTGACCAGAGGCGCTACTACAAGAATAGGAATGCCTGAACTTTTTCAGCTATTTTTCTGAATTTCCTTGTTGCGGCAATCAGAACAAACACGAACATAAATGTTTCTGACACTTTCTTTTTAATTTTTAGAAAGTTCATCCATTGGGCTAACATAGTGCGTTTGTTTATTTAGTTCCTTGATAATGAAAAAATTGTCGCAGTTCAGTCTTATTGGAGAGATAGTTCACTTTATTTTTGAGAAAAAGTTTAATTGGTCTAGGGCGGACAATTCATTTTTTCGGCAAAAATGGTTCAATTCAACCACGAGGAAAAACGTTCGCATATTTTTTTTGTCACGAAGTTCACTAATTTGAAATTCAGAAGTTTGCATCTGATGCTAATTTTTCTTTTACTTCTGCATGGTTTGTGGTACTAACTATATTACCCTTAGTTCATGTCACTTCGTTTTTTTAATGTCTCAAATTGTATGGTGTAACCAAGCTTGATTGTAACCGTGATGGGGCTGTATGCTGCCTATTTAGAACCACAACCCGCTTTTAGCACATGTTTGGATAGAACAATATACCAATTTTTGATCTCTTTGGGCCAGATCTACCTGCAGTTGAAAATGGCAGGTTCACTTTATTTTTATTTTGGGGGAGTTTATTTTATGCATTGTGCTGTTATTGATGTGTGGATGATAGGAAAAATAGAACTTCACTTTATGTATTGAAAAAGTTTCACTTTCATATTTTCCGGAGTTCTGGGAGCATCAGTCCTCTTTCTCTGTTTGTTGTCCGGTTGGTGGAGTCCCTGAGAAGCTCGATCCAGGAACCCAACATCCAAGGTAATTGAGACCCAGGTCGGCCTCAGTAATAGCCTAGTTATTTTTTCATATTCAAACTGCTCTAGGAAGCTCGTTGAGTTTCCTTTTTGATGCAGATATACAGAATAGAGAGTACTGCTATGAATACCTAATTGCCCTCTAGCTAAATCTGTAGTTATCTTGTTGCATCCAAGTCCAGCATGGCTTGTGTTTATGAAATATTAACCAAAATGTGTAAAAGAGTGTTGTTGTACAGTCATATTTTGTTCAAAATGGTTTGTTTCTTAATCCGAAGATGGTGCACTGTTTGCTCATATATGGTTAGTTGGAAGTCCAGGAAAATGGACCTTCTCATATTCCTGAGTGCAGCATTGAGCGGTTCTCTTGGTTATTTATAGCAGTCGGATTAGGACCAAAAGGGAGTTCACTTTATTTTTTTAGGCAGTAATTCATTCAGTTGTGACAGTATGCTTGCATCTTTATGGAAGTTCAATTCTATTGCTGGCAACATACGTGTTTTCTGAAATAAATCTGTTTCATGATGTTCTTATATATTATTATTAGGATCTGCGTCTCATATTTTCACAAGGGTCATTTAATTTCCTGGAAATTCAACATTGTATGTCGAGAAAAGGTTTTTCAAAAGTTCACTCTTTAATGTCTCAAAGTTCGCTCTTTCTTGACAGTGAGTTTGATTTTGTCTGTAGCGAAAACTGTTCTTAACACTGAACTTTAATTTAGAGCTAAGATGTTGCTTGTTGGTGCAGGCCCAATACTAAATGCATGCTGCCAAAATGGAGGCGCTGAAAGCTAGGATGCTTCTAGTTTATGAAAATCACAATATTATTGCTTGCGAATATACTTATTTTCTCATGGTTATACATTTTCAGCAAAGCTGACTGTTTTCATTTGTGTTACAGATAGAAACCCAGGCCTTGGCCATCTGATCGAGTATATCTTCCTTGATCTGGATGCACCTGCTGTGTGCGAATACTGTGACCTTCGCTTGGTTCAAGACTACCATCAGTAAGTATAAAAAATATTGTACTTTATCACAGCAAAAATTCAGAAGTAACCGCATGCTTATTTGGGTCACAATGCCTGCGAGTGTATTGTGTATCACGCTTGATGGCAGAATGTTAACTGTGACTATCATTGTACTTCACATTTGTGTTCAATCAGTGTATTTTCTGATGTTTGCCCTTATTATCTTGTGAAGTTCAGTTCGGTGTTGCCTGTCTCTGGCACTTGGTGAAGTGAACACAGACTGGTGTGGCTCTTGTTCCTCCATGGTTTCTCCCTTTGTGTGTATGATCTTTCAATCTTTCTCTTATCTTCATGTGTCATACTGCTTCTGAACTACCATTAGATTAGAGATAATGATGTGTACCCATGTTTGGCTGCAATGTTCAATCTTTTGTTGGAAGTTCACAAAATTCTTTCAGAAAGCTCACTTGGTTCTTGCGCGCAGTTCTTTTTTAATATCAAAAGTAATGTTCAATCTACTTTTTTAATATCAAAGCTCACTTAGTAGTGATGCTCCTCATCGCTACTAGGGACTTGGTAGCCTGTGTGCCTGGCCTTCCCGAGCTCTGCTGGCAGCCATAGCCACACCTACACAAGTAGTATAAAGGGGCAGCATAGGGAAGTTCGCTGCTGTTTTCCCCTATTTTTATTTCTTCTTAACAGTACTTCCAGAATGCTAGATTTCCGGTCAGCTGCTTTTTGTTTGTTGCTTTGCATAGTTGTACACTCGTACTTCCTCTCTTCATTTGCACAAAGGTTTCAAAACTTCAAGTTCTTCTTTCCTTACTGTATGTAATATGTGCATTGCACTGCTCTATTGCAGGATATGGCACTTGATACTTTCCTGAAATTTGTGTTCAGAAATGCAAGCGCAAGATTGAAAACAGGTAGATTCAAATCTATAATTATATATGTGAATGAGTTCAGACTTGGCAAAAATTGGTGAATTTGCGTTAACTCTTTTGAATTTATTCATTACATATTTTCACATAAAAAATAGCATTAGAAAATGCAATAAATATGAAGTTCAGTATTTTGGTGTAAATGAAAAATGATGTGTACTAAATGCATGATATGAAGTTCAGTATTTCCTTGCCGTGAAGTCCACTTTCATTTCAAAACGTACCCTCTGAAATTAACATCAGTTAACCGTGTTATAAAAGAAACCATTGCTAGGTAGTGGGTAGTTCACAACATCTGTACTTGGGATTCATTCTTGCTAGTATGTATGTGCTGATGCGTTTCTGACTATATAAAAAGGTAGAAGTCAAGTTTGCTTACAAAGAAAGTTTATGTTTCATTTTGTAGAAGTTCACTACCTCTTGCTGTGATTTCTTTCTGCTGGTGAAAGCTTCTCAGCTTGTCTAGAAAAATTAGCATCTACTTATACACATAAAAATCAATTCATGTCTGGTTTATTTCCTATTTGCTACAGAGAAGTTCACTTATTTTTTTCCGGAAAGTTCACTCTTCTCCAGTTAGCTATGTGTATGGATGTTCGCTCTATTCTGATCTGGAGTTCACTCTTTTCTTTTTTTGAAGTTCGGTTGGCCTTAGTCTTTACGGCGAAGGAGGGAGGTTACGTTCCTGTAAAAAAGGAGAGGGGAAAATGGCAGTGATACACTTGTTTATTTTAAACAGTTGGTGCACTTGATATGGAGTTCACTGGGTGATCGAAGCTAGCATGAAGTTTACTTATACTACTATTTTGTGGAGTTCACTTCTCCTATTCGTGATGTTCATGTATCCTGATGCTTCACTTTAGATTTTCCCTACTAGATGGATTTTCATTTGAGTCTGCTAGATGAATTATTTCCGAAGTTCACTTCCAATGTTTGTGCTGCATGGGTGGATGATTTACGTATATAAACTATGTGTTAAGTTAACTGTTATGTATCTGGTGGAGTAGTACACTTATTTGTGAAAAAGATGTGCAGCCTACCGTATGAAAAGTTTATTTCTTCGACATGAAGTTTGTGCATCGAGTAAATGTGTAGCAACCAGGTGCTACTTCTACTGAACCTTAAGACTGGTTTTGAACTGCTAACCTGGATGTGTACGTGTTTGTGATTTCAATTTTACAAATTTTGTTTTCGCACATATTAATAAAGTTGTGTAAAATGTGTTGCACCACACGGGCAGTGCATTCACTTGTCTGTTGTCAATATTATATTTCAACGCGGAGGATGTTCATCACGCACATGCTGGAAATTTGTTTTTGTTAATCACTTTTTTACGGAGCGAAAGTTCACTTTGAACCATGTAGGAAGTTCAATTTAAACATGCCCGAAACTTTTATACCGCGATGGGAAGTTCATTAATAGATATCGGGAAGTTCACTTTCATATTCGAGCAGCTCACACACTTGTGGGCGGAAATCATACACATAGAAACCATCCGTACCACTACCGATTGCTTAAATCGAACAACTACACGTACAATTAGCACTAATATAACTCTATTAATACTCTAACATACCGCAATGCCACACCTAATCAATCTAGATGAGCCAATTTCGAAATGTTCTTGTGTCGGCGTTATTTTCACTTTTATGTATTTCTAAAATTAAACTAAAATTATTTAGAATTTGGAAAAACATTCAACATGAAAAATATGCACCTAATCAATATCTTTTCAACACAATATCATTTGGTACATTCCGACAAGTGGTTCGGAAATAATCCACAAAAAACAGTTCGAAAAACCGAGAAGCTCGAAAAGAGCAATCACGTATTTTCAAATCTGCTCTTAAACTATAAAGAATTTATAAAAATGTTCTTCATGAGAAAGGTGCGCCTATTCATCAGCTTTCCAACGGCATATCATACGCATCAATCTGATAAACGGTTTGAAAACTAGAACCCCAGAACTGCACGAAAAAAGATAAATCCGCGAAAACAATGTTTTGTATATTTAAAATTATTTTTAAACAATACAGAATTTGGGAAAACAATGAACACGAAAAAGTTGCGAAATTTTCGTACGAATCCAACGGTATATTGTATGCATCAATCCGATAAGCGGTATGAAAATCAACATGAAAATGGTGTCCGCACGGACATGCAATTCTGGTATTCCGTCGAGAAGTTCAGAAGTGGTTCCAGAGAAGTTCAGATGCGACGAAAGTTCGCTATATTTTTTGAAGTTCACTTCAAACTAGACTCATGTTTCGGAAGTTCGCCCTGTACAATACTGAAGTTCGTCAGGAAGTTCAGATTCAAGGAAGAAGAAGTTCAGATCCATGTACCGGGAAGTTCAGAAAGGGTTCGAGAATAGCTATTCTCGAACCGGTTCGAGAATAGCAGACCTATATATATATATATATATATATATATATATATATATACCAGCACTATTCTGCAACCGGTTGCAGAATAATATTCTGAGCACCGACTTGTACTTTCCTGGACACAAGGTTGTACTTCCCATTTTCTTCAGAGCTACTGATTCTACTTCGTGTTTCCCAACCATTTGTCGGAACTATGCAAATGATATACCGTTGGATAGATAATGAAAAACCGCAACTTTTTCATGTTTACACTTTTTGCAGATTTTGCACGGTTTAAATTTAATTTTGAAAATACGAAAACGCTTCTATATGGCCAGAAAACGAACTTTTAGTTCGGTTTTTGAATCGCTTATCGAAACTGTGCAAATGATATACCGTTGGAAAGATAATGAAATTGCGCAACTTTTTCATGTTTTATGTTTTTTCAAAATCCTCACGGTTTTTGAACAATTTTGAAAATACCGAAAATCGGACGTACTCAAAAAACGAGCGGACAGTAATTTGGATGATTTGTTTCAACCGTATATCGGAATGATGCAAATGATATGGCGTTGGAAAGCTATGGACTAGGCGCAACTTTCTTATTCCAATTGTTTTCTCTAATTCCTTACAGTTTAATAGAATAACACGAATTACTGTCCACCTGTTTTATGTGACGGGCACCGAATGATTTTCCCCGCGATTTCCATGCGGTATATTTAAACAATGCAAATGATATACGGTTGGAAAGGTCTCAAAATGGCGCATCTTTTTCGTATCTACCATTTTTGCCAACTCCAAGCGATTTGAAAGTAATTTTAGAAGTTTTGAAATCATTTTTCCGGTATATTTTGTTGGATAACAATTTGAATTTAATAGAT
Source organism: Lolium rigidum (assembly GCF_022539505.1). Taxonomy (NCBI): domain Eukaryota; kingdom Viridiplantae; phylum Streptophyta; class Magnoliopsida; order Poales; family Poaceae; genus Lolium; species Lolium rigidum. The sequence goes on along the minus strand of NC_061508.1, from coordinate 115,012,456 downwards.
TAGATCCATTTATTTGTTGTAAAATGTTGTAGAATGAAATTAGACATATACTCTACCATATAAAGCTTTTGGTGACAATGATTGAAGTGGTTGGTGATCAAATCGATGAGATTTGAACAATAGATTTTCGCCCCGTAAAAACGGAGCGCATTGAACTTCCCTCGACACGAACTTGCACTTCTAGGGAAATGCGGTTGTACTTCTCGGCGCTGTTTCGCGAAAGTGTTCAGTAAAATGACTATAAGTTTCTCATACGGTGTTCGTTTGAGGTCCATGGCCACACAAAATGCTCAGCACAACCACGCGCATATGAACTTCCCACGACATGTCCTTGTACTGCTTGGCCTTCGTGTACTTCCTGGAAATGTCTTGATACTAGTGTGTTTTACAAAAACTAGCATGTGTGCTTCAAAATGATAATGTTAGATTGTCCCTATATTCTATTTTAAGAGATTCTGCACTTCCCGGATCTTAATATTTGAACTTCACAATGTTGCTATGTGAACTTATGTGGGGGTATTTTCTTCATGTAATTACCGCTTGTACTTACTGTTGTCTCCGCCTGTACTTCTCAGAATCACTGCTCGTACTTTCTTGCAGATGACAGGATTATTTTGCTTTTTCTACATTTGGACTTTGTCGAGTTTCTTATACTTCCTATATTAAGTGGGTGTATTGCTCGTGTTGAATGGTTGTACTTCACATTGTCAAGTATATGAACTTCTTTACGGGTGATGGGATTATTATTGTTTTTTCCTATATGATCTTAGGTGGGAGTATTTTTCTTTGAACACTTTTAATTCATGTAATTACCGCTTGTACTTCATGTTGTCTCCGCCTGTACTTCTCGGAATCACTGCACGTACTTCCTCGCAGATGACGGGATTATTTTGTTTTTTCTACATTTGGACTTTGTCGGGTTTCTTGTACTTTTCTATATTAAGTGGGTGTACTGCTCGTGCCGAATGGTTGTGCTTCTCGTTTTCAAGTATATGAACTTCCTCGCGGGTGACGGGATTATTTTTATTTTTTTGTACATTTGGATTTTGTCGGTTTTCTTGTACTTCCTATATTAAGCGGGTGTACTGCTCGTGTTGAATGGTTGCACTTCTCCGCATCAACTATTTGAACTTCCTCACGGATGACGGGATTTTTATATCTTTCTTTTACTTCCTATAATAACTGCTTGTACTGCTCGTGTTAAATGGTTGTACTTATGTGTGTCTAGCATTTGAACTTCCTCGCGGATGACCGGATTATATTTTTTTTATACATTTGGATTTTCTCGGTTTTCTTGTACTTCATATATTAAGCAGGTGTACAGGAGGATGGAGAATGATTTGTTTTATACATTTGGATTTTCTCGGTTTTCTTTTTATATCTTTTTTCTAGATTTGGATTTTCTCGGTTTTCTTGTACTTCTCTAAATCCATGTTTGCACTTACCAGTTTCACTAATATGTACTTTGAAGGTTAATAATTGGAGTCTAACAATTGAACTAGGAACAGGAGGATGGAGAATGATTTGTTACAGAAAAGTAATGCCAGTGGTTGGGAAGAATCAGGGAAAGTTGGCGCTTCTTAACAATTTTTCACCTCTTAAACATCACATGATATGACGGTTCTAAAATTCAGGACCAATCATATTGTAAACTGCCTAGAGTTTCTGAACGAAACAAAAGTTTCAGTTTAGCGTGTAGCCGTGTACTGGAATCAGCAAAATGACACCTAGGAAATCCAAGGAATAGAATTCGTGCTACACAGAATGACATCAATATAGATATGTCAACCCATTTCTTTTGCGGGAGATAAATCAACACAATTGCACAAGAACTTGAAGAGAAAAATTACCACCCGTTATTCTCTTTGGCATATCAACAAGCAGGTACGGGCACTAGATCATTTGGGATTTTAGGCACAGTTGACCACTATAGGGAGCAAAGAAAACGAGAGAAACTGCAGCTATAGGCAGAACGTACGAAGAGATATAGGCACAACGTAGGAAGAGATCGAGCAAGCTGATCCAAGGCGCGCTAGAAAAAGAGCTGGACGCGGAGGAACGGAGCTCGACAACCGCGATGCCGCAAGCGCTACATGCCTACAGCCGACTAGTTCTTTGCTTATATTTTGCGATTGTACTTTTGTTTTGAACTTGCTTGTACTGCCTAGCTCAAGAAACAAGAAAAATGCAGATATATTACTGAAATGGGAAACGACCGCATAGTCGTGCTCGCGCAGAATAAAATACAGAGAAGCAACTGCAGCAGGCATGCAGCGCAGAGACAGCGACGAGGCAAAAAAACAGCTTCAATTCGTTCAGTTCCATGGAGAGAAGTACAGGGGAAAGATAGGAATATAGGAAAAGTGCAGAGGAGCATCACGCGTGTGGTAACTTCTTCGCGTCGCGGAGGCGCGCGGACAGGCTCGCGCGTGGACGCGGCCGACAGGCTTGCGCGTGCAGGAGGCGTACGACGCAGCGGCTGTACATCGCGTGTGGGGGCGGCTGGGGCAGCGCGATGATGCGACGACTGAGCAGCATGTGGAGGCGGCGGCTGGCGCAGCGCCGCCGCGATGGTCAGGTAGGGCGTCACCGGTGGGAGGTTCCGGCCATGGGGAGAGCAGCTTGGGGATGGGATTTGAGGCGGCGCCGGAGTTGGGGGAGAGGCGCGCCATGGCCAAGAAATTGGAGCACCTGAGTCACGGGGGGACTAGGGCGGCACGGGGAATCGAGGGCACCGGAGGAGGGAGCCGCGACGGCAGGTCGGAGGCTCGCTGGCGGCAGGTCGGGGGCTCACCGGCGGCAGAAGGCCGGGGGCAAAATAAAAATATATCGACAAACAGCGATCAACATAAAGCTCGGGGGCTCATACCCCCAAAAATAATATAATATTTATTTTGCCTTAGGATAACCTCGCATTATAAAACAAAAATACTGCCATCAAAACACCCGGGGGCTTGGCGTTGAAAATAAAAACATAGTGACTTTACAGTACAAAAATATATACACAAGATACAATTCTTGGAACAGCTTATTTTCAGGGATTTCCCAGTATGTTGTCTATTGTCAAGCGCTCATTATTTATAGCACGAGTGCTATGCTCAGCGTAGCTGCCCTTCACGAAGAATTCGGCGTCCATCCGAAGAAGTTCATCCATCATATCTTCGGCAACAGGAGTAACAATATCATCATATTTGCCGAAGTTCTTCTTCCTCTTCGCCATCTTGGCCAAGCACTTTGGAACAATCTGCCCCATGTCTAACTTCGGATAACAGATTTTTATCATGATCATAGCAAATCTTGCGCCAGCAGCCAATTGGGCCTGCACAAAGCCGTGAATTCGAGGAGCATCCCGAAATTTGTCCATTAAAGCAGGAAGAGTCTCTGGCATCTTGTTGCGAGGAAACATGGTGCCATAGACCAGAGACAGAGTCCTTGTACAGAAGTCGAGATAATCGCGAACCTGGAGTGCGCGATCCTGAAACCTGACAATCTGGCGAGTTCGTTCAGGCGTGCCCCAAAAACTTGAACCATGATCCTTGTCAAGCCGAAGAAGTACATTCGATCGAGCTTCGACACGCTCATCTTCAGTAGCAGCATCCAAAAAAGAACCTATTTTAAAAAAAAAGAATCAGTGAGCAACGAGGAGACAAGCAAAAAGGAAAAGAAAAAGCACGACAATGATAATGAAGCACACCTGCCATATCCAAGCTAGCATCTGTCAGCAGTTGAAGCATAAAATTTTCGCGGGATGTAGCTGCAGCAGCTTCAGCAACGGCGGCGTCCTTTTCAGTTATGGCATCTTGAGCTTGTTGGAGCGCAACTTTTTCCCTTTCAGAAGATTTTCGAGACTGTTCCATGAGCATAAGTGATTGCTTCTTCGTGGATTGGAGCTGTTGTCGAAGTTCTCCAAATCTTCTGCCGAATTCTTACTCGCAGAATCTTCAACAAATTTAACAGCAACAGGGGTTTTCTTCGAAGGAGACAAAGGAAAAACCTCGGAAGGACCAGGAGTTGATGTATAGTTGTAAAAAATTAACTGAAAAAAGAAATTTCGACATCAATCATTGAGCAAAAGATAGATTTCCATTTATTCTCATAATATATACATGTCTATTACAAAAGAAAGATCTCTAGAGACCTACTGAAGCAGTCATCGCCAAGAACACTATGGCGACAGTGCCAAAAAGAAGGAGGTAAACTAAGAAGAAAAAAGCAAAAGGGTATTCAACTAGACCTCCGGCTTTGATGAGCTAGGAGTTGAAGATGGCTTGATCCCGAGATAAGACAGGATTTTCTTCGTGTTGAGCTTTGCCGCCTTGATCAATGACCGCCATTTTGTCTGCTCTATCTGTTCCGTGTCGCCTACTTTTGCCCAGTCGATAGTCTGTTGACTATCAGTGACCAAAGCAACAGTGCTTTCAACAGCGAACTTCATATTTTCATGGCGCATCTTCAGCCCAAGATCTTCTGGTGGATTAAAGCACTTGGCAAGAGCAAGGAAAGTCGCGGGTTCCTCTTTCTTCGGGAAGAAGTAGGGGAAGAGTCGCGACAGCCCTGCTTTAGCTTGATCAATGCCTTCGCGTGCTTCTGTTCCATGAAACTCAAGGAACGAAATGGCGTCAAGAAGAGGATCATTGTCGGGATCTTCAAGCTCAAATTCTTGAGAGGTTTTACCTGTCAAGATAAAAACTTATTGATCAACAAACGAGCGCAGGAAAGAAAGTCCAAAGGATGAGAAGTGATTCAGACACTTACTGACAAAGCGACGATTTTGCGACCTTAGACGCTTAAGGATCGCCTCCTCACGAGCAGATTGTGCAGTTATATGCTCGCTTAGCGAAGTCTCGGCATCGTGAAGTCTCTTCCTAAGATCTTCGACACCAGCAGCATCGTTCTTGGCCTTGTCAGCTTCTCGTCTAGCTTGAACGGCATCTGATTCGGCCTTCTTAAGAGCCTCTTCACTTTGCTCTAATTTTTTGAGCAAGTGTATTGGCACGCTCGTTGACTTCTGCCAGTTTTTCTGCCAAGAAAGTTGAAATTAGTTAAAAACATCGACAATAAAGGAGTAAGAAAGCAGGAGCAAAAAGAAGCAGCCAGGCATTACCTTCAGTTTTACTGGCATAATCACGGTACCCAATGAATTGGGCACCGATACGAAAAAGCTCTTTCATCATAGGCTGTTAAAAGAAGGATAAATAAAGAAAATGTCGGTATGGTAAAAATATGATGGCACACAAAAGCAAACGGAGGAAATATAGACAGTGATAAGCAAATTAAGAACTTACATCATCCAAGAGAGGGTTAGAGGAGCTACTCAATTGGAGAGTAGGCTCCGGGATTGTTTCAACCCTTGCCCTTTTTGGTGAAGGCACAAGGGGGCTTGAAGGAGGAGTAGCAGCGCCGACGTTTTGTTGAGGAGGCGAGGATTCATCTCCCTCAACTGGCGTCTCCGAGACGACTAGAGTTTGCGACGTACTCGTTCGAGCAGCCACATCAGAAGCTGGTACTTCCTCCTCATCATCACTGCGATTAAATGTTGGCAGCATAAAAAGCAAGATAGACAAAAAATTTCAAAGTGCAATAAAAAAAGAGAAAGAGAGGGGACTTACGAACTGATGAGGGTCTCAAGGTATGGATCATAAGCTGCCTTCTGACGTGAAGGAACAGCTTCTTCGGGTTTGGAGGTGCCGAAATCTTTGACATCATTCCTTTTCCTTTTGTTCTTTGGAGAAACAGCAGGAGGAGGAGATTGTGCCGATGCAGTGGCTTCAGAGGCAGCCTCCTTTTCATAAGATCCCGCAGATTTTCGAGAATCTGCGGGTTCATTCACAAAAGAGGGGGCATCTTGGTTGTCGTCGGAGATAACGGCCCTTTCCTCGACATCCCCACCTTCAGGAAGGGGAGGAAGCGAGACAAGATTTGGATGGTTCTATATAAAAACAAGGGAAGATTTCAAGAAAGGAGTTACAAAAAGATAGCAAGGCAATAACAAATTAAGCGGCAAAGTTTACCTTGGGAAGCGCATTGGTGGCGCTGTATGGTTTTACACGACAAGAGGAAGGGACATGATCCTTTTTGCTGAGAGAGGAGATTTTTCGGACAAGCTTTTCCAAGTCCTTGACCTCCAAATCCGTCGACAACCGATCTATGTCCTTGTCGCCAGCATAATTCCAGAGAGGGTATTTGCGAGCCCGAAGAGGCTGCACTCTGGCTTTAAGAAAATACGCTGTAATTTGGATACCTGACAACTCTTTGCCGCGAGTATTTTGCAATTCATGGATGCGAGTCATCAAGGCCTCTGTCGAAGTTTTTTCTTCTTCGGTAGCCTCTGCATCCCAAGAACGGCGGCGAAGGATTTTCTCGGCACCATCGAAAGGAGGGATGTTGTCTTCAGCACATCCATGGTTCTCCTCCTGAATGTACAACCACTTCTTGCGCCACCCTTGAACTGAGTCAGGGAGTTTGACGTCGAAGTAATTGACTGTGGGGCGAATAGAAATAACAACGCCGCCTATATTATAGGCGATATTGGGAGAGCCATTACGGCGAAAAAAGAAAATGCGCTTCCATAATGCCCAGTTAGGCTGGACGCCAAGGAAGGCCTCACAGAGGGTGATGAAAATGGAGATATGGAGGATTTTGTTGGGCGTAAGGTGGTGAAGTTGAAGACCGTAAACAAAAAGCAATCCACGGAGAAAAGGATGAATGGGGGCGGAAAGACCGCGGATGAGATGATCGACGAAACTTACCCGATACCCCATTGGAGGGGTTGGGTAGCTTTCTTCACTAGGGAAGCACACCGCCTTAGGTTTCATGCTAATCCCCAGCTTCTTCAAGAGATTGATGTCCTGGTTGGTAATTTTGGACCTTTCCCATTCCGCGCTTCCCAGATCTACGGCAGCCATTGATGATTCAGGCGTGCTGTGCTTGATCAACCGACGCGGTGGCATCAACAATGGCGCAGGAATACAGCTTGGAGAAGATGAGCTTAAGGAGTTGTGGGGCACAGGAGGAGATTTTGCAGAGGAGAGTAGGAGAACGGCGTGAGCAGAAGTGCTCGACGAAGAAGAAGGAGATCTTATATAGAGGTGCAGCGAAGCGTTGGACCGTTGGATGGAAAAGAGGTGCGGTAGATGATAACCACGTAGACACAAGAGTAAAAATGTATTTTAACACTGGAGAAGTTACGGAGCGTGCGCCAGAAAAAGTGGAGAACGTGTGTCCCCCACTTGCACGATGTGTCAATCAGATGAGGAATTTGGACCCACAGGGCAGTGAGCGGAGCGGTTTTCGTATGTTTCCAATATAGAAATCGTGGCTATCATCAGCAATGACGTCATGGTGGTAAGAGAAAAACTCGACAAAGAAGCTGAGCGAGAATATCGACAACACAAGATTATTTCGACAGCCTTTGATCAAATACAAGTTTTTGCCCAAATGCTCGGGGGCTACTTTGGAAAAACAGAAAACTTCGAGTATGACAAGATAGAAATGGCGAGAGCCTATGACCAAATGCAAGCATTTGTTCATAGCCTCGGGGCTACTCCCATCGGGAGCGCTGGTCGCGCACCCGATAGATATGAAAATATCGAGAAGGATTACAAATATAGCAGCAGAGGATATAAATCTGTGGAGCCTACAACCAAGCACAAGTTCTTGGCTGTAGCCTCGGGGGCTACTCCCATCGGGAACGCTGTTCGCGTGCCCGATGAATTTTGATCAAAATAAAGAAACAGAAGTGAGCATATTCCGAGTTACACAGATAACTCTACATATACTCCCATCGGGAAGACAAAATAAGTCATCAAATATGACTCGATAAAATGTGCTATTCCAACAGCCGAAAAGCACTCGACAATATATTCTCAGAGCGCTAGAAGTCGCGAATAAATCTCGGAATGCCGTAAAACTTTGCGAAGGTAAGACCCCAGATCCGTTCTGAGCGGCGTGGTATCGTTTCTGACGGCGGACTGCTACTTTTTTCCGTATCAACAGATACGAAGAAAAATCCTAACGGACGCGTTAGGTACCCGATAAAATATGACTGGGACTCGACAGAATGGTAAGACCTTAAACGGCACCTGTCGAAGTTTACACCAGTATCCCGAGATCATGTCAGATGAACTAGCCCCAACTACCGTTATCCCTGTACAAAATAATATTTGCATATCGAAAGATTATGTAATGAGTAAAGTTGGAGATTTTCCCCGATTCTTCGATTCAAGAAAAATCTCGGGGGCTACTGACATAGGCATCCCCAATGGGCCTGCCGAAGATGGTACCCGGGGTTTACTAAAGGCCCAGGACTTGAAGAATAAGAAGACTCGGAAGCCTATTTAGTATTAAGGAAAGATAGTTTGTATTAGGAAAGATAGAGATTTGTAATCTTACGGTTGGGTTCGAAACCCTCCCGAACTACAGTAACTTATGTATTACGAAATCCTCGGCTCCACCCTCTATATAAGGGAGTCGAGGGACGAAAAAAGGATCGAATCTACTGTCAACAGAACCCTAGTTTTCATAATCGTCGAGTACCTTTCGGCTGAAACCTTCGAGATCTACTTGCCCTCTACTTCTAGCAAAACCCTAGTCTACAATCTGTAGGCATTGACAAATTAATCCCTTGTCAGGCGTCGTCCCCCCATCCGGATAAAAGAAGAGAAAAAGAAATGAATGCGCGGCAGATGACCGTGTACGATCCGGTCCTTGCCGGAAAACAAAAAGCCGGGCCACATGATGCCGGAAGAAAAAGCTATGGAGCAGGTCGCGGTTATGCCGGAAATGGTATGTCGGAGATGATCATGCCGGAAATGGTTATGCCGGAAACAATCATGCCGGTAGACACGAGACCGGGCAAAATTATCGAGCTGCAAGGGCAGCGTATGTCGAAGAGGAAATGCCACCACCAAGGTACCGGCAGGCAAGAGCCGCGGAACCAGAAAGATATGATGAGGCAGATTCCGAGGTGGAACGAACTAAAGCTCGCCGGAACCCTTTGGGGGAACGGCTGGGGGAAAGATGCCTACCAGGTCAGGATGCGAGGCACAGGCTGGATAGAGTGTATCTTTCCGAAATGATTGAATCCGAAGGTCCTCCTGGCCCAAAATGTTTTGGCCCGCGGATCATGAGAGAAGAGCCACCGGTGCGCAACTTCCAATTGCCCCGGGATACAAAAACATATGATGGCACGACCAAGCCGGAAGATTGGCTGGCGGATTATGTCACAACTGTTTATGTCGCAGGCGGCGGAGTAAACCGGCGTTGGGCCGTAAGAATTATACCATCCTACCTGGTGGGACCTGCGCGAATCTGGCTAAACAACTTGCCGGCAGGAAGCGTAAATGGATGGTTGGACTTTGAGGAAGCCTTTGTGAGAAACTTCAGTAGCACTTACAAGAGGCCAAACCGGCCCAGCAGCTCGCTTTGTGCCAGCAGCGTGCAGGTGAAACAGACCGGGATTATCTCACTCGGTGGAACTCAATGAGGAATACATGTGAAGGAGTGATTGAAGCACAAGCGATTGTTTGGTTCAGTCAAGGATGCCGGAGAGGATCACCACTGTGGCAAAGGCTGCAGAGGAACATGCCAAGCACATTGGCTGAAATGATGCGAGTGGCGGAAAACTATGCGTTGGGAGACCCGCTGCAACCGGCAGTGCAGGCCGAGCCGGCGCAGTCAGGCCAACCCCGGCAAGATCATCACCGGGATAACCAGCACAACAAGAGAAGGGAAGATTTTCCGGATCGAAGATATGGTCCGCAGCAAGTAGCCGCGGTGCAGGAAAATTCCAGCCCCAGCGGAAGCCAAAGGCAAAAAACCGGATCGCAGCCGTGGGCGGGTCCTAAAAAGAAGTGGGTTGAAAAGGAAAAGTGGGGATAGAAAAAAGATTGGCAAGAACATATGAGGTACACCTTGGAAGCGGCAATGGACCAGCCGTGCAAGCTTCATACTCCACATCCGTCGAAGCCGGCGAACCATTTGACAAAAGATTGCTCATGGATCAAGCACTTGATGTTGAGGGGTGCAGCGAAAGATGCGCAAGCGCAAGGCTGTTCCACTATACTGCCACCCTCGCATGATATGTTGCATCAACACCCATTACCACCACCACTTCTTACCGGAGCCAATACCATACCGGTACAACAACACCAGCAAGTTTACCGGGTGGAGGAGAATCGTGATCAACCGCCTCCACCGGCACCTTTAGGCCGGAATGTTTACGAGGACCCACATTTGTGCATGGTTGTCTTTGTCACTGAACCAACCGATAGGCAAAGCGTGCATCGCCGTTCCATGGAGGTAAACGCAGTGATGCCGGCAGTACCTAGATACATGTTGTGGTCAGATCAGGAAATCACCTGGTCGTTCAAGGATCACCCCAAAATCATGCCGAATCCGGGTGGTTACGCTCTTGTTGTGGACCCAATCATGCGAGGGCCAGAAACTCGAGTCAAGTTCAGCAAAGTGCTGATAGACAATGGAAGCAGCATAAACATCATGTACAAGCACACAATGCGTACACTGGGCATAACGGAAAACATGCTCCAACCAACTCACACAACTTTCCATGGGATCGATCCGGGCCTGTCCTGTGCACTGGTAGGAAAAGTCCGGGTGGATGTGTCGTTCGGAGGATGTGACAATTGCCGGGTGGAAAATGTTCTGTTTGAAGTGGTGGACTTAGACAGCCCTTACCATGCACTGCTTGGGAGACCGGCATTGGCGGCATTCATGGCCTCAACCCATACGGCTTATCTTAAGATGAAAATGCCGGCACCTCGTGGACCCTTAACTGTGGTGGGAAACTACAAAGTCTCAATGGAAACTGCTTCCACCGGATCAAACCTAGCTGAATCGCTGGTGATAGCGGAGGAAAAGAAAAGGATGCAAACTGCTGTAGCGCTGGCTCAATCCTCAAAGCTGAGCTTAGCGGCAATGAGTGGAAACTTGGGCACGCCGGCATTCAAGCCGACGAATGAAACAAAGGACATCGTGCTGGATCCGGCTTACCTAGAGCGCACCGTTCGTATCGGTGCCGGCCTGAACCAAGCATAGGAAAGCGCGCTCGTCAGCTTCCTCCGTGAGAATCGGAATATCTTTGCCTGGTCTACTGATGACTTGGTAGGTGTTCCGAGGGAGCTGGCTGAGCACTCTCTAAACGTCCGGAAGGATGCTAAGCCGGTGCGTCAACCTTTACGCCGGTTCGCTGAGGACAGGAGGAAAATCATTGGAGAAGAAGTTACCAAGCTGCTTGTTGCCGGTTTCATCGTGGAAGTCACACATACTGAGTGGCTGGCCAATCCGGTAATGGTTGAAAAGAAAAAGAAGAGAACCTGGAGGCAAAAGCTCCAAAGGTGTGGCGCATGTGCATCGACTACACCAACCTCAACAAAGCTTGCCCAAGAGATCCTTTCCCTTTACCCCGGATCGATCAGGTGATTGATTCCACTGCTGGGTGTGAGTTGTTATCCTTTATGGATGCCTATTCCAGTTTCCACCAAATTCCCCTGAAAAAGGAAGATCAAATAAAGACTGCGTTCATTACCCCGCACGGGGCATACTGCTATGTCACTATGCCTTTTGGTTTGCGCAACGCTGGTGCAGCAAAAATGCTTGTTTGATCAAATCGGAAAGAATGTGCAGGTCTATGTGGACGATATCGTGATAAAAACCAAAGTAAAAGACACCTTAATCGATGACATCCGGCAAACATTCGACAACTTAAGAAGGTTCCGGATGAAACTTAATCCGGCGAAATGCACTTTCGGTGTCCCTGCCGGTAAGCTACTTGGTTTCCTTGTATCAAGCCGGGGCATTGAGGTGAATCCGGTAAAAATCCGGGCAATAGAAAGAATGACAATACCGCAAGAACTCAAGGACGTGCAGAAGTTTACCGGAAGCTTGGCATCGCTAAGCCGGTTCATAAAGAGGCTGGGAGAAAAGGCTTTGCCGCTCTATGCCTTAATGAAAAATTTGATACCTTTGTCTGGACCCCTCAGGCAGACGCGGCGTTTAAAGAGCTGAAAAACATGCTGGCAACGGCCCCAATTTTGGCCTCTCCTTAGGAGAGGGAGCCCATGTTGTTGTACATAGCAGCAACCAACCGGGTTGTGAGTGTTGTGGTTGTGGTAGAACGAGAAGAGGAAGGAAAAACCGTGCAGAGGCCGGTATACTACTTGAGCGAGGTGCTCTCTTCTTCAAAGCAAAACTACCCGCACTTCCAAAAGATGACCTATGGCGTGTTTATGGCCGCCACAAAGCTCAAGCACTACTTTTAAGAACACCCCAAGAAAGTGGTGAGCGAGGCACCTATCTCAGATATAATGGGCAACAAGGATGCCAGCGGCAGGATTGCAAAATGGGCAATTCAGTTGTCACCGTACGTGCCGGTATATGAAAGAAGGGATGCCATAAAATCGCAAGCTTTGGCTGATTTCCTGGTTGATTGGGCGGAAATGCAATATAAGCCACCGGAACAAAGGCTGGAATACTGGAAAATGCACTTTGACGGATCCAAACTAAAAGAGGGCCTAGGTGCCGGGGTGGTACTCACCTCACCTAAGGGAGATCACCTCCGGTATGTTTTGCAAGTGCATTTCCGGGTATCAAACAATGTTGCAGAATATGAGGCTCTAGTCCATGGGCTAAAAGTCGCAAAAGAAATCGGAGTACACCGGATCATTTGCTACGGCGATTCAGATCTTGTGGTGCAGTAGTGCTATGGAGATTGGGATGCAAAAGATGCCAACATGGCTTCATACCGGTTTCATGTGCAAAAGATTGCAGGTTTCTTTGAAGGTTGTGAGTTTCATCATGTGCCGCGGGCTGAAAATGAAGCCGCGGATGTTTTATCTAAACTGGGCTCATCAAGGCAGGAAATTTCTCCTGGAATAGCCTTAGCACACCTAAGAGTTCCATCAATCAAACCAAGTCCGGAGTCGGAATCAATTTTTGTACCGGAGTCGCATGTGGTACCAATGGAGGTTGATGAAGGAAGCTCAGGGACTGTTCCGGCACACTAGGGGACTGCTCCGGTAAGCTCGGGGACTGCGACGCCAATACCGGAAGAGGCAACGCTTGTGGATAGCATGGACATAGATGTACCGGTGTTTGTGGTTAGAGAAGCGCCATCTTGGGTTAAACCTATTAAGGAATTCCTGATCAACGGCACCTTGCCGGTTGACGAAAATGAATCAAGAAGGATTCAGAGGAGAGCCAAAACATACACTTTTATCAATGGAGAGGTGTACAAGAGAAGTGTTACCGGGGTCCTGCAAAGATGCGTGGAGCCGGAAGAAGGAAAGGAAATGCTCAAGGAGATTCACCAAGGAGAGTGTGGGCACCACGCTTCATCAAGAGCGCTGGTGGCAAAAGTGTTCCGACATGGGTTCTACTGGCCCACAGCTTTGGAGAATGCTGAAGATCTGGTAAGAAAATGCAATGGTTGCCAGAGGTACGCCAAGCAAAATCATACCCCTGCTTCCGGATTAAAGACTATACCGCTAACATGGCTGTTTGCTGTATGGTGCCTTGACATGGTTGGGCCGTTCAAAACTGCAAGGGGAAACATGACCCACATCTTGGTAATGGTAGATAAATTCACCAAGTCGCTGGAAGTGAAGCCTATCGCAAAATGTGATGGCCACACAACGGTGAAGTCGGCGGTGGTGCCACGCAGGACGAGGACCAGGACGGTGCCGGCCGGCCCGGCGCGGAAGAGTGCGCGCCTCCAGGGCCCGGCGTCCGCGGTGTCGGCGATGGAGAAGGCCCAGCACAGGACGGCTTCGAAGAACCTCGACCCGGCAGGTACTTTCACTCCCCTCGCCCACCTTCCCGACGATCATTTGTCCTCGGTTGCTCGTGATTCTGGGCTTTCTTTCATGATGGAGAAACACACCGAGGCGGAGATTCTTTCCCTCGTGCGGGCCAAGGAGGCCGCACAAGCGCTGCTGGCGCAAGCTGCCCTGCGTAAGGAGGCGTCTCTGGTGGACGCTGGCGCGTTGTCGCTACCCTCGGCACCTGGTGTAGTAGGGACTACACCGGTGAGCGGGGAGGAGGGTCAGGAGACCTTGGTGGACGTTCCAGTCCAGGCTGCTCCTCAAGCCAATAAAAGGAGCGCTCCGGCCTTGTTGGCATCCCGCCGTGGGCGGAGGAAAGCCACGCTTTCCTAATGTGTGCTGGCTTCTATAATATCCGTGGGTTCGGCAGACCGGGCTGTCGCACCTAGATTAAGGAGTTGATCACCCGAGAACAGCTCGACTTTCTCGGTCTTCAGGAGACCATTAATTCCTCCTTCTCTGCGAGCGAGCTGCTTAGCATCGACCCTGCGGGCCGTTTTGCTTGGCACGATGTCCCGGCGACTGGGAGGTCCGGAGGTATCCTCTTAGGGGTTAATGAGGATTTCTTCGATGTGTTGGGTTGGAGTAGGGGCTCCTTCCACATTTGGGTAGATGTCTTGCAACTAGACTCGTCTTCCCGATGGTCGCTTTTTGTGGTCTACGGACCGGCGGATCACCGCCGCTCTCCTGCGTTCCTACAGGAACTCGCAGAGGCCATCTCGGCTTGTCCCCTACCTCTCGTGGTGGGGGGCGACTTCAACTTGATCCGGGGGTCCAGGGACAAAAATAACTTGAACATCAACTGGCCCCGCGTCCATAGCTTCAACGATTGCTTAGCCAGCTTGGAGCTACGGGAGATCAGGCGCACGGGTGCGAGATTTACCTGGTCTAACAAGCAGTTGAACCCGGTTCGCTGCGTCCTGGACAGAGTTTTTATGTCCACGGACTGGGAGACCCTATTCCCCCTGTGCACTCTAGTGGCAGAGACCATCATTGGTTCGGACCATTCTCCCCTCATCCTGAGCTCCGGGGAGGAGCTTAGAAAGCGTAGTCCGAGATTCTTCTTCGAGAAGAGTTGGTTGGAACGCCCGGAGTTCGTCGATTTGGTCACTTCCAAGTGGAACGACTTAGCCACGGTGTCGATGCCGAGTGCGGACTCCATTGACCGCTGGAACCGGGTCTCGGGGGGCCTGAGACAATTTCTCAAAGGGTGGGGCGCCAACCTCGGTAAGGAGGCTCGCGACCTTAAGCAGGACCTCCTGACCCAGATTCAGGCCCTCGATACCCAAGCTGACTCGCGGGGTCTTGATGAGGAGGGTTGGGTGTTGCGCTACCACCTCGAGGGCCAGCTCTCGCACCTCGCCAAACTTGAGGAGGTTTACTGGCGTCAACGCAGCCGCCTTAACTGGCTGCTCAAGGGTGACGCCAACACCGCTTTCTTCCATGCCATGGCTAATGGTAGGAAGCGGAAGTGCGCCATATCGCGCCTCTCCACTGACTCGGGGGTCATCTCGGAACCTGGCACGTTGCGGACCCACATCTATGACTTCTACCATCAGTTGATGGGGGTCTCCGGGGAACAAGGTCTGTTTACCTTACGCTCGAACACCTGGGACGCGTTGGGGCGGGTCTCGAATGAGGATAATGATAGCCTTATGCTCTCCTTCACCGAACAAGATATGGACTCTGTCCCCGCTAGCATGAGAGTGGACACGGCTCCGGGCCCGGACGGGTTTCCGGTAGTGTTCTTCAAGACGTTTTGGAGATTGCTAAAACCGTTCGTTCTAGCCATCGCCAACGATTTCGCTCTGGGGAGAGTGGACATCGCGCGCCTAAACTTCGGGATCCTGACCCTCATCCCTAAGGTCCACGGTGCTGATGACATCAGGAATTTCAGACCTATAGCGCTCATTAACGTAATCTTCAAGTTCATTGCCAAAGCTTATGCCATTCGTCTGTCTCCGATTGCCCACCGTACCATTAGTGTCACCCAGTCGGCCTTCATCAAAGGTCGGATTATTCACGAAGGTGTGGTCTGCCTGCAAGAGATCATCCATGAGACTAAATCCAAGAAACTTGGGGGAGTTTTCTTGAAACTTGATTTTGAAAAGGCCTATGATAGGGTCAACTGGTGCTTCCTCCGCGAGGTCCTTACGCGCAAAGGTTTTGACCCCGGCTGGATCCATCGGGCGATGGGTTTGGTCAAGGGAGGCCAAACGGCTATCACCATCAACGGAGAAGTTGGCAACTTATTCCGGAACAGACGGGGAGTCCGCCAGGGAGACCCCCTCTCGCCCCTACTCTTTGACTATGTCGTCGAAGCTCTAGCGGCCATCTTGGACCAAGCTAAGGGGGCGGGACACATTCATGGGGTCATTCCTCACGTCATCCCAGGGGGGGTTACGCACCTCCAATACGCCGATGATACGATCATCATGGTACAGACGGACGACCTAGACATCGCCAACCTCAAGTTCCTCCTGCTTTGCTTCGAGAGCATGTCTGGGCTTCGTATTAACTTCCACAAGAGTGAGGTCATGGTTCTGGGGACCATGGACTTTGAGAGCCAGCGTATTGCCAATATGCTAAATTGTAAACGGGGCTCCTTCCCCTTTACCTATCTTGGTCTTCCGATTAGTGATCGGGGGCTCTCTGCTGGGGACTGGCAACTCCTCACTGCCAAGGTGGAGAAGCGAGCGGAACCCTAGATGGGTAAGTTTATGTCTTCCGCCGCTAGACTCACGCTTATCACCGCGTGCCTTTCCAGCCTTCCCATGCATGCTATGAGTGTGTGCCTCTTGGGCAAAGGGATCCACAAGCAGTTCGACAGACACCGCTCCCGCTTCTATTGGAACGCTAATGGGAGGCGCAACAAATACCACTGGGTGCGGTGGTCGGCCATGTGTAAGCCGAAGACCTTGGGGGGGTCTAGGCATCATTGACACGAACCTCATGAACACATGTCTCATGGCCAGATGGGTTTGGAGACTATACAGGGGCGAGACTGGGCTCTGGGCAGACATTCTACGTGGGAAATATCTCCAGGATAGAGATGTTTGGGTCGCCTCCCCGGGCCCTGGTTCCCAATTCTGGAAAGCTCTCCAGAAGATCAAGCTTGTGTTGCGCTTGGGGGCGAAACACCATGTCGGAAATGGGGCCTCGACCCATTTCTGGCTAGATTGGTGGGTGGGAGCTGGTAAGCTACAAGATCGGTTCCCCAACCTTTTCGCCATTGCGGAGATGCCGGAGGCCTCCGTTGCTAGCCTTTGGTCTGACACGGGCTGGGCTATCCCCTTCCGCCGGGAACTGGGCTTACATGAGAGAGTGGAGTGGGTCAACCTAATGAGGGAAATTGAGACCCTTCGGCCAACGGCTACCCCTGACCTTATGACTTGGGTACTGGAACCTTCGGGGAGGTTCACGGTCCGCTCGCTTTACCGCAAAATCTATGACGGTTCTCCCTCCAAGGCCTTTGGCGCCATTTGGCGTCTTGCGATCCCCTCGCGGATCCGTATTTTCCTCTGGCAACTGGCGCGGAAACGCCTTCCGACTAATGCCAATATTCGGCACCGTCGAGGCCCCTCCACGGGTAGATGTGCCCTATGTGGCGAGATTGAAGACACTAACCACATCTTTTTCGATTGTGGGCTTGCAAAATTCTTGTGGAGCGCAGTTAGGGAACTGCTATTGCTGGAATTTGTGGGCATTTGGCCTTTGGCCCATGGCCCATTATCAAATTCTGAAACTCACATGGCCCATATCATAAATCAGTGGCAGCACTAGTGGGGGCTAAAGTTTAGTCCCACATTGCTAGTTGGGAGAGAGTTGGAGTGGTATATAAGGTGGGCTGTTCTAGTCCTAGTAAGTGAGTGAGAAGAGAGAGAGCCCTCGCGCACTCCTCCTCCTCCGCCGCCCGCCTCGCCTCGTCACGACACGTCACGTCACGACGCGCCGCGGGTTGCGGGAATCTCGCCGAGCCGAGCTTATCTTTTTGCTGTCCGGGAAATTAATTGTGTAATCAATCACAATTATGAGCCATTAACGGACGCGTTAACTCAGCCGTTTTCGTTCCGGTTTTTCTGGATCGTGAACTCGTACGTGGGCTGCGTCCCACGACCTTCCCGAGCCGCACTATATAAGCGCGGACGAGAACCCTAGCCTGGACGTGCCACATATGCGACTACATGTTTCCAGTTCATTGCGCCGCCGCCTTCGTCTTCCTCATCCCGTCTGTCGGCGTGCACCGACTGTCGGGACAGTAGGCCTCCGGAATCATGCCTCTCGTGAACCTGTATGGGTGAGGGGCAATCAGGTTTTTGGGGAGCGCTCCGGCGCGACTACTGGCAGCACGACGTTGTCTTCGGACGACGAGTTTCTCCACACCGACAACTTCTTCCCGGACCTCAGCGACTTCTTCGACAACCTCAACATGGGCGACAACGACGCTGCTGCGAAGTATGTGATCTTGTCGTTTCTCTTTTAGTCTCTGTTAGAGCTTCTTGTTCTAGTTTTTGTGGTAGATGCGATCGGTTTATCTTGTTTAGATGTGATCTGTTCATCTACCTTACTAGTCTGCACGATTAGTTTACTTATTGTTTTCATAGTCATGATTTATCAATTACTCGTACGAATTATTTCATATGGATATTTGCTTATATTTTCAACAATCCAAAAACCTGATTATAGGCAAATCAATTCAAGCAGCATTGCTGCCGCTACTCGACCTCCCTCCTTTGATGGTATGCATTACAAGAGGTGGCGCACAAAGGCAGTTCTATGGTTTACAAACCTAGGCTGTTTTAGCGCCACAGATGGTAGACCTGAGGGGCCTCTCTCTGCAGAGGAGCAGGGAAAGTTTGAGAAGGTCGACGCCATGTTTAAGGCGGCCTTGTTCAGCATTCTTGGGGACAACATTGTTGACCCGTACATGGCTTTTGACCATGGTAAAGATGCGTGGGATGCGCTCGAGGCCAAATTTGGGGTCTCGGATGTCGGCACCTGAACCTGTATGTCATGGAGCAATACTATGACTACAGGATGACTGATGAGCGCTCCGTGGTCGAGCAGGCTCATGAGATTCAGTCACTTGCCAAAGAACTCGAGCAGTTTAAGTGTACCTTACCGGACAAATTTGTGGCCGGTGGCATTATTGCCAAGCTTCCTCCTTCGTGGAGGAACTTTGCTACTTCTCTGAAACATAAGAGACAAGAGTTTTCCGTTTCGGATCTCATTGGCTCGCTTCATGTGGAAGAGAAGGCGAGAGCAAAGGACACACGCGCTCGTAGTTTTGAGGGAGGTTCCGAGTGCCAATGTGGTACAGAAGAAGAACTTCCAATCTCACAAGTCTAAGAATAAGAACAATGGAAAAGGCAAGTTTGACGAGAAGAACAAAGCCTCCAACTCAACCAACTTCAAAAGGAAGACTCCTTATAAGAAGAAAGGGAACTGCCATGTTTGTGGCGCTCCTGGACATTGGGCTCCGATTGCCCAGAACGTCATGATCGGCGTGGGAACAGCGGCAAGTCCGCAAATGTTGTTATTGGTGTGGATACTGAGATGAAGGACGTTGGGTACGGTGTTTCTCCTACTGTCCTTTCAGTATGTAATTCTCCTAATTGGTGGATAGACACCGGAGCCAATACACATGTATGTTCTGATATCTCTATGTTTTCTTCTTATCAGGTCGCAAGGACTTCCTCCGTGCTGATGGGAAACGGCTCACATGCTTCTGTTCGTGGTGTTGGTACGGTGGATCTGAAGTTTACTTCGGGAAAGACCATCCAGCTGAAGAATGTGCAGCACGTTCCCTCCATTAATAAGAATCTCGTTAGCGGATCGCTTTTATGTCGAGATGGTTCTAAGTTGGTCTTTGAGTCCAATAAAGTTGTAATTTCCAAGTGTGGACAATTTGTTGGAAAGGGTTATGTGTGCGGAGGCTTGTTCCGCTTATCTTTGTCAGACTTATGCACTCAAATTATTAATCATGTTTGCAATGATAGTGAGTCCGATATTTGGCATTCACGACTTTGTCATATTAATTTTGGGTGCATTACGCGGCTAGCGAATATGAATATAATTCCGAAATTTGCTATTGTCAAGAAATCCAAGTGCCAAGTATGTGTGCAAGCTAAGCAACCACGTAAGTCTCACAAGACTGCGGAGGCAAGAGACTTGGCACCACTGGAGCTTATACATTCTGATCTTTGTGAAATGAATGGTGAATTGACAAAAGTAGGGAAAAGATACTTCATGACTTTAATTGATGACTCTACTCGATATTGTTATGTGTATCTCCTGAAATCTAAAGATGAAGCTCTTAATCACTTCAAAATCTTTAAAGCCGAAGCAGAAAACCAACTTGATCGAAAGATCAAGCGGCTAAGGTCTGATCGTGGTGGAGAGTATTTTTCCAACGAGCACTACAAGAAAAGTTCTGATAGACAACGTCCCAAAATCGTCAACTAAGGGGCATTTTTCGTCGCCTATGGGCCTAACCCGACGATATGGGTTCCGTTGTCGAAACTGCGTCGAGCAAAGTCCAACGACGATTTTTCGGTCCGTCGCGCTTAGGCGCCCTTCCGCCACGGAAAATCGGACCGTTGCGGAAGTGTTTTCGGGAGCCCGTTGATCTGCCGACGTCATGCAACCGACACGTGGCGGACGCCGTTAGCGCCGCGCTAACGGCGTTAACCGGCTGAAACCCCGTGGTAGATGGTAGGCCCACACGAGGCCTCGCCACGTCTTAAGCGGGCCGGGCCGGATGCCATAGTTTGACCGGTCAACTATATAGCCGGGCTGGTCCATTAGTTACGTGGGCCGGGCCTAACCTCTAATGTTGATCGGTCAAAAGTTAAATGGGCCGGCCCATTTAACATGTGGGGTCCACCTTACAAAGAACCGGGCCGTCCCAAGAAGCAAGTGGGCCGGGCCAAAAACACAGGTGGGTCCCACTTTCCTGTTAAAAGGCCGGCCCATTTAGTGTGTGGGGTCCACCGTATAGCAAGTGGGCCGGCCCAACAAGCTAGTGGGCCGGGCCAAAAACACAGGTGGGTCCCACTTTCCTGTTAAAGGGCCGGCCCATTTAGTGTGTGGGGTCCACCATATATCAAGTGGGCCGGCCCAACAAGATAGTGGGCCGGGCCAAAAACACAGGTGGGACCCACCTTCCTGTTAAAGGGCCGGCCCATTTAGTGTGTGGGGTCCACAATATAGCAAGTGGGCTGGCCCACCAAGATAGTGGGCCGGGCCAAAAACACATGTGGGTCCCACATTCCTGTTAATGGGCCGGCCCATTTGGTATGTGGGGTCCACCATGTAGAAAGTGGGCCGGCCCAACAAGATAGTGGGCCGGGCCAAAACACAGGTGGGTCCCACCATCTTATTAAAGGGCCGGCCCATTTGGTGTGTGGGGTCCACCATATAGAAAGTGGGCCGGCCCATTTGGTATGTGGGGTCCACCATCTAGAAAGTGGGCCGGCCCAACAAGATAGTGGGCCGGGTCAAAACACAGTGGGTCCCACCTTCCTATTAAAGGGCCGGCCCATTTACCATGTGGGACCACCATAGAGCAAGTGGGCCGGCCCAATAAGCATGTGGAGCCCATTATCGTGTAATCGGCCGGCCTACTAAAGAAGTGGGCCGGCCCAAAATGAAAGTGGGTCCCACACTACTGTAAGTGGGCCGGCCCAATCTGTTGTAGGGCCCTACTTGTTTGACTAGTCAACTTGCATTAAACTTCATGAGCCTAAAATCTGATTTCAATGATACACACAATTACATACACAAATAAAACAAATAGGAAAATTACAAGGCAATTAATGTGCCCAAATAAAAAAATTACATAGAATCATTGAGGACTTCTATTAGCATCATCAATAACACATTGACATTTGGCAATCGCCTTGATTGAATCTTGTGTACTCTTTGTCAACATATCAGCTACAGATCTTAAAGCGACAATACCATGTCTTTTATAAAGTACAGCCTTGAGATATTTACTTGTCCGATGAAAGAAATGGTCTAGGTTGACGGCTATGAGAAGATGCATCGGAAGAAAGATCGAACTTTTTGTGGGCCTCACTCGGTAATGAAGATTGCTTCATCACAACTGCATTCTGATAATAATGCAAAAAGAGTTAAACGATGAACTATGCAAACATTTATTATGCAATGTAGATATAAGATAATAACAAGTTGCATAAATAAGACATGTATGGAACTTGTACTAAGCACAAAATTACATCATAATGTTGCACGTGGTCGCTACGGATCCTTTTTTGGCGACTATCTTCTAATGATGACTGCTTCATTAAAACAGCGATTCGGTAACATTGTAAACATAGTTACAACAATTAACTATTCAAACATGTATTACGCAATGTAGAGATCAGATAACGAGCATGTAGCAGAAATAAGCACAAGATAAGATAAGATGCATGTACTAAGCACATACTCGGCTCACCTGCAGGTCCTTCTCTTGCGTGCACTAGTCGTGGTCAACATGCCTATCATTTTAGGTTCAGCCATCAAGTGAAATGCTAATCCTCCTCGCTCCATTGTCCTTAATCTGTGTTTAGATATCACATTTAAGACCAAGTCAGCTGGTTTCAAATAACAAAAACTTGAGCTGCCAAATGAATAAGCTAATATTTACCGGATATCAGATTAAAACCAACTAGATGTTGCTTTGCATGAGATACGAATTTCGGACATTCAGATTTAGAGTAGGGTAATGCCAAGGTTTTACACATAAAGTAAGCGGCATTAAGAATGACCAAATGTCGAGTTCAAATCACCCTCGAAGTTTCTCCAAGACAAGCATATCAAATAGGCAGAAACATAGTAAAGCATGAATGGCATTGCTATGGCAGGGTTCCAAGTGTTAATCTCTTGCATAAGGAACAATGCATATAGGTTATAGATAATAACGGAAGTAAGCGCCAAAATTACCAACCACGAACTCAGATTCCAACCTTACCTAGCGTCCCCGCTATTAATGTTGGATGTTCTAATAAGTGGTTCGCATGATCAATCCCAAGGAAAAATAACATTGACAAGTCGAGTCTACGATAATACAAAGACCGGACATGCACGCAACAATAACTATATAAGCTAAAGACGAGGTATAAGAGCAAGCAGATTGGAAATGCACATAGCATGATTATAAAAGCGAGTGTGAGAATAGCGAGACACGAGAAAACAGCTAGCGGTGAGCTAATGACGTGGTATAAGAACAAGCAGATTGGAAATGCCCATAGCACGACTATAAAAGCAGTGCGACAATAGCATGCAGTACAAAAACGAGTTGGCAGCAAATGAATGGGTACAAGGCTATAAATATGTGGATGCACACAGTGTCGGTGAGAATGAACAGGATGGTAGCGACCGGATAATGCTTTTGTACTTGTACAACATTTAAACAAACTTCATGCGAAGCAACACATCAAGAAAGTTAACGGCATATGAGATCCGCAAATAACTACACAAAACATGGCTAAAGAAACACCGCGATCTAACGGGCCAGCGTACTAACCAAGGCTGCGGCGGGGTGGACGGGGGCGGCAACTTGCATTCCAGCGGCGGCGAACGCAGGAGACGATGAATCGACCATGTTTCCGTAGAAGCGGGCGTTAGTGAAGCAGATCTGGTTGGCTGGCAAGGTATTCGGTGAAGTTGATACAGCCGCTGCGGCGAGGTAGTCGGTGGCGAGGTCGGCGGTGAAGCAGATCCGTCGGTGGCGAGGTCGGCGGTGAAGCAGATCCGTCGGTGGCGAGGTCGGCGGTGAAGCAGATCCGTCGGTGACGAGGGCGGCGGGGGAGCGGATCTGGTGGGTGGACAGCCAACACGATCAAGGCTACGCCCGTGGAGGAGTATGCCGGCGGCGAAGCGGATCTAGTACTCGTAGAGAGTCGAGCTTTGGCGTGTGAGAGTATTTTTGAGCTAATGGGGCGAATGGTTGGTGGGTGGGTGTGGGCCTGTGGGGAGGGTTCGGGATCTAGGCAAGATATTTCATTGTTACCGAATGAGCCCTCCATGGTCGGTGGGTTGTAGCTTCCGGACCAGGGTTAAAAGGGTAAAACTGGTCACGGGATTTTCGAATGGATGCGGCGGGATGATTTGGCGCGTGGCCGAAATTTTCAGTTTCAAGCTACAGTACGAGCAGAACGACAAAAATAATGTTCTTCCCCAGGGAGCTCTCATTTCTTCCTCTTCTCTTTCTCTCTCGAGTCTCTCCCACTCCCCCGGCTCCTCTCCCCCTTCTCTCCGGCGGCCTCGCCGGCCGGAGACGAGGCCGACTTCTCTCGGTATATTGTACACCCTCCGAACTAAATTAATTGATTCAACTTTCCTTAGACGTGTATGTATCTAGAGTAAAAACATGTGTGGATACATCCATATTTAGATAAGCAAAGTTGAGTCGGCTAATTTGGATCCGAGGGAGTTAGTGTTGTTGTAAGCTTAGATCCGGTGTTTCCCATGAGCCAGAATGGCGCAATGGAGTCGGGGATCTCGTCATCGGCTTCAGATCTGGCCTATGGTGAATATGGCGGATCTTGCCGGCCAAACCTCGATCTGGTGCCATCAATGTGATGGCGCTAACGGTGAGGCTTGCTTTGGTCAGTGCTTCAGATCTGGCCAATGGGGAAGTCAAGCTGCTAAAGTTCACAAGCTCGGGGCATACGACGGCGTCATCCGTCTTGCCCGTGCACATCTTGGACTTTCAGCGACCCTTCTCAGAGCCAATATGCCGTTGCTGAGGCCCTTCTTCTCCTTCGTCCCGGCGACTACCGGCGACACCGTCCCAAGTGGTGCGTCCCGGCGACGAAGTTGCTTGGAAAGGATGCGGAGCGAGAGATCGATGTGCGGTCGAGAAGGACTCGATTGATTTTCTTCTATATGTTTTGGGGTCCTTTTTGTAAAGTTGCGGGTTCTATTAGTTATTGTCTAGTACTTTTGGTCCTCTATGTAATTTTTTGGACTAGTTTCCATTGGCACCGATAAACTTGAATTTTGACAAGTTCACGAGGAAAAAAATTCCTTTGCACATATGGCCTATCATGTATAAACATTCTTGAGATTTAAACTATATGTAATGTGCCATGCATTAACCCTAAACCATATATATGTAACTAACCCTAGCTGATCAAACCCTACTTAATTAAAACAAATAACCCTAAACTATACGCATGCACTTTATGCGCAAAGGCGCGGGTGCCTCCAATAATGTGTGTGCGCACTCGATCGATGATCCCTAAACCTTATACAACCCTGCAACCCTAATCCCTAATCCCTAAACCCTAAACACCCTAAACACTAAACCCTAGACCCTAAACCCTAACCCTAACCCTAAACCCTAATTAAACCCTATATATAGGCCAACGACACTTAATTGTGCATCAAGCAGGCCAGGGGTGCCTCACGGTCCTCTAATTAAATTAAATGTGCCATGCATTAACCCTAAACCATATATATGTAACTAACCATAGCTAATCAACCCTACTTAATGAAAACACATAACCCTAAACTATACTAGCTATAACCCGATCTAATAAAAACATGCTCTATATATAGCGGCTAGCTAGCAAACCGTAGATTAACACCAATTAAAATATACATGGCCTATATCGATCATGTTGTATAACATATCCATGAGATTCATTAATTAATTATATAATTATCGTGATAAATTAATTAACTTGAACTTTGACAAGTTCTCTCGAATGAAAACACATTTCATTAAGTTGCCTCATAATATATATATATAATTAGTGTGCATGCATGGCCTACAATGCATTCGTGCATATATTTTAATGTATATTTGAACATATTCTTGGGGATTTCAATCTCTCTCTCTCTCGATCATCTATATATCGTTGGTGGCCCAAAAAACACACATATATATGCATGCAATTTATGCGTAAAGGCGCGGGTGCCTCTAATAATATAATGTGTGTGCGCACTCGATCGATGATCCCTAAACCTTAAACAACCCTAAAACCTTAAATCCCTAATCCCTAAACCCTAAACACCCTAAACACTAAACCCTAAACCCTAGACCCTAAACATACCCTAACCCTAACCCTAACCCTAAACCCTAGCTAATCCTAAACCCCAATTAAACCCTCTGTATAGGCCAACGACACTTAATTGTGCATCGATCGAGCGGGTCATGGGTGCCTCGTGATCCTCTAATAAAATTAAATGTGCCGTGCATTAACCCTAAACCATATATATGTAACTAACCCTAGCTAATCAACCCTACTTAATTAAAACACATAACCCTAAACTATACTAGCTAGCTGCTATAACCCGATCTAATAAAAACATGCTCTATATATAGCAGCTAGCTAGCAAACAGTAGATTAACACCAATTAAAATATACATGGCCTATATCGATCATGTTGCATAACATATCCTTGAGATTCATTAATTAATTATATAATTATCGTGATAAATTAATTAACTTGAACTTTGACAAGTTCTCTCGAATGAAAACACATTTGATTAAGTTGCCTCATAATATATATATAATTTGTGTGCATGCATGGCCTACAATGCATTCGTGCATATATTTTAATGTATATTTGAACATATTCTTGGGGATTTCAATCTCTCTCTCTCTCTCGATCATCTATATATCGTTGGTGGCCCAAAAAACACACATATATATGCATGCAATTTATGCGTAACGGCGCGGGTGCCTCTAATAATGTGTGTGCGCACTCGATCGATGATCCCTAAACCTTAAACAACCCTAAAACCTTAAATCCCTAATCCCTAAACCCTAAACACCCTAAACACTAAACCCTAAACCCTAGACCCTAAACGTACCCTAACCCTAACCCTAAACCCTAGCTAATCCTAAACCCCAATTAAACCCTATGTATAGGCCAACGACACTTAATTGTGCATCGATCGAGTGGGTCATGGGTGCCTCGTGATCCTCTAATAAAATTAAATGTGCCATGCATTAACCCTAAACCATATATATGTAACTAACCCTAGCTAATCAACCCTACTTAATTAACACACATAACCCTAAACTATACTAGCTAGCTATAACCCGATCTAATAAAAACATGCTCTATATATAGCGACTAGCTAGCAAACCGTAGATTAACACCAATTAAAATATACATGGCCTATATCGATCATGTTGTATAACATATCCACTGAGAATCATTAATTAATTATATAATTATCGTGATAAATTAATTAACTTGAACTTTGACAAGTTCTCTCGAATGAAAACACATTTGATTAAGTTGCCTCATAATATATATATAATTAGTGTGCATGCATGGCCTACAATGCATTCGTGCATATATTTTAATGTATATTTGAACATATTCTTGGGGATTTCAATCTCTCTCTCTCTCTCGATCATCTATATATCGTTGGTGGCCCAAAAAACACACATATATACGCACGCACTTGATGCGTAAAGGCGCGAGTGCCTCTAATAATGTGTGTGCGCACTCGATCGATGATCCCTAAACCTTAAACAACCCTAAAACCCTAATCCCTAATCCCCTAAACCCTAAACACCCTAAACACACTAAACCCTAGACCCTAAACACCCTAAACACTAAACCCTAAACCCTAGACCCTAAACACCGTAAACCCTAAACCATAAACCCTAAACCCTAAACCCTAAACCCTAAACCCTAAAACCCTAAACCCTAAACACTAAACCCTAAACCCTATAAACACCCTAAACACTAATTAAAACCTAAACCCTAGACCCTAAACACTAAACCCTAAACCCTAGACCCTAAACACCGTAAACACTAAACCCTAAACCCTAAACACCCTAAACACTAATTAAACCCTAAACCATAGACCCTAAACACTAGACCCTAAACCCTAGACCCTAAACACCCTAAACACTAAACCCTAGACCCTCTAAACACGGTAAACACTAAACCCTAAACCCTAGACCCTAGCTAAACACCCAAAACACTAAACCCTAAACCCAGCTAGCTAACCCTAAACCCTAATTAAACCCTATATATATAGGCCAACGACACTTAATTGTGCATCAAGCGAGGCCGGGGGTGCCTCGCGGTCCTCTAGTTAAATTAAATGTGACATGCATTAACCCTAAACCATATATATATAACTAACCCCTAGCTAATCAAACCCTAGTTAATTAAAACACATAACCCTAAACTATACTAGCTATAACCCGATCTAATAAAAACATGCTCTATATATAGCATGCAGCTAGCTAGCAAAAACGGTAGATTAAAACCAATTAATATATACATGGCCTATATATCGATCATATGTTGTATAACATCTCCCTGAGATTCATTAATTAATTATATAATTATCGATGATAAATTAATTAACTTGAATTTTGACAAGTTCTCTCGAATGAAAACACATTTGATTAAGTTTCCTCATAATATATATATAATTAGTGTGCATGCATGGCCTACCATGCATGCATTAATTCGTGCATATATTTTAATATATATTTGAACATATTCTTGGGGGATTTCAATCTCTCTCTCTCGATCATCTATATGTCGTTGGTGGCCAAAAAACACACACATATACGCATGCACTTGATGCGCAAAGGCGCGTGTGCCTCTAATAATGTGTGTGTGCGCACTCGATCGATGATCCCTAAACCTTAAACAACCCTAAAACCCTAATCCCTAATCCCCTAAACCCTAAACACCCTAAACACACTAAACCCTAGACCCTAAACACCCTAAACACTAAACCCTAAACCCTAGACCCTAAACACCGTAAACCCTAAACCATAAACCCTAAACCCTAAACCCTAAACCCTAAACCCTAAACCCTAAAACCCTAAACCCTAAACCCTAAACCCTATAAACACCCTAAACACTAATTAAACCCTAATCCCTAGACCCTAAACACTAAACCCTAAACCCTAGACCCTAAACACCGTAAACACTAAACCCTAAACCCTAAACACCCTAAACACTAATTAAACCCTAAACCATAGACCCTAAACACTAGACCCTAAACCCTAGACCCTAAACACCCTAAACACTAAACCCTATAGACCCTCTAAACACAGTAAACACTAAACCCTAAACCCTAGACCCTAGCTAAACACCCAAAACACTAAACCCTAAACCCAGCTAGCTAACCCTAAACCCTAATTAAACCCTATATATATAGGCCAACGACACTTAATTGTGCATCAAGCAGGCCAGGGGTGCCTCGCGGTCCTCTAGTTAAATTAAATGTGACATGCATTAACCCTAAACCATATATATATAACTAACCCCTAGCTAATCAAACCCTAGTTAATTAAAACACATAACCCTAAACTATACTAGCTATAACCCGATCTAATAAAAACATGCTCTATATATAGCATGCTGCTAGCTAGCAAAAACGGTAGATTAAAACCAATTAATATATACATGGCCTATATATCGATCATATGTTGTATAACATCTCCACGAGATTCATTAATTAATTATATAATTATCGATGATAAATTAATTAACTTGAATTTTGACAAGTTCTCTCGAATGAAAACACATTTGATTAAGTTTCCTCATAATATATATATAATTAGTGTGCATGCATGGCCTACCATGCATGCATTAATTCGTGCATATATTTTAATATATATTTGAACATATTCTTGGGGGATTTCAATCTCTCTCTCTCGATCATCTATATGTCGTTGGTGGCCAAAAAACACACACATATACGCATGCACTTTATGCGCAAAGGCGCGTGTGCCTCTAATAATGTGTGTGTGCGCACTCGATCGATGATCCCTAAACCTTAAACCCTAAATAAACCCTAATCCCTAATCCCTAAACCCTAAACACCATAAACATTAAACCCTAAACCCTAACCTCCTAACCCTAAACCCTAAACCCTAATTAAACCCTATATATATAGGCCAATGACACTTAACTATGCATCAAGCGAGGCCGGGGTGCCTCGCGGTCCTCTAATTAAATTAAATGTGCCATGCATATATATGTGTTTAATTTGGGGATTTCAATCGCTCTCTCGTATGTAGCTCTCTCTACCTCTATCTCTCTCTCTCTCTCTCTCTCTCTCTCTCTCTCTCTCTCGTTGGTGGCCAACAACACACACATGCACTTTGTGCGCAAAGGCATGCGCCTCTAATAATGTGTGCGCGATCGATCGATCTAGTTTTGATTAATCATAGCACACAAATAAAGAAGTTGTATTTGAATCCACACAACCTATTAAAACACATAACCCCTAACATGGCCTAATTAATTAACCCTTCTCGATCTCTACCTAATTAGTGGAAATTGCACAAAATCAAAAGGGGTCCCTCACTAATTATGCATATACTGCTAGATTGTGATAAACTTTTGCCACATATATATTTGGTGGATGGGTGCATCTTGGCATGTAAACAATTAGTGTTTGCAAATGGCGTTGTCAAAATTTATGTACAAATGATTTCTTTCCATCCAAAGTGCATAAAATGGGAGTTTTAATGAAGAAAGTACAAATAAAACAGCTCAACATGCTTCCACACCCCGATTTTCACACGAAGTAGAGCATATTTAAAGGATAATTCCAGAGTTTTACTATTTTTCAAGCAACTTTGCTAATTTTCCCCTACTCACATGACTTTATGTCGATTTAACGAAAATATGGCGAATTTAAACTACATGGGCGGGATAGTTTGAATTGTGCGCGCGGCAAAGGGAACCGCCTATTCCTCAACCTTGTGCACGGCAAATTACACACGCAACTCCATTAAACGCCACCTACCAACCTTAATTATCACCCGGCGGCCCGGCCGCATGACCCCCACCCACCGTACACAACTTATCCCCGTCCGTGCGAAGAGCTTCCCTCCCCGTCCCGTCCGGTGCGAAGAAGAAGCTTCTCCTCCCCGTCGTTCTTCTCGGGACGCACCGGCGGTCAAGTTGATCCACGGTAGGGCTGCTATCTCTAGCTCAATCATGTATTGGGCAAGACAGCCTAACGATTTATATTTTCTTGATGCTGCTAAAAAAATTCGTCAGTATGCTCGAACTAATTGGCACTTTATAGTTTTCCGCTCGATTTGTCATCGATCAATTTGTTCATTTGCGTGGGCATATAGAGTCAGTTCTGCACTCGATCCGTTAATTTGCTTAAATGCCATGGCGAGTTTTGTACACGATACTGTTTGCTAAAATGTCGATGGGCATTTTTTGTTTTGTACTCGACATGATTGCTGAAATGCATAATCATGTAGTATAGTTTTGTACTCGATGGATATACATTTCCTACTTCGCCTTAAATTAATCACCAACCACTTGTATCTCATAATTAAACAGATGGACGAGAACTTGGAAAGCTGCATGGACACTTATGTTCCCCTTCATATATAAATGGTGTTCAACCCTTTATGGGGTTTATTAGAGCTCATGATGGTCACAACACTGGACGTGTATTGCCCGTGCTGCACATGTATGAATGGTGAGAAGAGGCCTCACCCTGTAGTGGCAGATCATTTACACATTTTTGGGATGGACCGCACATATGTTAGGCGGGTTTAGCATGGTGAACCATATAATGATCCTTTAGCGGAGAAGCGAGATCTTGCTCACACTTGTATGTGTGCTTGGCATATGTAGTTAATTATTTATATTGATGCTGCCGCTTGTTTCAATCAATAGTTTGCGTTCTTTGTGCAAGGTTACGTACTCAAATTTAACTTGTTGCGAGATGGATGGACGGGAAGGAGAGAAAAAGCGCTTGCTTCGAGAAACGGGTTTCAGCTACGGGACATGTGCTGTGCCGGATGAGAAGGTAAATATGTAAAACGGCATTTGTTCGGGTTGCATCCCTTAGATGTTTGTCTAATCGGTTGATGTACTAATTGCGAAGCATAGAGTTAAAGAGGTCTCTCGGTTTGATGGGAGATTTGAAGATGAATCTCGGTTTGATGCACTCGTGGATGGTGCGATGACGAGCCTTTCATAGACGAAGGTCCTGCACCTGAGATTATCCGATCTACAGAAGGAGGCCGTGGACCGAGTACACGGCTTTGCGTTGAAGTGGATGCACGCCGGAGATCATCACGGGCGTCCGGGTAGTCTCAAGACCACCCGGCCACCGATGCACCAGTGGATGGTGCGATGACGAGCCTCTCATAGGCGAAGGTCCTGCACCTGAGATTATCCAGCCTACGAAGGAGGCCGTGGACCGAGTACACAGCTTTGCGTTGAAGAGGATGCACACCGGAGATCATCGGGGCGTCCGGTAGTCTCGGGACCACCCAGCCACGATGCAAAATGTTGAGCTACTTTATGATTCGTACTCTTATGTTACGGTGCTGTAGTATGTTATGATTTGTACGCCTTTGGCGCTAGATTAAGCATTCGGTGGATGATCGCGTTGCAAAATTCGACACCCACACAATCAGTTCATCGTACAAGTAGTAGCACAATTACTTCTACAGCGATTCCTGCCAGCGCATTAGTTGGTAGCATGAAACACTTTCAGGTACTCCCCTCTGATTCATATTAATTGACTCAATTCTGTCTAGATATGGATGTATCTAGATGCATTTGTTAACTAGACTAACAAACTTGAGTCCGTTAATATGAATCCGTGTAACCCGCCCAAGTCCTCGAGCAGCTAGTTTATTGACTCTGGACTCCAAGCCTCTCGCGGCAAGCCATCGACGAAGCTTTGACCAGATCTTGGCCCGCAATTTTTGTGTGTGGCGAATAGCAAAGCTTTGACCAGTTCCTCTCGGGATACAGCACGCCGGTGAGCTTGCACGGTTGCCATGAGCACTTTTCGGCGGAACTTCCTCTTCAGCGCCCTCAAGCCGCTGCTGCGAGACAGCACGCAGTGCCTCGAGGTGGACGGAATTCTGGATCTCAGGGCGGGTGGTCCGCATCGTCCGGGAACGATCTCCAGCGGGTTAACGAGGACATGCATGGCGGCCAGGGGATTTGTTTTTTGTTTTTTTTTGGTTTGAGCTTGGGATTTGGGGTTTTTTCGGATAGGGGAGGAGGAACCGAGGAAGAGGAAGGAACAGCCGCGTGCTTGGCGCGTGGCGGTGTGCTTGAATTTCGAATTTTTGTGAAATGTTTCATTTCCCGCTACAGTTCGGGGTTTCTTGACGCGCCAATGCGTCCCGCCGGGCAGCTTCAAGTAAATTTGGGGTGCCACACTATGGGCCCTAGTTTCGGTGAGACATGTAATGACTAGTCACATCGGTAAGTTCTACTGTGTAATAAAATATGTTACCCCTCCCCTTTATGTAGCACCCCTTCTCTCCCGATCGAGTGCCGATTGCCGACGGATGCAAGCCGCTAGCTCGATCCCCTCCTTTCGCCTCCACCGTCCAGGCATCCAGCTTGGAGGGGCAAGCTGCATCTAGCCCAAGCGGATTAGGTAGGACTAGTAATGTTCTCTCCTTTCTCGAGATCGGTTCTTTTTTCCTCTCCTCGATATCTTGCGCATCTCTTTCCTATTCTGGGCAAAGGGGTGTCTTTCTGGTCACCCTCGAGCTGGGAGTGATTGATGGGGGTGTGGGGCGGGGGCTACCTTTGCTTGGATTGGGGTGTTCTTCCTTTATTTGTCGACATTTGCAACCTTTGTAGTTTCTGCTGATCCTCACTGTATCTTTTGTCAGCTTGTACAGGAAAGGCAAGACCTCGGCGGTGGGGGCAATGGAGCGTAAGGCCACCACGCATGTGGGCGGTTGGCTGAGCACGAGCTGCGTCCCCGGCCCGCGAGCGGTACTCCGTTTGCTTATCCACTCTTTACCTTTTAAGTGTCTCTCCGAGTCTCTGCATCCTCAATCTGTTTCTGTTCCGGAATATGCTTAAAGTAGCACATGTCTTCGAGTTGTTTGTGCGTAAAGCCTCTGTGACACCATGCTCTATATTCTCCGTATCGGAGTTGGTACCTCCGGGTTCCGTGCTTGAGGCTATGGGGAACGAGAATAGCGCCCCACCTGCTGCAGGGAGCATGGCCCGATCTACGCAGCACAAGAAGCGAAATGCCACTGCCGAGCTGGGCGGGGACCGCCTGAGGGTAATTTTTTTTAACCAACTTACCA
The DNA here is from genome assembly GCF_022539505.1 of Lolium rigidum. Taxonomy (NCBI): domain Eukaryota; kingdom Viridiplantae; phylum Streptophyta; class Magnoliopsida; order Poales; family Poaceae; genus Lolium; species Lolium rigidum. Next base: position 114,978,558 of record NC_061508.1, on the reverse strand, counting down.
TGATGTAGTCCGAATCTGATACTCCCTCGGATCCAAATTAATTGACTCAACTATCTGTAGATACGGATGTATCTAGATGTGTTTTAGCTCTAGATACTACTGCCTCCATCCCAAAGCTTTGGGCTTATATTATTTTTAGAAAGTCAAACTATACCATGTTTGACTAAGCTTTTACCAAAAATCAGTAACATGCAAAATACAAAATTAATATCATTAAATAGATAATAAAATATATTTTCCTACGGTATCTACACGGTATTATATTTGTTGATAGAATGTTCTAAAATTTTGGTCAAACTTTGCTTGTTTTGATTTCTCAAAAATAAATAAGGCTTAAGCTTTTGGATGGTGGTAGTACATTCATATCTAGACAAAGCTGAGTTAACTAGTTTTTTTGTCTGTCCATAGCTAGTGTTCACGCTGCAAAAGGCTAAGAGCATCCACTATATGCATCAGTCTATCTCACATACAGTAATTCAATATCACTGCTGAGGTCTGCCTTTTGTTTTGCTATTCATATGCAGACTGAAACTTTAGGGCCTTTACTCAAAAGGAAGATAAAAACTGCGGCTGATCAGGCTGCCAGTATGTTGATGCCGCCCCCATCTTCTAAATGCCTCTACAAGCACAAGGCCACACACCAGCTGGGTGGTGATCTTTTAATGAATATGGTATATTTTCTTAATCCACAAAACATGCCTTGATTTTTCTCTGTTTATTGTCGGTTTTTTCTATGCTTGCCAAAAGTTTACAACAACAACAACAACAACCAAGCCTTTCGAGTCCCAAACAAGTTGGGGTAGGCTAGAGTTGAAACCCATAAGATCTCGAAGCCAAAAGTTTAGAAACACCAAATTCGTTTGCTTACAATCATCATACGGTAATGTTCATCTACTCCAGTTCCCTAACCCAACATAAAATGATGTTAATTTCGATTTTTAGATTAAAAGAGCACCATTAGGCGTCGTTAATTACGACTTTGAGATTAAAATGTCATTTGCAATTGTTAATTACAATTTTGAGACAATTGGTTAGTTTAACCTCGATCTCTTACTGCTCTCCATTTTTCCCAACCGAACAAAAATGTAACCATTCCATTCCTACGAAATGGAACCATTCCATTCCATTCCACGCTTGTTTCGAACCGAACACACCCTTGCATTGTTGTGAGCTGTTGTCCATACACGGCCATACCCTTCCACTTACATCTAGCACTATATGCATCGGTCCGTCTCGGAGTCATTCAATATCACTTGCTGAGATCTGTTCCCATTCTTATGCAGGCTGAAACTGCTGCGCCTTTACTCAAGTGGATGCAAAATGGGGCTAATGAGGCTGCTGTGAGGACGATGGTGCCGGCACCATCTTCAGAAAACCTCTACAAGCACGAGGCCATGGGCCAGCTGGGTGGTGACCTTTTAATGAATCTGGTATATTTTCTTAATCCACATACATGATTTCATTATTATCTCGTTTAATTACTGTTGGCTTTGTCTAATGCTTACCAAAAGTTCGAAACACTTGCGTTTGCTTACAATCATCATACACTAATTTTTCACTTTTCGATCTGTCTCATCCAGGTATATAAGCTGTTGATTTCCATTGGCTTCTTTTGTAATCATTTGCATTGTTGTCAAGCTGTTCTCTATGCACAACCCTATTCTTCCACTTACACCCCGCACTATTTGCATCAGTCTATCTCATAGATTTATTAAATATCAATGATGAGTTCTGTTGCTATTCATATGCAGGATGAAACTTCTGTTCCTCTACTCAAATGGATAAAAAATGATCCTGATGAGGCTGCTGTGAAGACGATGGTGCTGCCACCATCTTCTGAAAACCTCCTCAAGCACAAGGCCACGGGCCAGTTGGGTGGTACCCTTTTCGATAGCGAGGTATATTTTCTTAATCCTCATACATGATTTGATTTTTGTACGTTTATTGCCGGCTTTGTCTAATGCTTACCAATAGTTCGAAACACACACACCTATTCTTCCACTTACATCCAGCACTATATGCATCGGTGTCTCATAGATTCATTTTATATATCACTTGCTGATGTCATGTTGCTCTTCAATTTTTATATGCGGATGAAGCTGCTAAGCCTTCATTGGTCAAAAGGATTGCAAGCTGCTGCTTGATGAGGCATCTGCGGAGGCTGCCACCAAGTTCCTGTCAGCCCCACCTTCTGGATGCTTATATAAGCTCAAGTCCAAGGATCAGCCGGGCCGTAACCATCCAAGGGTTCGGGTATATTTTCTTAAGCCACATATACATGCCATGATTTATGTACGATATTATCATTGGCTCTGTCTAATGCTTTTTGGAATTCGGAAACACCAAATTAGCATGCTTATATTCATCATACACTAATTTTTCACTGTTCAGTTTGTAACATAGTGTTATGCACTTGCTTGTCAACATTTGCATTGCTCTGAACTATGCACTTTACACAACCTAATTCTTCCACTTACGTTCGGCGCTACGCACCGATAGTACCTCCCATGTTTCCTTCACCATCCCGATGCCGAGCTTGCGGGAATATGGCGGGCCCATGTACATACCCCGCATATAACACCTCCTATGGCTCTATCTACCTTTCTAGTAGCTCCTTCACGAGTTACAGGTATGTATTCTCGGTGGTTTAGCATGAATTGGCATATAGTAAAGTCTTGTTTTTAGTCTTCCTGCTTCTTACATTTGTATCAATTTTCACATGCGGATTGTACCTTGTGAACTTCGTCCAATGATTAACCGAGATGTGTCCGCATGAAGGATCTTTCACTATGCATGGCAATGGCAAATTGATGAACACCTACACGGTCTATGAGGTGTATGTCTACAAGACGCGAGCCATCACATATTTGTATGGCCATGATTGGAGAAAGTTTGCTTTTGACTACGGTCCGAAGAAGGGCGACGAGGCGAGGATCGAAACTCAAACGGGCAGATATACGTAGCGCTTACGAGTTGGAGACACTTCCAAATATATAATATGTAACTTTTTTCTACTCATATCTTTTGATAAGCTGCATTACGAGCGGTTGTTCTAAACCATTCCCTCTGTTCTAGCTTGCTTGGGTTTAACATGATCAAAGCTGCGGATCCCCGACGGAACAGGAGCGGATGTCACAAAGGGCAACCACACCGGCACCGGCACCGGCTTCCCACTCTCCTGCATCGGCACCGGTTCCTGTACCCAGCTCCGTTCTCGCATCTACCCAGCGAGTCCCCTACATCGGCATTGGTTCTGTAGAGGCCCCATATACTACACATGCCCGGCGGGCTCACCGCATCGGCCTCGGTTCCTCTAGGCTGCACCATTTACTGCACCAACGAGTCTCCTGCATCGGCACCGGTTCCTCTAGAGGCACCGTTTACTGCACCTGCCCGGCAGTCTCCTGCATCGGCACCGGCTCGTGTACCAGCCCAGGCTCATGCACCTGCCCCAGCCAGATCACCGAGGTCTCAGCTCATTGCTGTGGCCACCCGTGTGGTGACCAGGACGCATCTGAAGGCTATGTTCGTGAGTATATGACAGCATAACTGCTCTTATCTTGATGTCTTCTCTGCTCAAAGTCTCACATGGTTCAGTGCATTGGTGCCATTGACTAATTTTTGGTGGTATCTCTTGCTTTGAATCAGAAATTGCCTAAAAGTATCTCCAAGGATCTCAATGCTGGCCGAAGGGGCAAGATATCCCTCGTCATGGAGAGTGAAGGTCTCACCGTGGAGGGACGGTACTCGTCGGTCCACGGATGGCCGCTTGGCTGTTACTTCAGGTGGAAAAAGTTCATTGACGGTGCCAAACTTCGCATTGGATCAAAGTTGAAGGTCAAGATCATTCGATGCCGACTGTGACATGCTTGGTCATAAAGTTCGCGGTTGTCTAGTTCTGTTGTCCCATGAGCCCTTAGCAAATGCATTTGTAGTTATACTTATATAAGGTTATCTTATACGAACTGCTAATTAATTGTATGGGTGGTAAAACTACGGCAAGCTTTTGCTCTTAGCAAGTATGTATGTATGATCAGCTATTATGATAACTAATGTTTGTGTTCATCTTAATTTGCATTTCCCTTTTAGAAAAAAACTTAATTTCTATTTTGGCTGACCTGTTAGAGAACTATCAGATTGAACCCACAACATGATTCATATAGATTCATTACACTGAGCCACATGTCTTGACCTTGCGATACACTACTTCCATTAATTAGTGCAAGAAGGCTTACCTGAGCTGCCTGAACCATGGCAGATTCGAATCCACCTTATCTATCTAGAAATACAACCTTTGCAGAAAGAGGATTTGCAGTATGGGGAGGCTGACATTGGGGACCCATGAGCCGACGAGCGTCGTCAATGTTTTAAAGGTGGGGAGGAGATCGAAAGAAAAAATAAGCCAAAAATCAGTTGGTAAACAAATTCAAGAAAAGAAACATTTACCTTTCTGAGAGGATGACATGCGGGACCCATGAGGCAGCAGCATCCTCAACTATTTCAAGGCGGCAGGGGATCAAAATAAAAAAGGAAATAGCCAGAAATTAATTAGGGTAAAAAATAAATCCATCAAAGGAAACTTTTATTGTTCATAGAGGATGACATGTGGGACCGACTTGCCAGCTGCGTCGTCATCGTTTCAAAGGGGCAGGGGATCAAAAGAAAAAGACAAATAGCCAGAAATTAGGGGAAAAAAATAAATCCAACAAAGAAAACTTTTATTGTTCATAGAGGATGACATGCGGGACCCATGAGCCAGCGGCTTCCTCAACGTTTCAAAGTCGGCATGAGATTGAAAGAAAAAGTCAAGTGACATAATATCGGGAGCCAAAAATAATCCAAGAAAAGAAACTTTATTGTACATAGAGGATGACATGCGGGTCCCATTTTGTAGCAGCGGTCTCAACGCTTCCAAGGCGGCACGGGACCGAAAGAAAAATGAAGTAGCCGAGAAATCGGGGTGTGAAAAAAATCCAAGAAAAGAATGATTTTAATTGGGCTGTATCTGGACATCCGGGCCTTCGAACTATACTGCTGGGCCTTTTGACTCGTACAATTTCAGCCCACTCCAAAACGAGAAAGGTCGGATTTTTCTCAAAAAAAAAAAAAACAGGAAAGTCCTATGCTTCGCAAAAACAAAAAACAAGGAGATTCAACATATAAGTTTGTTTATGTAGATATAAAGATTTAATTTATCCGTTTGCAATAGCTCAGAGCGAAATACAACGTTTATTGTCTGCAAAATAAAATATCACATGTTTCTTGTACGGGAGGCTGACATCGGGGACCCATGAGCCGGCGGCGGAGTCAACGTTTCAAAGGCGGCGAGGGATCGAAAATAAAAAAAGCCAAAAATCAGTTGGTAAAAAAATACAAGAAAACAAAACATTTATCGTTACGAGAGGATGACATGCGGGACCCATGAGGCAGCGGCATCCTCAACGTTTCAAAGTCGGCATGAGATCGAAAGAAAAAGGCAAGTGACATAATATCGGGAGCCAAAAATAATCCAAGAAAAGAAACTTTATTGTACATAGAGGATGACATGCGGGTCCCATTTTGTAGCGAGCGGTCTCAACGTTTCCAAGGCGGCACGGGACCAAAAGAAAAATGAGGCGGCAGCATTCTCAACAATTCCAAGGCGGCAGGGGATCAAAAGAAAAATAAAGGAAATAGCCGAGAAATTAATTAGGGGTCAAAAATAAATCCACCAAAGGAAACTTTTATTGTTCATAGAGGATGACATGTGGGACCGACCTGCCAACGAGCGTCCTCATCGTTTCAACGGGGGCGGGGATCAAAAGAAAAAGGCAAATAGCCAGAAATTAGGGGTAAAAAATAACTCCAAGAAAGGAAACTTTTATTGTTCGTAGAGGATGACATGCGGGACCCATGAGCCGGCAGCTTACTCAACGTTTCAAAGGCGGCATGAGATCGAAAGAAAAAGGCAAGTGACCAAATATCGGAGCCAAAAATAATCCAAGATTTATTGTACATAGAGGATGACATGTGGGTCCCATTTTGCAGCAGCGGTCTCAATGTTTGTAATGCGGCTTGAGATCAAAAGAAAAAGAAAGTAGCTAGTAATTAGGGGGTGAAAAAAAATCCAAGAAAAGAAAGTTGATGGACATAGAGGATGACATGCGGGTCCCTTGAACCAACAGCTTACTCAACGTTTCAAAGGGGGCGGGGGATCAAAAGAAAAAGGCAAGCCAAAAATCAGAGGGTGAAAAAAAATCCAACAAAGGAAACTTTTATAGCACATAGAGGATGACATGTGGGTCCCATGAGCCAGCAGGTACCTCAACGTTTCAAACGTGGCATGAGATCGAAAGAAAAAGTCAAGTTACCAAATATGAGGTGCCAAAAAAAACTCCAAGAAAAGAAAGTTTTATAGTACATAGAGGATGACATGCGGGTCCCATTTAGCAGCAGCGGTATCACCGTTTGAGAGGCGGCAGGGGATCGAAAGAAAAAGGCAAGTGAAAAAATATGAGGAGCCAAAAATAATTCAAGAAAAGAAAGTTTTATAGTACATAGAGGATGACATGCGGGTCCCATTTAGCAACGAGCGGTATCACTGTTTGAGAGGCAGCGAGGGATCGAAAGAAAAAGTCAAGTGACCAAATATGAGGTGCCAAAAAAAATCCAAGAAAAGAAAGTTTTATAGTACATAGAGGATGACATGCGGGTCCCATTTAGCAACGGCGGTATCAACTGTTTGAGAGGCAGCGGGGATCGAAAGAAAAAGTCAAGTGACCAAATATGAGGAGCCAAAAATAATTCAAGAAAAGAAAGTTTTATAGTACATAGAGGATGACATGCGGGTCCCATTTAGCAGCGAGTGGTATCACCGTTTGAGAGGCGGCGGGGATCGAAAGAAAAAGGCAAGTGAAAAAATATGAGGAGCCAAAAATAATTCAAGAAAAGAAAGTTTTATAGTACATAGAGGATGACATGCGGGTCCCATTTAGCAGCAGCGGTATCACCGTTTGAGAGGCGGCGGGGATCGAAAGAAAAAGGTAAGTGACCAAATATGAGGTGCCAAAAATAATTCAAGAAAAGAAAGTTTTATAGTACATAGAGGATGACATGCGGGTCCCAGTTAGCAGCAGCGGTATCACCGTTTGAGAGGCGGCAGGGGATCGAAAGAAAAAGGCAAGTGACCAAATTTGAGGTGCCAAAAATAATCCAGGAAAAGAAAGTTTTATAGTACATAGAGGATGACATGCGGGTCCCGGTTAGCGACGGCGGTATCACCATTTGAGAGGCGGCGGGGGATCGAAAGAAAAAGGCAAGTGACCAAATTTGAGGTGCCAAAAAAAACTCCAAGAAAAGAAAGTTGATTGCACATAGAGGATGACATGCGGGTCCCATTTAGCGGCAGCGGTCTCAACGTTTCCAAGGCGGCAAGGGATCAAAAGAAAAAGGAAGTAGCCAGAAATCAGGGGGTCAAAAAAAATCCAAGAATAGAAAGAATTTTGGTTCATAGAGGATGACATGCGGGACCCATGATCCCGCATCGTAAACGGCTCGATCGGAGAACGTTGAACGAGATGGCGCGATGTAGAAAAAAAACAATGCCAGAGAGGCTGCCATCTGGGCCCTACATCCCTCGGCGGTGCGGATTTGCGTTGACTCGGCCGGCGAACCCGAGATTTCGAGATGCACCACGTCCCGGGCCACCATACGCCACGTTTTGGCCGCTTTCGTCGGGCTAGGTGGCCTCAAAAACGAGAAAAAAAAAGTTTTGACATGCACCACGGAGGGACCAAAATCGTCGGCCATGGTACACCAGCAACCACGGCGCGACTTCAACTTCGTCGGCCATGGCAACTTTTCTTGTAGTGGAGTTTGATTCTTTTTGTGCGGAACATGGTATTATCCATGATTGGACGCCTCCCTACTCACCTCAGTCAAATGGGGTGGCCGAAAGAAAGAACCGTACTCTAACTGATTTGGTTAACGCCATGTTAGATACATCGGGTCTATCCAAGACATGGTGGGGGGAGGCGATATTGACTGCATGTCATGTTCTGAACCGTGTCCCCACAAAGAACAAAACCATTACTCCTTTTGAGGAATGGGAAAGGAAAAGGTTGAAACTCTCTTACCTACGAACTTGGGGTTGTATGGCGAAAGTAAATGTGCCGATACCCAAGAAGCGCAAGCTTGGACCAAAGACCGTGGATTGTGTTCTTCTGGGATATGCATTTCACATCATTGGCTACAGATTTTTGATAGTAAAATCTGAGGTATCCGACATGCATGTTGGTACAATTATGGAGTCGAATGATGCGACTTTCTTTGAGGACATCTTTCCTATGAAAGAAACTTCTAGCTCATCAACTCAGGAGATGCCCAGTTCATCTACTCAGGAATTATTTCCTGAACCTACCATGGCTATAGAACACTTTGAAAATCCTATGGAGGATGACAATGAAGCTCCCAAAAGGAGCAAGAGACAGAGGACTGCAAAGTCCTTTGGACATGATTTCATTGTGTACCTCGTGGACGACACTCCCACTTCTATTTCAGAAGCCTATGCATCTCTGGATGCCGACTCATCTGGAAGGAAGCTGTCCATAGCGAGATGGATTCCATCTTAGCTAATGGAACTTGGGAGGTGACTGATCGTCCTTATGGGTGCAAACCTGTAGGATGCAAGTGGGTGTTCAAGAAAAAGCTTAGGCCTGATGGTACTATTGAAAAGTACAAGGCACGTCTTGTGGCCAAGGGTTATACCTAGAAAGAAGGTGAAGATTTCTTTGATATATACTCACCTGTTGCCAGATTGACCACCATTCGTGTGCTACTATCCTTGGCTGCCTCACATGGTCTTCTCGTTCATCAAATGGATGTTAAGACTGCTTTCCTAAATGGAGAGCTTGAAGAGGAAATTTATATGGAGCAGCCTGATGGATTTGTAGTAGATGGTCAAGAAGGAAAGGTGTGTAAATTACTGAAGTCTTTGTATGGGCTTAAGCAAGCGCCTAAGCAGTGGCATGAGAACTTTGAAAGAACTTTAACCGCTGAAAGCTTTGTTGTAAACGAAGCTGACAAGTGTGTATACTATCGCCATGGTGGGGGCGAGGGAGTTATTCTTTGTCTCTATGTCGATGACATATTGATATTTGGGACCAGCCTTAATGTAATTAAGGAGGTCAAGGAGTTCCTATCTCGTTGTTTTGAGATGAAGGACTTGGGAGTAGCTGATGTGATCTTAAACATCAAGTTGCTTAAGGATGACGATGGTGGGATTACATTACTTCAGTCCCACTATGTGGAAAAGATCCTGAGTCGCTTCGGGTATAGCGACTGTAAATCTTCTCCAACGCCTTATGATCCTAGTGTGATTATTCGTAAGAATAAAAGAATTGCTAGAGATCAATTGCGATATTCGCAGATTATTGGCTCGCTTATGTATTTAGCCAGCGCCACAAGGCTTGACATCTCCTTTGCTGTAAGTAAACTCAGCCGTTTTGTGTCTAGACCTGGAGATGTTCATTGGCATGCTCTTGAGAGAGTCTTGCGCTATCTAAAAGGTACTGCGAGCTATGGCATTCACTATACTGGGTATCCAAGGGTACTTGAGGGTTATAGTGATGCAAATTGGATATCTGATGCTGATGAGACTAAGGCCACAAGTGGTTATTTGTTTACACTTGGAGGTGGCGCTGTTTCTCGGAAGTCTTGCAAGCAGACCATCATTACAAGGTCAACTATGGAAGCAGAACTCACAGCATTAGACACAGCCACTGTTGAAGCAGAGTGGCTTCGTGAGCTCTTGATGGACTTACCTGTGGTTGAGAAACCAATACCTGCTATTCCTATGAACTGTGATAATCAAACTGTGATCGTCAAAGTAAACAGTTCTAAGGATAATATGAAGTCATCAAGGCATGTGAAGAGGAGACTGAAAACTATCAGGAAAATGAGAAACTCCGGAGTTATAATTATAGCGTTGGATTATATCCATACGTCTAGAAACCTGGCAGACCCCTTCACAAAGGGACTATCCCGAAATGTGATAGAAAATGCATCGAGGGAGATGGGTATGAGACCCACACTATGAGCTGCCCACGGTGGTAACCCACTCTATGTGATCGGAGATCCCGTGAATTAGAGCTGGGAGACAAGCTGTTGGTCAGTTGGGAGGAGAGTATATATCCCTATAGCAATGTTACCACTCCGTAAGATGCAATACTCTCCTAATCTGCATGGCAGGTTGATAATTATCTTAATGTGTTCTAAGTGGCTTATTTTAGCGAGAGATGTTGTCCTGCAGAACATCTTTTGAAGAACACACCTATATGAGTCCGATTGTTAAACGTCGCAATCTATGAGAGTTGGGTGCTCTCTAGTAAACTCATGAAAGGCCCCGGAGTATGACGTATAAGCTCCAAACCGCGAGGAAGCCTCGCGGCAGCCTAGTATCGGTCTAGGCTTTGTATGAAGCTAGTGCGCAGAAAACTTGTAGTTCAAGGCATAGTCCACTATCCAAGTTGCAATCTAGTGTAATATGAAGCTTTAAGTGGAAGTTCAACTTAACAGTCTCCACGACATACCGGTATATAAAACAATGTTCGGAAACTTATTGATGAGATGTGGCAATGAGAGTTTGTGGGGGATTGCTGGAATTTGTGGGCATTTGGCCTTTGGCCCATGGCCCATTATCAAATTCTGAAACTCACATGGCCCATATCATAAATCAGTGGCAGCACTAGTGGGGGCTAAAGTTTAGTCCCACATTGCTAGTTGGGAGAGAGTTGGAGTGGTATATAAGGTGGGCTGTTCTAGTCCTAGTAAGTGAGTGAGAAGAGAGAGAGCCCTCGCGCACTCCTCCTCCGCCGCCCGCCTCGCCTCGCCACGCCTCGCCTCGTCACGACGCGCTGCGGGTTGCGGGAATCTCGCCGAGCCGAGCTTATCTTTTTGCTGTTTGGGAAATTAATTGTGTAATCAATCACAATTATGAGCCATTAACGGACGCGTTAACTCAGCCGTTTTCGTTCCGGTTTTTCTGGATCGTGAACTCGTACGTGGGCTGCGTCCCACGACCTTCCCGAGCCGCACTATATAAGCGCGGACGAGAACCCTAGCCTGGACGTGCCACATACGACTACCTGTTTCCAGTTCATTGCGCCGCCGCCTTCGTCTTCCTCATCCCGTCCGTTGGCGTGCACCGACTGCCGGGACAGTAGGCCTCCGGAATCCTGCCTCTCGTGAACCTGTACGGGTGAGGGGCAATCAGGTTTTTGGGGAGCGCTCCGGCGCGACTCATCGGCAGCACGACGTCGTCTTCGAACGACGAGTTTCTCCACACCGACAACTTCTTCCCGGACCTCAGCGACTTCTTCGACAACCTCAACATGGGCGACAACGACGCTGCTGCGAAGTATGTGATCTTGTCGTTTCTCTTTCAGTCTCTGTTAGAGCTTCTTGTTCTAGTTTCTGTGGTAGATGCGACCGGTTTATCTTGTTTAGATGTGATCTGTTCATCTACCTTACTAGTCTGCACGATTAGTTTACTTATTGTTTTCATAGTCATGATTTATCAATTACTCGTACGGATTATTTCATATGGATATTTGCTTATGTTTTCAACAGCTATCCTGTTCTTGGAATCCCTCTTGCTTTGCAGATGTTTGTAGAATCCTACAAAACCAAACTCCTAAGATGCAACGTGTGTTGGGGATTTGCTGTGCGGGCCTTTTATGGTCCTTGTGGAATTTGAGGAACAAATTCACAATCGAGGGGTCCTTCCCTTCTCAGCCGGCTGACTGCCTCTACAAATTGTCTATGTACCTCCAGGTGTGGAAACCAGTGGCTAGAAGGGCGGACCGCGAAGACATCCAAAGAGCGATTGAGAAGATCCGGACCCTTCACGCGGCGACACAGGATGCTGTGGAGGACGAGCCGGTCTGAGTCTTCCTTCGCCGGATGCCATTTATGTACCCCTAGTTTGTTCTCCAGACTTCTTATGTGTGCCCAGCCTTCGTGCTGCGGGCGGTCTGTGTGAGACTCTTGGTGTGTGCCCAGCCTTCGTGCTGCGGGCTGTGTTATGTTGTATTGCTACCGAACCTTGTGGCCGTGGGGCTTTATTAATTTAAAGCCGGGCTCTGCTCGAGCCTTATGTCTAAAAAGGAGGAAGAGCTATCTGCATAGAATTGAATTCGAGGGACAAGTGTTCACTGAACAGGAGTAAAAAGAGGATGCCCTCTGGAAGTATTTCGATGAGCTTATTGGCACGAAAAAAGACCGACCTCATTCCCTGAACTTCCAGTTCCTTGGACTGGACGCAATCAACCTAAGTGAGCTGGACTTACCAATCTCATCTGAAGAAGCTAAAGCTGCGTTGATGGAGATGCACAACGACAAGGCCCCTGGCCCAGATGGGTTCACCGCACTCTTCTTCAAGAAATCTTGGGATGTGATCGTTGCTGATATCATGCGTGCGATTCGTGCTATTGAGACCATAGTTGCAGGGTTCAGGATCGCTGGCGCGTTCCGCAACCCCGGGTCGATCGATCCGGATCGGGGATCGGGAATGCGAGAGGATCGACGCGATTCGTCCTCGGATCGCGATCCTGTTCGCTCGCTCCGTGTGTGTTCGGGCTTGATCCTGTTCGCTCGCTCCGACCAAGCCGTGGCAGGGCCTCCCTCTACCCATTGACGACAAGGTGCGGTCACTCTTCGCAGCCTCTGTGATTTTTCACCTAGGGGATGGCGAGCGCCTCTCTTTCTGGTCAGATCGTTGGCTCGACGGCATGTGCATCAAGGAGACGGCCCCTAATCTGTTCAAGATGTGCACTCGTAAGAAACTGACCATCGCCCAAGCCATGCTTGATCAGCGTTGGACCAGACACTTGAAACGGGACCTGCCACGCCTGGCGGTGATTGAGATGGTTGCGGTCTGGGAGAAGCTGCAAGGTGTTGCCCTTCAGCCTGGAACGCCGGACTCTGTCTCCTGGCGTTGGACAGCAGACGGCACATACACGGCTGCTTGAGCTTACGTCGTGCAATTCATTGGTTCAACACAAACAAGTTACACATCTTGCATCTGGGCTAGCAACGCCCCCTTGCGCTGCCGGATCTTTGCATGGCTGGCTGTTCAGGGACGGTGTCTCACAGCCGACATGCTGGCAAGGAGGGGTTGGCCTCACAATGATGGATGCACCGTATGCACGGCGCCATATGAAACGGCGCAACATCTGCTCGGTGCTTGCCCGATGATGTTGCAAGTCTGGTGCATTATTCTGCCAATGGCTAATCTGCCCGCATGTTTCCCTCCAAGCCAGGATCAATCGCCACTGGAATGGTTGTCAACCACCAGACCAGAGGCATGCTTCCCAAAATCAAGCACAAGGGCTGGAACTCCCTCACGCAGCTGGTCTGGTGGTCGCTGTGGAAGGAAAGAAACAAGCGCATTTTCCAGGCTCGAGCGGACACGATGGCAAGTATCATCGCGACAATCCTGGGCGAAGCTGACCTTTGGCTGAGAGCAGGAAGACAAAGAGTGTGTGAACTACTTCACAGACCGCGGGAACCTGATTAATTTGTATTCCTTGTTTAGAGTAGCTTTCCTTTTGTTGTAGTCTTGCACACCTAGCTAGTTCTCGCTTTTACATGCTTTCTTTAGCTTGTAATTGCTTTCCGCTATCTATCTATTATATACTAAAAGCAAAATAAGGGTGTTTTTCGAGACACTAGGTTAATTCACATAGGCTTAAAATATATAATTCATTGATCTTAATTTTAGCGGTTCAGATTTAAAGTCAATATATGTTACGTAAAACTTGACACGTACCAAAATACACCACCAGCGTGTACGTGGAGCCATCCCCACATGATTTATAACCACCAGCGTCCATGCCAAGAAAGAAGAGCACACGGGGCCATCCCATGTAATCTTCTAAATCACGTAACAATATTGAGATAGATCATCCAATTGCTAGATTCCTAACATACGTAGAGTTCAATAAAAATAGAGTCCCTAGCATATACGATTTTTCTTTCAAATGCCTAGATTTGCTTATCTGTGTAATCTAAGGAATTAGAGTCCCTTTTCCACACGATTCTTTTCCAGTTCACCATACGAATAGACTTTTGCTTTAGAAAAAGACATGCTAGCTAGCTGAGATAGTTCGGCAAGAAAACATTTTATTTTTACGATTAAAATAAGATCGAAATAGACGCACATGCTAGCTGCTGTTCAGGAGAAAAATGACTTACACTACCTACCTAGCTCGGTAGCAATATAAGTTCTCTCAAAATAAAAATAAAAATTGTACACAAGATTACCTAACCATAAAATTAAAAGAAGGCGCTCGGGTATAAACGATAAATACATAGCTGAGTCTACTGTGCATGATTGAGTATAAAATTAATTATGAAACACCTACGTATTTTTTTTAAAACATTCACAAAATCCATTTTTGCAAAACATAGATATATAGATATATTATTTCAAAATTCGGTTTACTAAAACATTCCGCATAAGGCTGCAATATCATCATCTTAGAATGTCTATCTACTTATATACTAAAATCAATATATGGAGTTTTATATTACAAGCGTCACGTTGATCCACATCATTTGAATTATCTTCCCCGTTAATCGTGTTGCGCGAAAAAATGATAACGGCTGAGATTTACTGGACAATATATTACGCTGATAGTACGTGAACACGATTTAATGTTGATGGACACGTTTGACTCCCATCCTAAGCCATGTAAGAAGAGACCAAACTTAGGCATGTAAGAAGAGCCCGTGTTGACTAAGATACATCTGATTGATTGATCATGGGCACCTATTAACAAAAAAACTATCTCCAATTTTTTTGCACAACCACACATTCTCTTTGAACGCAGATTCAAATTCATAGAATTTTACAGGGTAGATACATGTCTCAAATAAACTGTAAAATTAAACGCGCGCGGACTATGTTATTACGGGTAATTTGCATTCATTTTGTACATGCATGCTACTTATGGTCAAAGGAACTACCAGGTCGTCGCAAAAAAAGCAACACCTTTTATAAAATGAAATTACCACCATGTGTACAATAGTGTGTGTAAAAAGGTAAAATCACAAGATTTCAAAAATAAGAGTAACGTCAAAGATTTAGGAGAGTGCGCAAACCTCAAATTTCTACGATTAGGGCCATATGGTCATCAATCGCACAATAGTCATGGAAATATCACTTGCAAAACAGACGGCCTAAAGTACACTCAGTCGTTGAATCAGCGGAAGGAAATATTGAATACAATCGATTGATCGTGGGCATGAAATCTAAGAAAAAAAACAATGTTAGCCGGGATGAAAGCTGCATAGGGCTGCTGCGGCAACCAGTGAGATGAGATAGACCAAGCAGAGTAGGAGGCAGCGTGTTTGGTAATATTAATTTTATTGAGAATTACTTTATATAAGTCTGAGCAACATATCCATAAATAATGGTCAAATTTGCAACTTTGGATATCATGCATGTCCATGTCTAAAAAAACTCTATTTCATAAAAGGGGTAATAAATGAGAGTAATTTAAGTTATTAATTTTAGTCTTTTGCTGTCTTATCTATTGGATCATGTAAAAAAAGTCACTTAAGTACACACCGAATAAATATTTACCCAACTAATAGTTGTGGTGTTCCCTTTTGAGAACATAGCACACCATATTTATTATAATTGAGAAGCATATATTATATACAGAGAAAATGAACATTTATTTGGAACCAATTATGAAGAAATATATTGAAAGTAGCCACACGCGTAACATGTTGATTTCCGTAAGTGTATTAATCCTTTGTATATTATTTTAGTGGACCATAATAATAGTATTATATAACCATGTATAAGCCAAATTGTATGAAAAGGGAATTCATATTTTGTAACTTTACATTCTGATGAAAGACTCGACATCCAAAATTTAACCTTGAATGATGATTTGACATCACATATATAGTACCAAAAACATCGCACTCTATTTCCATCTGCAAACTATACTTATGGTCATCAATATATTGTGTTTTTGAACTGAGATGTTAATCACGTGCCCCTAAATTAATGGTGATTAATTCTACCGCACAAATAATATTTAGTATTAATATTATAATGGCTCTAGAACCTTACAGTTTGATATCCTAGCTATATGAGTAACTATGACATCTAAGATTTAGCTCTTAAACACAATACACATACTAAGGATGATGCCCTCGCATCTGCGAGGGCCCACTGTGCTAGTTATCAATGAAAAGCAGCTCCGCTCTGCATTTTCAGTCAAAAAAGAATGGTGCATACGTTGATAGGAGGTAATTAAGCTGTAAATTATATGTGAGTTTTCCTATTTATTATTTCCGTGCTTATATTGAAAGGGAACCTTATTGTTGGCATTGCGGAAGCTCGTGCATTCCTTTTTTGAGAGAGGGAGGGAGGGAGAGAGAGAGAGAGAGCAACCTGTCCCTTAGCAATGGCTAGAAATCCTTGTATATTGTGTCCGAACAATGAGAAATGCTGAGAATCGGATGGATATGATCAAGAGATGCATCATACATCCCATGTTTAGCTTTTATGTTCACCACTCATCGTGGAGTGTAATTATCTGATGGTTTAAAGCTAGAAACATAGGGTTTTTCCCTTTTCAGTCTGATGCATCATGCATGTACTTGGTCTTGTGTAAAACGCCCGCCAAATTCATTCTTCCTACATTCATCAAATGCCAAAAAATGGGATTCATATTGCCTCAGAAGAGACAACATCAAATTAAATCCTCCAATCCCCTTGGATACGTTCAACTTGCTGCACATGAGAGGATCGAGGGTGACGCCATGTATTCGGTCCTTGGGATACACAATGCACTTTTATCGCTCTGGATTTTTGTGAATTGTCAAAGCCTGCATACCTACTGATTCCCCATTTTGGAAGGGCCTCATGAGAGTGAAAACTGATTTTTTTGCCAGGGGTTATTTTAGAGTGGGAGACGGATCTTCGGTCCAATTTTGGGAGGACGTCTGGTTAGGAGACACTTCTTTAGCACTCAGATATCCGAGTTTGTATAACATTGTAGCGAAAGAATGTGTTAGTGTCTACTGTGTTAGCTCAAGCACCTCTTAATATTACCTTCAGGCGGACTTTAAATGAACATAAATGGAACCTTTGGATCACTCTTTGTCAACAACTCATGGGAGTACAGTTGACGAATAGCCCTGATAATTTTGTCTGGAGGCTTAATGATTCGGGCATCTTTACAGTCAAATCTATGTATCTTGACCTAATGAATGGACATAGCATAGGCTTACGGAAAAATTTGTGGAAGTTGAAAATTCCATTAAAAATAAAAATATTCATGTGGTTTCTTAATAATAAAGTTTTGCTTACTAAAGATAAACTGGCCAAAAGAAATTGGAATGGGTGTCAAAAGTGTTGTTTCTGTAATGAACTAGAAACTATACATCATTTATTTTTAGCATGTCCATTTGCCAAAATTGTTTGGCGTATGGTATACTTAACTTTCAATTTACCCCCACCTGCCAATATTACTAATATGTTTGGAAACTGGCTTAATGGGGTAAAGAAATTAGATAAGGCCAGAATTAGGATTGGCATATCTGCTGTATGTTGGTCTATTTGGACGAGTCGGAATGACATAATTTTTGATAAACGAAAGGGAACTAATTTTTTGCAGGTTATCCGACGTGCGGTGTACTGGATTCAACAATGGGCTTTACTTCTCCCGGAGGATCAGCGGGAGACTATGGTTACTCGGATGCAACCGTCCGCTAACGGTTACTCAGGACTTCTTTTTCCTGGATACTGGGTGGCGACACACTAGTAGGCTACAAAATGGATAATAATATGTTGTTCTCCATTTTTCGTTGGTTGGTGCATGTATCGACCCTCTCTGATCCGTGATGTAAGAATTTGAATTGATGTACTTTGGAGATACTTTAATAAAGAAAGCTGTGTGCATCATACTGATGCACCCCATTTCGGAAAAAAAACATGATTGGTTAATTCTACATACTGATCGCATTGGACCGATTCATCAGCAAATATATGTCTCTTTTCTGCTAAAGTAAAATGCAAATTTTTCCAATGCCGGGATTTCTATTTTCGTGCCCTCAGGTCCTTAGTTGTCCTCAGGTCCTTAGTTGTACTCAGTTTTCCCCAGCTCCTTAGTTTTTCCTCAGTTTTCCCCAAGCCCTTGTTTGAAACCCGCAGAAGCAGCTCAGACGGCAGGATTCCCGTTTAGTTGATTGTTCTATCACGTGTGGGGCCGCGTCGTATGGGGCCGCGTCGTGTGGGGCCGCGTCGTGTGGGGCTGCGTCGCGTGGGGCTGGTAGAAAGGGACCGCGTGGGACAGGACGAGAAACGTTTGGTTGCACGTGAGCAGGAGCTGGGTTCTGTCTCTCTCGGCCCTAAATTGGCATTATTAAAAGCACATTTTCCCCCTCTTTCTCTCTGACCTTTTCACCAAATTAGTATCAAATCTAGAGAAGCTTGCATTTCTTTCTTTCTTCAATTATTTGTGCCTTTTGGCCCTCGTTGTTTGCGCAATATGGCAGCAAATCTAGTACTCCCTCTGGTCCATATGTATGTAGTTAAATCTAGAAGTAAATCTCCAGGGTAATGTACGATAAATTCACAGTCATAGTAAATCGAGAAAACTAAGTACGGCCAACAAAATATAGTAGAATAGAGATAGATAATATGGATAGATAATAGGGATCCCTCCCTAGATAATAAGCTACATACACAGCAGCCAACATAGTAACAGGTTCTTCACAGCACCATCATACTAACATAACAACAAGGGATCCCTAGCTAACAACAAAATAGGAGGCAGCAGCACACGTCCAGGACTCCGCCTACCCCATCTGGCTCTGCCTCCACTTGTTGCTCCTGCTCCCCTTGGGAGCCTTGGGCTTGAGCGGAGGCATGCGCCCGGCGGAGATCTCCACCCGCTGCAAGCTGCGGAGGTGCATGCCGAGCACCCTGTGCTTGGCGCGGAAGGAGTGGACATTCACCGTCGTGCCGACCTTGGGGAAGGTGTTGCCGATGTTTTCGGCATGCGTGACGAGGCAGTTGAAGTCCGTGCCGCCGAGTCTCCTAGTGCAGAAGGGGCACCTGTAGACATCCTTGGCGAAGTAGGAGATGTACTGGCCGACCTGCAGCCTCCGCAGCACCTAGCGAGTCTTGACGTCCTCCTCCTCTTCGTCGCTGCCGACGTCGCTGCCAGACAGCTGATCCATATCAAACAGAAACTATGAGTGAATGAGTTGCAACGATAACTAACGTGCATGATAACAAAGTTAGGAAAAACAGAGTCAGCCTCAGTTAGAGTGGGCATGATTATATATCTGCAGAAAAGGTGTTAGCGAACCAAAGCTCATGCACAACAGATTTGTACACAACAATGGTTCGCTGAACCCTCCCAGTAAAAATTTGTGCCCAACGATTCATCATAGGCAAAGATCTGAACTTGAACACATTCCAGATATGAACTTGAACACATTCCAGGTTATTTGAAAAATTAAACGGTTGATATCTTTTGATTAGTGCATAAAATAACTGATTGAGATCCCATGATTACTTGCATAAATTAACTGATTGAGATCCAATTATTACTTGCATAAATTAACCGAACGGCCGAACCCCAAATCTTAAACAAAATCAAGAAGTGATCAAAACAAAATGGAATAAAATCGGCGCAAATATTAGCCCAATACTCATCAATCTACTGATCCATCTACACCAGCAAAAATAGGGTTCAAAAAGGAATGTGGAACAAAAAAGGAAGCAAACCGTAGTTACCTCGTTCCATGGGTCCTCCAGGGAGGTGTCGTAGGGGTTCGGGGACGGGACGTACGGCACCGGCTCATAGGGGTCAAATCCCGGCGGGATCTGACCGCCACCGGCGGCGGCAGCCTCCGATGCACCGGCGGCGGTGGCGACGGTCGTTGAGGGGACGGCGTCGAAGAGGGAGGCGTCGCGCTTGGAGCCTACGTCGACGATGGGATTGGCATTCTCCTTGTCCATCTCGCCGGAAGAGGAAGAGGGAGAGGGTTTTTTGCTTTGGAGAAGATGATGGGACGTGAGAGAGTTGGCGTTGCGTGAGCGAGTGAGAGTGACAGAGATTGTGCGAGGAGGCGTCTATAAAGGCGAGGGGTGGTTAATGCGACCCGCGTCCTACGCGTCCACAGTTGCACGTCTGTACGTCTTGGACTTCTGCAACGCGACACGCGTCCACGATTGCACGTCTCGACTTCTCCACCGCGACCCACGTCTACGCGTCAACAATTGCACGTGTCCTCGAGTCTAACCCTGGAAATTTATATATACTCAGGTATACCCTCGAGTCTTATACTAGAATTTTTTGTGTGCTCAGTTTTCCCCTTAAGTGCTAATGCTGGCTAGTGCAATAGACTCAGTTTTATCCTCAAGTGGCTGGTCAATAGAGAGTCAACAAATGAGATTAACTAGTTAAATGAGTCATTTAATGTGCAAAAAAAATCCGAAAAAGAGTGGCACTTACTCATGGAGTCTTTACCACAAATTGCCGCTTCTCAAATCATAGATAAATCATAGATAAATCAAGTTTTACCACAAATTGCCACTTCTCAAATCACCTAGTAGCTATGAAGGTGCATGGTTTTCCACAATAAGCCCTTCCCAAAACAGCTTCCCCCAAAACATACTTTCTCTAAATGAGACCAAAATTCATACACTGATGTATATTTGTATTGCAAATAGTTTGAGGTAGGCCAAGATGGGTTTCATTGTACAAAACACGCATTTTCCATTTTTTAAATCTCAAATTTGAATCCCTTAGTCTGTTTACTACTCAGGTGTCCTTGGTTTCTTGATACTACTCAGTTTTGCCCTCTCCCTTCACAAATTTTCGCAGACGTGCAACATTGCCCTGATTGGTCTAGCCCATGTCACGCGGATCGTGCCCGCCGACCGTTGATCGTATGCTCTAGGGAACGGGCAGGATAACCCCTCTCTCTCTCTGTCGGCGGTTAGCTTCCACCCTCTAGGTATGCTAAAGGGCGGTTTTCTATATTATTTTTCACACGCTAAAAATTATAAACTCTTTTAGGCATTACTTTTCACGCAAAAAATGATAAACCATCACCGATTTGTTGTAGCCATTACTTTTCACGCAAAAAAATGATAAACTATCACCGATTTGTTGTAGCCATTACTTTTCACGCAAAAAAAATGATAAACCATCACCGATTTGTTGTAGCCATTACTTTTCACGCAAAAAAATGATAAACCATCACCGATTCCCTTTGTTGTAGCTATTACTTTTCACGCAAAAAATGATAAACCATCACCGATTTGTTGTAGCCATTAATTTTCACGCAAAAAATGATAAACCATCACCGAGTTGTTGTAGCCATTACTTTTCACGCAAAAAATGATAAACCATCACCGATTTGTCGTAACCATTAATTTTCACGCAAAAAATGATAAACCATCACCGATTTCTTGTAGTCATTACTTTTCACGCAAAAAATGATAAACCATCACCGATTTCTTGTAGCCATTACCTATCTTTGTATAGAATGATAAACCTATCACGTATGATTTTTGAGGTCATTTAGAGAAGGTAGAAAAAACCTAATTTGTTACAAAAGCTGGTTTCAGTGAGACCTAATTAACCAAGTTTGGCATACATGATGCCATACCTATAACAACAAGGAATATCTAAAAGGGAAAGTTTCACAAAATTTGAAATTTAGGGTGAAAATGATGCCATACATGATGCTGTTTTTTGAGGTTTTGACCTTAAAATCAATTGGGTATTATAAAGGGAAATAAAAAGTTCCAAAAATGTAAGAACGAAACAATCTATGTATCTATGTATAGAATATCAGCTGTATGAAATTTGAGGTTATTTAGAGAAGGTAGAAAAAAT
>NC_061508.1:114838426-114956538 GCF_022539505.1 Lolium rigidum | reverse complement strand
TGTCTGCAAGATCATGTGCACCCGAGTAATGAGCATCCGTTGATGAACGAGAGGTGGAAACACTTTTGACTACTCCGTCCCACTCCGGATCTTATGGTTAACACGGGTATTACGGCACAAGAATCACTGGACGACATTTGTTGTTTAATCCTAGATGGATATAAACCCGTGCAATGGAACCTCCACCATATCAACACAATCCATGGTTCCATTGCCCACCACATAGTCATATTCATAGTTATGAAAATAGTGGTGTTGCCTTTTTATGCAATAGTGATAAACATAGTACTTTGCAAGTAATTTGGTAAAAATACTCAAATGACATGAGCAAGCGATGAACTTGCCTGAATACTGCAAAGTGTTGCAGTTGGATGGTGTGGACTGACCCTTGTCCTCTGTTTCTGAAAAATAGCATCATTGTTCAATAAGGGCAATGGTTAAAGAAGCATTGATGCATGATTCCAGATTTAGGGTTTGTTCCCCCCTTCCGATGTCTTTATTATTTCATGTGAGAGGTTAATACTAAGAACAATTTGGAGATACTTAATTTAGGGCAAATACAACCTTGAAATGTTGTCAAGGTGTTTTTAAAGTCCAAAAGAATTTATGGACTTATTTTCATTATTGAAAATAATATATGTGATTTTAAATGATTATTTCAATCATCAAATTTGAACTTATTCTTGTTATTCTTCAAAAATTCTACTTTATATTATATTATGATAGAGGATTTTCTGCTGAGCATTTTTCATATTTTTAATTATTTTTTTAGAGTTATATTCTATTTTATAAAATTCTTTGAAATATTCATTTAAATGGGTATTTTGGAAATGACCAAAATACCCCTCGGGCCCACCTGTCAGGCCGCCGAGCTGGTTAGGTTGGACCAGCCCATTGGGCTAGGTCCAGCCTGACCCAGTCGCGCCGTAGATGCTCCTCCCCCTAAACCTAACTCTCTCCTCGTCACTCGGGCGACTCGCGTCGCCGCCGCCGTCGCCGAATTATTCCGGCCGCCTCCGGCCACTCCCGCCGGCGAGATTGGTCGCAAAATGACGGCCGCTCGACGGCGCACCGATCGGTCCGCGCCGATCTACGTTTCTTCGCCGCCACTGTTCGTCCCCAACGCATCTGCGACACGGCCGTGGCGATTCACGGCGATTCGTCGCCCGCCGACGATCCAGGCGCCGCGACGTGGCCGTGTGCCTCGCCGTGGTGGTGCTGGGGCGTTTGCGCCCGGCGACGCCTGGCCTGGCTGCGGCCTGGCGCTGCCGTGTTCGGCCCGTGCCGCTGTGCCGCCATGGGCACGCTACGGTGCTTTGCTCCAGGTGCGTGTGCCTCCTTCTCTCCTGTCTTCTCTACCTCCTCTCCTTCCTCTGGATGCCTTGGCATCCACCTTGTTGTGTTGCTGCTGCTACGCCGATGTGCTCTGCGCCACCTTGCTCTGGTACTACCTTGATGTGCTAGTTACTGCTGCCTACATGCGCCATGAATTCTAGCTGTTGTGCTTGTGCTATTGACATGCGTATGCTGCTGTGTGCTACTGCTATCTCTGTGTTCTAGCTTGTGCTGCTCTACTTGACTATCAGTGCATGCTTCTGTGCTTCCTAACTACTTCTGTTCATGCTGTATCCCTGTTGTGGCCCTCCTGTAATTGCTCATGAGCATCCATTGATGCTCATGGCCTACTGGCTTGCTCCAGATATGACTACTGCCACTAGGGTATTCTGTGTGTGCATATTCTTGGCCTTGGCTTGATCATGATGCATGATCCTTGCATTATGCAAGTGCCAGTGCCTCTGTGTGAGGCTCATTGAGTTGTAATTCATGGAAAAGTTCTATTTAGCATGACTGTTGGCTAGACAGCTCCATCCCTTGTTAGTGTGCTTCTGCATACAATTTATATTTCATATATTTGATTATCTGTGATGCAATGGTTGGTTAATTTGTGGCTTTGGATGATCCTGTGATCATCAGGGCTTCCTGTTGGCTTATAAATTTGTATGGATTCATTTCAAATGCTGTTGTTGCTTGTGGATCCAGCTCCTCACCAAGTACTGGTGGTTGCTTGAAGGATTTGATACCTCTGGATGTATCTGTGTGTGTTGTTTTATTTATCTATGCTTGTCAGTGAAACTTGGCTTCCTATTTCTGACAACAGACATGATCTACCTGATGCAGTAGTGATCTGGTGCATCCTATGCACTATCTGGATGGAAACCAACATGTGTTGGCACCTCCTGTGATGCATGAACTCCTTGGAGTGATGATATGCTTCTCTTGTGGCTTTTCTGTGTGGCTAGGTAGTTGTTGTGACCCTAGCAATGCTTGGTGTGCTAGTAAAGGTTGCTCCTACCTCTTCTGTATGCTACTGTGCAATATTACTGGTAGTCATTCATGGGCTTCCAGTATAATTGATGTTGAAATGAAAATAGACATATAAATGTCTATATTATTATGGTCTTAAAAGGGCTAGTGTAGTCTAGTTATACTTGGATAAGTCTCTGGGATGGTTTTCTTTCCTGTTTCCATTTGAAAGATGCTACCACTATTCTGGTTGGCATAACCATGGGTATAGGCTTGATTGATCCCTGGTCCTTGCCATTTCTACCAGGTTACACTTGGTCTCTGACCAAATGATGATCAAAATAGGGTTACCCCACCCTTTGTGTGCTTGTGATCATGCTCGTGTAATTTATGAACAAAACCATCTGGTTTGTTCATGATGATGTGTATACCTCACTCCAGCTCCTAGTATGAGTTGTTGGTGTAGAGGATTGCTTCTGGTGGTTTTGGTTTGCTTGCCCTGCTCCTCCTTGCAAGCTTGTGAATCTTGGTTTGTTTCTAGTGGTGACTGGAATAGGTGGAGCAGCTCTAGCTGTTCACCTGTTCTTGCTGTGTTCTTACCCTGGTACCCCTTGTCGATGGAATGGCTAGGGTTTGCTGGTGAAAAGCTTATATTTGGTCCTCTACTTGCTCTCCTCGGTCGACAAGACTCGCTCGGCTGTTTTGGTGACTCTCCCTGGCCTTGTGTGTTGTTACACATGCAGCAGTCCTTGTTTGCTGCATGTGTGTGTGTGGCTTGGGACTTGGGCTGGAATGGATCAGCTCGGCTGATCCCTGGTCATATCCTCTTCATTTCAATTGTTTGCTAACCTGCCAAGTGGCTTTGCCACTTGGCATAACTAGTTCTTTGTTGTGTTTGTGTGCAGGTTTCAAGATGATGATCAAATGAAGATGAAGATCATCAAGCTCAAGCTTTAATGAAGATTAACTTGTAGTTTTAGGATAGATCAATACATTGTACTTTTCTTTTATTTTTTTCTATTTTGCCAATTCTTGTAATGTGTTGTAATATTCCTTTATTTCAATTCTGAATATTGTAATTGACAATGTATCATGTGTGATTATCAATAAAGCTCAAGGTTTTCCCTAATGAGCTTTACTTATTATTTGTATTGTTCATAATGTGTATTATTTACAATTGACTTAATGAATTTCCTCATAATTGAATTATGGTTATTGATTTAATGTTTGAATTTGAAATTCAAATTCCACTTTGGTTTGAATCCAATCATACAACTTAATTTTGAATTCAATCATGCAACTTAAGATTGTGATGCAATATCTCTTCTCTCTTCTCAAAACCCTAATTTAGTTGAGTAGGAACAAGTTTGTCGCACTCTCGAAACCCTAACCCTGTAAGGTGTCGAGAGAGAAACTTGTCCCCTTCGATGCAGTTTTGTTTTAAAAGCGCGAAATTTCCCCAGAATTTACGATGCACTGCACATCCCTTTCTAAAATCTACCCCTCGATCGTCTCTAAACCTGGGACATTACACTTGGTGAACCAGGACATTGTTAGGTCCTTCCCTGACAGACCTTCTTCCGTCAGTTTGCAGATCCGCCTAACTGCGCGAGTCAGCAGAGGTGACTTGGAGAGATGAGGACATTGTGTCCAGGCCGGAGTCTCGCTGGCGGGGCTATTCTTGAAGGGCGGCAGCATCCTCTCGCTCGCCGGGTCGGAGACATCCTTCAAGTAGAAGAAGCCACCGGACCAATATCGCGCGGATTTGTGGCGATCAGTGGGAGGATAGACGCGGCCGGGGCGGAGCATGAAGGTGATTGACCCGCAGGTGGCCAACTCGGAGGTTTGAGGAATCTTCTCCTTTTTGACGGAGAAGTAGTACTGAAAAAGATAATGTTCTGGGGGTACCCGGAGGTGGCCTTCACATAGAGTGAGATGGTTGCTGATGGCCAGGACGCTGTTTGGGGATATGTTGTGGGGCTGCAGCCCATACGCCTTCAAGATTTCCGAGAAGAAATCGCTTGGCGGAAAAGAGAAGCCGCGCTCCACAAGCGCCTTGGTCACCACCATTTCTCTGGCTTCGGGAGCTGGAGCCAGAGCACCCGGAAGCGTCCGCCAGGACCCGGGTCTAAGGAAGCCCTCCGCCTCGAGGTTGTTGAGCTCCGTTTCTGTGGTGGTGCAGGGCCACCACTTCCCCTTGGATTCACTGTCTCGCTGGCGAGCTTTAGATTTTTTGGCGGCCGCTTCTTCCGCCTTCTTTTCTGCCTGCTCTGCTCCGGCGGTTTTCTCCGGGATATCAGACGTTCCTTCGATGTTCTTGCCGGAATCCTTGGAGGGTTCCAGCTGAACTGGGACAAAGGGGGGAGGGGCGGAGGAGATGGGGGTTGCCATGATCGGTTCGGAGGTTGGAGGCGGAGTCGAAGAAGACATCTGAAGAGGAAACAGTGGCGGAAAAACTAACTTAGTCGGATCCAATGTTAAAACCCTAGTTCATCCCTACCAACTACGGTGCGAAGACGAAGCTTGAGAGCTTGTCAGAATGGCTACCGCGGTGGTCGGAGTCGCCGGCGGTGAGGTTTCGCTGCGGTGGCTCGCTGAAGTTAAGAACACGATGAACACTGCGCGGCGGCGAAACGACTCCGGCGAACTCCGGTACGGCGGAGGAGAAGCTCGGAGGCGGCGCTACGCTGGGAGGTGAAAAGGGGGCGAATGGAGTGATTAGGGTTGAACGGCGGATATTTATAGGCCGAAGGAGGAGATTCATGCTCCGCATCCTGTGGTCGGAACGCAAGCGTCGCACCGTTGGATGAGCGACACGTGTCGAAAACCCTAAGCGGTAAAAACGGCTAAGGATAAGTTACCGCTCAAACCGCGCGAAAATGGCGCCAGGATTGGCGGAACCGTTTTGAACCTTTAAGGTTCCGGGTTGCAGTGTGAAGATAAGCAAACTCTTGTCCACATCAGGGGAGTAACCCGGAGACATGTCGTATGCTGTCAATGGATGAAGTCCCGCAGGATGTGGGAATTTTCCGACCAAGAGTTGGGAAAGAAGAAAATGTGAAGTTGGAGTTCTTCAAGTTTGTCCGCGTTACCGAAATTGCTGGAAATCATGAAGCGTTAGCAAGGCGGAAACAGGAGGTAAAACTCGGAGAACTCTGGGGGCTACTGTTGTGGGTATACTTCATGGGTGTACCATCGACAGTGCCTAGATCCTGCAAGCCCGGGTGGCCCATAGATGGTGATGTGGCATGCGGCCCATCGGGCGGCCCAGTTGCTGTTGATCATGAAGGATGAAGTCCAGCCCAGGATAGGGAAGCTGGATCCCAACCGACCTTCGGAGGAAGCCGGATCCGTGGAGGCCCATATGGAACCCGGATCCAGTACGACGTAGATAGGAAGGCGGATCCTTGACGTACACGGCAAGACATTGTACCGTAGTTAGGCAACCTGTAATCCGGCTAGGACTCTCCATGTAAAACTTAGATCCATGCGCCTTTATAAGCCGGGTCCCGGGAGCCCTAGAGGCACAACGACAACTCATTGTAACAACGCGAAAGCGCCCAGATAATTCCAGACAAGCAGCAGTAGGCCTGTCATCATGCAGGTGTTCCGAAGCTGGGTAAATCGCGTATCACCGTTCCGTGTGCACTCCGCCCTATGGCCCCTTCTTCTTCTCCCCCTCGTGAGGATCCCTCCTCCGAGGTACCGTCGAATACGCAGCGACAGTGTATGTATCTTTTTTTGCAGCATGGTGTGAAGTTATATGCAATGTTTAATGTTTTTAAGATAAAAGGTTTTGCCTAGCATAAAAATTTAATGTTGTTTCTCCACCTGAGTTCACCGTAATTTTCCTCAACTGAGAACTTTATTGGGTCTCTATAAGGTTTACTTCTCTAGGGTTTGGATTTTTTGTGTCTGCTAGATCGCACCATAGACGGCCAGGATCACATTTAAAGTTTAGCGGTGGAATAACCATAATATCGACAAGATTTGTGTCAACGTCAAGGTAGGCCTTGCGAAGACACAAGCTCCATCAAGGCAGGTATAGAGGTTTTGTTAGGTGTGTTCTCCTCAATGGTGCCAATAACAACCACCGGTCACAATCTCCATGCTAGAGTGTAATGACCGACCCTCTCCATCAGACCGATCTTTTGTTGTACTGGCTAGAGCATGCAATTACACATGATATCAGACCTACAAGATCCTGGATTCAAATTCTAGCCAACGCAGTGGCCTCCATAAAAAATCCAGCAATTCACGTCCAAGGTCTGTGCGAGATCTAAAAAAATGCACACCGGACTAGATGTGACAGGAGGTGTTAAATATCAACCATTTATCTCAATTTGACTGATAGGTGAATTGGATAGGTGTATACAATTTATAGCGAAAGGTTCAAGGTTCAATACTCAAGAACGCACTACAAAACAAAATTGTGGCATGCCCCTGCTGCGCACGTCAATACTCAAAGAAAGAGCATAGACGCAATAACTAAAATTAGTTAGGTGTATACAACTTATAACTAAAATTATAATGACTGACCCTCTCTCTGAGTTCCCAGTTCAGATTGATGGGTTAATTAGTTAGGTGTATATAACTTATAACTAAAATTTCAAGGTTTAAAATCCAAGAAACGCAATATAAAAAAATGTTGCGGCCTACCCTCGCCGTGCACATCAAGACTCAAAAAAGAACCTAGACGTGAGAAGGAGTGTTAGAGTGTAATGACCGACACTCTTTTTTAGAGTCTTTGTTTAAACTTTTTGGTTAAATTAGCTAGTGCAATATTCTTATACTTTTTTCATTGCATGGCAGCTTCTGGCATCGAGGGACGACAGCAAGAGTGCGTGGTGGGATGGTTGCGGCGGCCGGCGTGCAAGGCGGCGCTCTGCTGCGTTGGCGTGGATAGCAGTGGAGAATAACACTGGGCTTTTTTGTGTGGATGGAACGATATTGGGCTGGGCTAGGAGACCAACCATCAACGGGCCACGACCCATTTATACCCAGTGGCAAGTCCGGCCTAGTTTGGTACAAAGCGATGGGGAGATAGAAAAATGATGACTCGCTCTAAAGAAGAAAAATGTGTAGAAGGAACTGGCTAAAGAGATATGCCACACGAGTTGAAACTATGTGCAGACCAACATACAACAATACAACATAATTTTGAGACAATACAACACATAGTTTTTAAACAAATAGAACAAGTATGCAACTATTGTTTTCCATGCCAATTCCATCATTCTTTCATGAGATATTTTTGGGCTCATCATGTGTGTCGTTGGAGCGAATGACA
Organism: Lolium rigidum; assembly: GCF_022539505.1. Lineage (NCBI taxonomy): Eukaryota > Viridiplantae > Streptophyta > Magnoliopsida > Poales > Poaceae > Lolium > Lolium rigidum. The sequence continues at coordinate 114,948,944 of NC_061508.1, read as the reverse complement.
TGGTACAAAGCAATGAACCGGGCAATCCTATGTGCGGACCTCCTCACTTGCACGGGAACCCCCATCAACTCGTAGTGGCTAGGATCCACATCTTTACCACGATCATCCTCTATAATCATGTTATGTTGATGACATAAGCGGTCATGATATACAAAGGCATTCACAATTGCAAAGACAAAGCGCTTCACACACAAGATAGAAGTGCTCTCTCCCATGGCCAAATGATCATCAACTAGATCCGCCGGTATACCATATGCCAACATACGCAAGGCGGTGGTCACCTTTTGATATGTGCTATGACCAAATTCTCCGGCGGCATTTCTCCTTTCCTCAAAGAACCGATCATACTTGGTCACATCCGTTGCGATGTGCTTGAACAAGTTGATCATTCGAAAACGCCGCTGAAAATAGCTTTCGGAAATATCGAATTCTCATTGAAATACGACCGCATCAACTTCTTATGCCCTTCAATTCTTTCGCTCCACAACTTCTGTCTACCGAACACCGATCCACCAGTTTTTGGCTTGTTAACGGGGCGGTATGCTAATAGTAGCGATATGGTCTCCTCTTCCTCTTGGTCGTACTCGTCATCCGATGAATCGTATGATAAGCTCTACAAACATACATATGAAATTGAATAATTACAACAAACTATAGTAGCTAATCGGCGAGCAAAATCATGGCGGCCGGCTGGCCGGCGGAGGCGCATACCTTGCGAGCAAATCGGCGAGCATCTTGGGTGCGCCATGTCGCTAGCAAGCTCGAAGACGACGACATGGCGATGGCACGCGACACGGGGTATGTAGAGGAGAAGGCGCAGGCGAGGAGGGGAGAAGCGCCGGCTTGTCCCAATCGGTGGTGACAGCGCCCGATCGCTACAGCGCGGCGGAACGACCGCTACTGCCGGACGAGGCGCGGGTGAGGTGGATTTACAGCGCGGCGGCGAGCAACAGAGGGGCTATCGGCGGAATTGACCGTAGGCGGCAGGATTTCGCGGCGGCGTCGCGGTGGGAAATGGAGGGCGTGGGGGGGAATTTCCAACCGTTGGGTATTCGCGCGTGCGCCGAGCGATGCCGCGCGCTATAGCCGACACGTCACATTTCTCGGGATTGTGCAAAACGCCGCATGCTCTAAATTTTTTCAGCGCCGTGGGTTTGCCGCGCCTGCTGGAGAAATGATTCCGCCTCCATACGTTGCAAATCAACGGTTAATCTCTACTATTAAGAGCAAACTGGTGAATGCCTGGTGTCACATTTTCAGGATGGACAATAATACCCCCACGTCCAAAAATTACAAATGATATGCCACCCCGCACTCCCTCCAATCCTCTCATAAAAGCTGCGTATGCCTGGTGTCACACTTCAGACTATTTACCTTGCAAATGCCACCGCGATCAAACCACTTAGAATACAAAACAACCGTACCGACCTTGCACGCCCTTTGTTTTAGCTCATATACAACAAACGATCTAACCATACGCGCCCTTTCCTCCCTGACCAACGAATTGGCTAACAAACTTGGCATATCCAACAGAGTCGGCTCTTCTTCCCATCGACCTCCGAGTATATCAACGTGATCAATCTTAATAGAGGCGCTATCTTCCTCTCTGTACTAGCGCCACAACTCACGGGGTTATTGTTTCCCTTTTCTGGAGATGAAGTTAGGTAAATCCTCATGGAGGCGATGGGGCCGGTGGCCGGTGGAATAAAATCGGGAGAACGGGAAGCGGCAGAGCATCAGGCCATCAAAGCCAATGACGAGCAGCGCCATCCTCGCCGGTCCTGGCTGTCTTTTTTCTCATACAGTCTCTCTACTGACTGTCCCACCGCTGGCCACTTCAATGTCAATTCCCAAGGGAAGCCGCTGCGCAGCTTCGTTTCTGGAATTAGCGCGCAGCTTCGTTTCTGGAATTAGCGGGTTGGGGTTCATGGAGGTACGGCAGCGGGAGCTCATGGTGGAGGCCAAAGAAGATGGTTGTGGGCAGAGAAGATGGTGCCACACCTCATCGACCACACCCCGAGGCGAATCACCTTGCCTGATTGGCCACAATGGAGGAAGGTTGAGAGAAAGACTGTTGGTGTCAATAGTGAGACACGAGTGAACCTTCATTTTGTTTTCTTCCAATCTGATTTTTCTGCATCTTCTTTTTTAGAACTTCGCTCTTCGCCTCATCCTAAATAGTGAAAAAAAAACGTGTGCTCATGATTTTACTGGAGAGTGGGGAGAGATGTCTTGCCTGCCCGTCAGATTCTCTGCTGAAGGATTAGGCACTCGAAGCCTCATGTCCACTTATATACTTCTGAAAAAGCTTGGCGGCGACCAGCTTGCGGGTGACGAGCGAACAGAGGTACAGGTGTAAGTGCACTAAATTAAAAATTTCTTGTTGTTTAACAATTTCACATTCGTTTCTCCAGCTCTCTATGTACATGGATATGCTCTGAAATGCTTGTTCCTGTTGTACATTGTTATTTCGTCAATGACCACAAGCAGGTAAATTTCATGTTACACTATGCTAATTTTTCTCTCTTTCACTCATATTTTTTTATGACTATGGCTACTATACCATAAACAAATGTGGTGTATTAAGACCTGTGTGCCCGCATACAAGATCTCTCGGCCATATTTTTGGTCTTTTTTAACTTACACACAACAGATGCTGACTGCTGAGATTCTATAGAATGGCTTGCCAATGATCATATTACCTAGAGAAAATGGCAACCAGAGTAACTGATTCCCTCTGTTTAGGGACTGGGCTAGCAGATGAGATGATTTTTAGCTGTAAGTATCGACTAGAACCTGTCCCACGGGAAGCCCCTTGTTGCAAGAATTCAAGAACAGAAGTGTGTGATCTGGTATCGTTTATTTACACCTATGAAGTTCTGATAACACATGTAGGCTTTTACATACTCTTAGAGGAAGTTTTCACCTCTTTGCAAGAATTCAGGAACAGAAGATTGTATTCATCCCTTCGACACAGAGAACGGGGTTTCCACCTCCTTTAAAAAAACAATGACAGATTTTTATTTTTTGTTCATTTACAAGATCAGCCTGGAAACTAATGATGTTGTTGCATGCAACATACAGAGGTATTCACCTGAAATTGGTGGTACTGAAATGATAAATTTCACCAATCAAAAGCTATGACCTTTATGTGATTTTGAAAGGTAAGCATGCATGTGCATTGCCAGATGTTGGTGATATGTTGGTCTGGATAGTTAACGAAAGTACGATGAGGTTGAAGTATTAGCCAGTATATTAGTATATTAGGAGTACATATATTATCCACAAAGAAGTTGCTTTTATGGCCAGGGGTGTGAATGGTGCTTCGATGTCTTCCTAGCTGGCTCTGCCCATAGCAGGCTCAACGAGCGAGTGGGAGGCGCGAGAAAGATCCCCTGCGCGCGAGGGGTTTCCCGCAGGCGAAACGGTAGCTCGGCGCGCTCTCACCTTTTTGTTTCCGTAAGTGGAATATGAAGGGGTGGTTTCAGTTTTTTGCTCATTGTATTGTCATACATATGTTTTGTTGTTTTGTTTGAGTAAGTAATTCAGATGAATTAACTGTTCATGTGCATTGTGTTTCTTTGGTGTGTTGTTCTATGTGTTACCGGGAGTAGTGTTAACAACTCTGAACTCATCAAACCAGGTACTCTTGTTAAAAGAAGATACCGCTAAATACTATTTTTATGCCAAGAAATTCCACCTTCTTATGTAATATTATCAATGTTGTGTCATTTACGTTAGTAGTTAGTATTGTTTGTAACTTTGAAGTCGTCACCTATGTCTCAGGAATTTTGCACTATTTTGCATATCGTTGGCAGTAGAAGAAACTTACAACTTTGATTTATTTCTCAAAACGTGCAGGCGTTCGACATCTTGGACCTCGAAAAGTTTGCTGCATTCATCCACAAGCTGGCCGGCGAATCACTATGCGCAATCTGCTTCAAGTTGTATATTAAGATATGTTCATAGTTAAACCTATTACCCGGCCATTGATTCATTCTTTTTGAAAGTTGGGTGAGCGTTGGAATATTGTGGAGCAAGGTGATGTACTAGGCGTTGCTCCTAAAGCGTCTTGAGAAGTTCCAAGAAAAATCTGCGATGTAAATCTCTTTCAGAATTGAGCACCCTTTTTGTTCGATTTTTTGATTAAGGGATGGCTCTGAAGTGACATAAAATTTCTCTTCTTGGACATGTTCACAAACATGTATTATTTCATCATATGTTGTAGTTTATCAAATCTTAGTGTATGAGCAACTACTCAGTGTTTCAGTTTTAAGTTGATTTTAAATGAATGGTACAGGCCTTCACGTAGGTTTAAATCTATTCTCAAACCAGATGGGTTGTTAGGATTTGTAGTTCATTGTATATCAGTTAAATGTGTTAAATCTCACTACCCGAGTTTTCATAGTTTAACTACACTGAAGCGATGTAAATTGGGTATCATGTGATCAGTTCAAGTCCACCTATATATCGGGTCCATTAAATGATATTGTCAAGTTCACTGAATATATTTTGGCAGTATTCCAATTTCTGTAGTACTTTGTGTCAATTAATTGACATATATATTATCTACTCAAGTTTAGATGGTTTTTATGCAGCCGTGAGCCTGGATGAAGGGATCTATTTTCTTTATACCAATGCGCGGGCATTCAACTAATATTATTAAAATATCAAATGCGCGCCTGCAGCGAGTAGATCTTAGTTAATAAGAGATCAATACTTTTGCCTATGACGTCCACTTATATCTTTTATCAAAGTACACTTGTTGGACAGTTGAATCTCAATGTTTCTACAATACTATGTGGCTATCAATCATTTATATAATATTTAGATGTGTGGAAAAAATGTCACTTGATGGACCGTAGTGACATGGGCATTTAACTAGACCCGCGATTTCATTTTCGTCGTAGCAACATACGAACTATGTGAAAAATGCATAGAGAGGACGGGATCCATGGAACCCTTTTTATTTTTTTACTGAAATTGACTTTTTAAGTTTCAAAAAAAATCCAAAGAGAAATTTTGGATGTTTATAATGACTAGTTGAATGCCCGTGCGTTGCTACGATTTTTTTATAAATACTTTGTTTCATGAATGTAGACTATACACTATGTATGCCCACATAAAATACATATGTATCAAAAATATAACATGTAATAATCCAAAATAGTAAGATTATACTTTACTTAAAATGTAAGGTTATGTGCAATGAAAGCGCAATAGAAACAATTTTCTCATCTTTATTATTGACTAAGATTTCACTTTCCTGGTATCTCAGATATAGCTTCAAGTGTGTTTGTTTGCGATGTACAAAATATTGTCTTAATGTGTTTCACCTCGGTCATGGTATCATATGTGTGTCAGATTAGCCAATTTAACCGGAGATGGCTTTATGACTGTTTACGCACTTGCCTCGTTGCATCACCTAATTTTTCTCTATGGTGCCAAAAAAAATAGAAACATGCATTAAAATATCATTTAGTTTTATGAGCACAACCCAAAATTGGAGGTGTTTCCGATCATTACAGTTTTATTTGCATCTAGCAATTGCTCTTTTGCGGGCAGTGATGTGATTGTACAAGGTGGAAATGGATTAGCATATCTTTTAGAAAGGTCCATTCATATATCATGTTTTGCTACAAAACATACAACAATCTCTAAACCAAAACAATGGCATACACGTGCAATTGTCAATTGACATGTCTAAAATAAACTAACGTATGCCTATACAAATCAAATTTCACATTACATTACAACTTATTCAGATTAGTAAAAAATGAAAACCAGAATATCATAATAACCCATGCATTGAAACGAATCAACATACACATTTACATATATTCATCCGTCCAAAAAATAATTCCAATCCTTATCTTCATCAATTATGAAGACCAATTTAGCCTACAATGGGAACCACGTGTCTAAACGACAAAACTTATTAACAATGTATAGCTCCAAATCCACATACCATATATATGTTCTCAACTCCAAAGACTTACTTTCAAATAAAGTCAGTTGCCAGAGACTAACAATAAAACTGAACATCATTATATAGGAAATTTAATAGCTTTAAAGTCTATGCTTCTTATTCTAACAATGGCATACAACTTTGTCGCCAGCTTGTCATCTAGAGGTTTACCATAGCCGTTTGGATTGAGCCCACCTACAATTATGTTCATGATGACCAGCTACTACTTTTTAGCCTGTTGGCTCTACACGAGTTAGCCTAACCATGAACCAGTTGATACACTCTACACTATTTATGTGCAGGGTTTGGACTACTTCCTCTGCAGCCATGAAACATAGCATTGACGTTTACTATGCAGAACTCTAAGGTTAATGATGACAAATTCATTCCTAGAGCCCTCAGAGGGGAGTTGGAAGGTTTTGTTTGTCCTGGTCCCGACCAAACAAATGTATGCCATATAAAATGAACCATCTCCGTCCACATTTTGCCGCCGTGAAACGACACCAACTTATCCCAAATGTTGTCAGGATGTCGATGCCCAGTGACTGAAAGATTATCTAGAGAAATATCTGAACTAAAATAAATGTAAACTGGTCATTTATTTATCACACCTCTCTATAGTATGGTCACATTAAAAATTCAACATCACATGGATTTAGATTAAATTTAAACAGATGCACCAACAATTTCGGCATATGCCAATCCAAATATATGCATAAAACAAAAGCATAGTTGCCATGGGTATAGAAGCCAACCTGCATCTATTGATTGTGAGAAAAATTAATAGAGTACACTTTCAAGGTTCAATGGCTCAGAAGGCAAAAGAGAAATAGCAGACTGATACACTTAACTTTGATAGCAAGCAGATCACATGGCGGATCTGACTTGAATAAACATATGCATGTGTTGACTGCCAAAACCCACCGGCGGGCAGCGGCCTTGTCAACACCGTAGAGCCGGGAAGAGCCTAGAGCTGCGGCTGGCTGAGACCCCTCCGAGCGACGGCCCGCAATGCTCTTCTGGTCACACGCGGCGATGCGAAGTGCAAGGGCGTGCCACCTGACCTATACCTGGTCGGGGAAGGTGATGGGGATGCCTCGCTTAGTTTCTGCGGGGCATACATGTAAACATTAAATACGAGCCTCGATCGGCTCTCGGGTTATCCTGTGAATCGGCTCAAAGAGCCGATCCACCCATGATTCGTACGGGGTGCACGAATACTTGGTGGTCCTGCTTGATCAAGATAAAGCTAATGAGATCTACGACGATTTAGGGTTTTCACCGCATAATCGGATCATCCTACTCCAGGTTGGGCCTCGCGGCCACGCACGGTGCTCGTAAGCCGATCCTAAACAAGGCCTAAAAACCAACATGAAGTTGATCCTCGGAACATCCTGTTTAGGACTTGCGAACGCCACCCTACGTGCCACTCGGATCCTCCCCCTTTGTAAGGCCTAACTATTGCAGATATTAAACTAATCCTTGTAGAACAAGGAGCAATCGTAACGGATCAGATCTACTAAATAATGATCAAGCGGGGTGCCGCCCCACACCTGAGATAGGTGTGAGGGCGGCTAGATATGCAAGGGTTGCACTACGTAAGCATGCTTAAACGAAGAACAATGCTAACCCTAACACATCTATGATAACTACGTTGCTCGCCATCAAAAGCGCTTCGGTACGAGCAACGCATGAACAACGTGGGGCTTGTGCTGCCTAGATCGCAAGATGCGATCTAGGCAGCATGTCGCTACCCGATAGAAACCCTCGAGACGAAGGAGTTGGCGATGCGCCGAGATTGGTTTGTTTTGGGTTGAACGTGAGTTGTTGTTTATTCCATAAACCCTAGATACATATTTATAGTCCAGGGGACTTTCTAATGTGGCCGTGCATCAAACCGTGCACGGGTAAGATTCTACTTTCTAAACTAAGATGCGATCTAATATCTTACAGATACAAGGGCAATTAAACCCAACTTGGTATAACAGGCCGATCCACGTATTCCTTCTATATATATATATATATATATTTCTTCGCGTCCATCTCGATCGCGGCCCACCTCTGACTTGGTCAAACTCTGGTGATAACACATGCCCCCCTGGTTTTGGAAATGAAATTTCCAAAATCATTACGCTTTCTCTCGTCGGGTCATGTCGTGGAAGAGTAGAGCTGCCGCAGAATCCCCATCATGATGCCTTGCCCCTTCCACTTCTCCACGTGGCCGTAAAATTTTCCTGTTGGGCAACACCTCCTCGGAAACTGCTGTGGCATTGAATCTCTCCCATATCCCCTTTATTTAACCGTTCTAAACAACTTGCGTCTCCTTCGTCCTCCTCGCATTAGCACCAAAAACCCTCTGTGCCGCCATGTCTTCTTCCTCTTCCTCCGAGTTTTCCTACGGGTCCGACTCCTCCCGCGAGACGCCGCCAGAAATTCGTGCCCCGGAAGACTGGGACGAGGAGAGCCATGCTTCCTCCATTTGGTCTGAGGACGACAAGTCCTTGACCAGCGGGGATGAAGATCTCCAGTTCCTCGCCGATGGGGAACTGGAGCCCAAAAGTGAGGACGACCGGTTCTCCCGGGACGGCTGCCCCACTTCCGAAGAAGAAGGAGAAGAAGACGACGACGACGACTCCCTCGAGGGCTACCCGCCGGCGAAGCGCCTCCGCATGTGGTGGGACGACGACGAGCGGCGACGACGAAGACGGGGATGAAGCCCCCGTGGAGGGCTACGGGAGTAGCGACGAGGAGCCCATCGGCAGCGGTGCCGATGAAAGTTCCGAGGATGACGATGAGGGCGAGTGACGGCCCGTAGATTAGGATCTAATAGTGTAGGCCTAGCAGTAGTAGATTGGTCAATAGACCCTTCTTTTGTTCTTCCCTCTTTGAGCAATCGGCTCCCCATTGTAAGAAATCCGCATATTAATGAAGAATTCCTTTAGCTTGATTTCGCCGATTTCTTTCATGCTGAGTTTGTCGACTGTTGGCCTAATCCATGCTTAGTGACTGATGGTACCGCATCAGTTTCATGATAATCTGCGAGACGGGCCAATTCAGACATCCCTCCAAGCTAGCTGGCTTCTGCCGATGACGATGACACAGCCGATCCTGGCAAGCTGGCGACTTGATCTTTGAGCAGGCGACTTTAAAAGAGTCCTGGAACCGTCTTGGATGCTCAAACTGATGACTCTGTAACAGAACACCGCTCTCTAAACCAGTTGTGTCGCAGGGCTAGCCGATTCCACCTAAATCGGCTTCCTAGAGTGATGACCTTTAGGGCGAGCTGCCCCCCGAGCCTTAGTGAAGGCGAACCAGACACATGTGCCGACATTAGCCTTAACTCATGACGTGGCCCCAAGCAGAGAACCTTCAAGGTGAGCTGCCCCCCGAGTTTCCTTTGGTGGATCTAATGTAACCCATCCTTGACCTGATCCGCACGCCCAGGCTGCTCCTGACATTGTTCTTGAAGAGAGGATCTGAGCTTCCAAACTACTCCATTGAGGAGTTCCTTCATAAAAAATCTCCCTTTGTGCTCCATTGACCCTCTGATCGTAACAGTTACTCCTCTTGAGTCGATGGCCATGCATCGGCTTTCATATCCTTAAGTCGATGTCTGCTGCATCGGCTGTTCCAAATATATTTTTTTTTATTTGGCCGATTTTTCTTAATCGGCCCCCAATGTTTCATTGCACGTATGTTCTCACATGTTTATCTGCACATGTTCATCTGATTATATGCCCCCGAGCCGATACCTGCTGGATGACTGCAGATATCGGCTTGTATGGATAGCCAGGGCACTGCACTTGCACGTCGGCTTCGCAAAAATCCATGCTGACTCTCGTCTGCCGACGTGGCCACTGCTCAGTAGATCGGTGCTGAACGCAAGCAGAACATGTGATGAAGGTAATTTTGGCCGATTGCCGGAATCGGCCTCCATATCCATTTGAGCGCTGTCTGAAGGTTCCGTAGCGTTCCTTCATAATTTTTGGGGCCGATCACAAGGATCAGCCTTGCCCGATTTGCTCATTGGTTTGATCTTGCTATTCGGTTAGGCTGGATAAAACCAACCCAACCTCTGACTTGATGCGCTTGCTGTCGTCCACCTTGAGTGCACCGTAGAGTCGTGGAGCACTAAGCTGCGTCGGCAAGACGAGTACCATGTTTGTGCCAGCCGATGTCTCATCATCGGCTTTCCTTTGTTTGGGGCGCCACTCCATTTTCCGTGGACGACCCTCTTCATCCAGGGTTCGCTGAACCTTTGCAGCTAGATCAGGTCGTGCCTTCCTTAGCGTATGCAGGTATAACCTTTCGGCTTCCTCCAGGCCGCGCAATCGCTGAACCCTGCGCTTTTGGGAACGGCTGAGTCCGTCAGGGCACCACCTTGGCCGGTGGTACCTGTCTTCTTCTACTTCTCCCTCGTCTTCCGAATCCTCAAGATCTGCCCAACGAGGTGACTCGGCGCGTTTGCTTTGTGGCGGGAGAGGCCCTAGGCGCTCGAACACGGACACGTTGGCTGCCTCCTTCTTCTTCTTGTTGCATTACGGGCAATTGCCGATTGTGGGCAATCGGCTCATTCCTGAATCCCAGCGAGTGTCCGAAGAAGGGGCAGTCCCGGTGTCCGGCGTTGTCATCTTGCTCCCTTGATGTTTCCGTGGCACAGCGCTCGTGCTCCTCCTCATCGCGATCCTGCCGACGATGTCTTCTGGCTTCTCTAGCCAGACGATCTCCTCTATCATCATAATTGGACCGTCGGCGTTGGTCATGCTGACTCACATATTTGTTGAGGAGGTGATCAGAGAGAGGCCGTTGATATCTTATGTTCTTCACCTCTCCCTCTCGTGACGTAGCGCTTGCCATCATGACGGAGCCGATCGCGTGGAGCGGCCTCCTCTGCATATCCTTGCTATGAGAGCAGCTGCCCTCATCTCCATCTTTGCCGAGTGGTTCCCGGGTCCTACCATGTTGATGCTGAACGAGGGACCTGGCTGGCAACCCTCAGGGTAGGTGACTTCCACCATGTTAACGGCGGGGAAGGGTTGGGTGTCGACCTTCATGGCGTACTGGTTGAAAATTAGACGCCCCTTCTCTATCGCCGCTTGGATGTGCTGACGCCACACCCTGCAGTCGTTGGTGGCATGGGAGAGCGAGTTGTGGAATTTGCAGTACGGCTTTCCGTTTAGCTCTTGCGCCGTGGGGAACTTGAGACCTTCGAGGAATCGTCAACTGTTTCTCCTTGAGCAGGAGGTCGAAGATTTGTTCGGTCTTGGTCACGTCAAAATCAAATCCCACGGGCGGCCCTGGTGGCTTTACCCATTTGCGGGACACGGGGTTCCTCCCCGAGTCCACTCAGCCACTTGCTACTTCTTGGTCTCCCGCGAGCACTTCATCTTCCTCTGTATCGACCATGACTACGCACGCTTGAACTTGTCTTGGTACGAGTCCGGGTGGCGCTGTTCATATGCTGATAGTTTCCGAACCATGTGCGCCGGCGAGGATAATCTGCTTGGGAGGCCATGTCCTTGAGCTGTGTTGCAAGGCCTCGCTACGCCAACTCGATTGCTTCCTTTTCGGTTATACGAACCGAATAACATCGGTTCCTAAGATTTCTGAAGCGCTCGGATGTACTCTGTCACCGTTTCTCCGCGCTTCGACGTAGTTGTGCTAGATCGGCAATGCTAGACTCGGAAGCTTCGAATGGTATTGCATATGGAACTGTTCTTCCAATTGCTTCCAAGGCTCGGATGGAGTTTCGCTGGCAAAGAGGTGTACCATCCAAAAGCCGATCCCGTGAGGGACTGTGAAAAGAGCCTCACGCGTAGCTGATCCGACACTGAAGCCGGTCCTGGTTGAGCCAAATATCGGCCGACGTGCTCGATGGAGCTGGAGCCATCTGATCCACTGAATTTGGAGAAGTCAGGGAGCCGATATTTAGGTGGCAGCGGGATCATCTCGTAATCGTCGGGGTACGGCTTGGAATAGCCGACTGCCCTTCTTTTCGGCACCATGCCGAACTGGTCTCTCAGTATGGTGCCGATCTGATCCATTGTGCTTGGCTGTAGGAGTTGCACTCGAAGATTCGCCGGGGTGGCGTACTTAGCCAGCCATGTTTGCTTTTCCAGCTCCGAGCCAAGCTGCAGGAGCTGGGCTCGGGAGTTTCGTCGGTGTGGCGTACTTAGTTAGCCACGTATGCTTCTCAAGCTCTGCTGCTGACGTTTCTCCTGTCTTCGCCGGAGTCCCCGATGTTGTGGCCTGGTTTGTGAGTGCCCAGTTACCACAATCTGGCACATACGTGCACGCGTATCCTTGAGGGATCTCCTTAGGCGCCTCGATCAAGAGCCGGTAGTCACTAGGGTCACCACCAATCTTGTAGACGACGAATGCCGGTGTAGTCGGCACTTCGGCGAGTGCTGCCAACGCATATGGCAGCGGTGGACGGAGGCTCGGAATGGCAACTCTCCTTGATGAGTCCCGAGAGCTGGTCCGACGGCGAGTGCTGGTGGCTCATGATCTCCTGGATTACGCGCGGAGCGACACGCTCCAACACGTTGACCAAGTTTTCGGAGTGGCGATGTAGCGAGTGAGCCACCAAGTAGTTGATCTCCTCGCCGCAGTCCACTGGTGCGTTCCTCCGACGGGGCGAGAGAGGTCTATCCCATCGAGTGCCCCTTGCGGTGAGAATCCCTTCCATCCGATGCCATGGGAACGGGTTCTCCGAAAAGAGCCGATGAGGTCGGCTTCGAGGGTGGCCTTGATCTCGTTGTATTGCTTCTTGAGCTCGTCGGGCAGCTCCTCGTAGGTGAGCGGCGTGCCGTCCGCCATCTCAGATGTAGATGGCGATGTGGTTGGTGTAGACGTTTGTCCCACCGGGCGTGCCGGAATGTGTTGACTGCCAAAACCCACCGGCGGGCAGCGGCCTTGTCAACACCGTAGAGCCGGGAAGAGCCTAGAGCTGCGGCTGGCTGAGACCCCTCCGAGCGACGGCCCGCAATGCTCTTCTGGTCACACGCGGCGATGCGAAGTGCAAGGGCGTGCCACCTGACCTATACCTGGTCAGGAAGGTGATGGGGATGCCTCGCTTAGTTTCTGCCGGGGCATACATGTAAACATTAAATACGAGCCTCGATCGGCTCTCAGGTTATCCTGTGAATCGGCTCAAAGAGCCGATCCACCCATGATTCGTACGGGGTGCACGAATACTTGGTGGTCCTGCTTGATCAAGATAAAGCTAATGAGATCTACGGCGATTTAGGTTTTCACCGCATAATCGGATCATCCTACTCCAGGTTGGGCCTCGCGGCCACGCACGGTGCTCGTAAGCCGATCCTAAACAAGGCCTAAAAACCAACATGAAGTTGATCCTCGGAACATCCTGTTTAGGACTTGCGAACGCCACCCTACGTGCCACTTGGATCCTCCCCCCCTTTGTAAGGCCTAACTATTGCAGATATTAAACTAATCCTTGTAGAACAAGGAGCAATCGTAACGGATCAGATCTACTAAATAATGATCAAGCGGGGTGCCGCCCCCACACCCGAGATAGGTGTGAGGGCGGCTAGATATGCAAGGGTTGCACTACGTAAGCATGCTTAAACGAAGAACAATGCTAACCCTAACACATCTATGATAACTACGTTGCTCGCCATCAAAAGCGCTTCGGTACGAGCAACGCATGAACAACGTGGGGCTTGTGCTTGCCTAGATCGCAAGATGCGATCTAGGCAGCATGTCGCTACCGATAGAAACCCTCGAGACGAAGGAGTTGGCGATGCGCCGAGATTGGTTTGTTTTGGGTTGAACGTGAGTTGTTGTTTATTCCATAAACCCTAGATACATATTTATAGTCCGGGGGACTTTCTAATGTGGCCGTGCATCAAACCGTGCACAGGTAAGATTCTACTTTCTAAACTAAGATGCGATCTAATATCTTACAGATACAAGGGCAATTAAACCCAACTTGGTATAACAGGCCGATCCACGTATTCCTTCTATATATATATATATATATATATATATATATATATATATATATATATATATATATATTTCTTCGCGTCCATCTCGATCGCGGCCCACCTCTGACTTGGTCAAACTCTGGTGATAACAGCATGTGCAATGACCAATGAGAGGTAAAATATAGGTCCATATCAACATTGTTGCCTTGAAGATTTCAGTATTCCAATTGAAAAACTGAAAGGGTATACTTGTTCTATGAGGAACTCCGTTATTAAGATATGAGATCTGGTCAATAGAGTCTTACATAGTCGAGGTACCTCTTGTTGTGCTCAACAGAATCAGTAGGTCTGTTACTATCATCAATGTGTTACCCGTGAGTATCCGGAAACAACCAAAGATGAAGAATAAGCTACACGAAAATAAATAGTGAGGTTTGAAGTACCTCGACACTTAAAAGCCAACAGGTCCTGGTCCTCTCTCATTTCTCATTTCTCTTTCTTTTCAGAAATTGTTCAAAGAATACCATATGCCTAATAAAATCCAGAGATCTCTCGGTAGGTAGAATGATCTCTTGGTAGGAATTGCAGTGCACAAGTTCAGCTTTGCTGAATCTACTGGATAGAAGAAATTTAGATTCAAATATTGCGAGAATAACCTGAAACTATAAGTGCTCAACAACCACAATACTTCTAATGAAAATCCCCACCTAACAGTAGCAAATCGAGCTACTTAATAATCTGAAACTTTGAGTGCTTAACATCAGTAGTTCCAATGGCATGTGAAAATGTTCCCTTAAAGGACTAATAATTATTGTGGTAATAAACGATCTGTAAGGCGAACTTTTTTTAGTGCATGCTATATAACTGATATGAATATTCTTCTATTTGTATTTAGAGTAGTTGGATAATCCAATGTCATGAGTAAAGTTGCACATCCAATATTCCAGAGGTAATGCTCTCCACGTGACAGTAAACATGGATAATAGATGAAACAAAGTGTGTGGTCCAGCAAGTAATACTGCAAATAATACCTAACCTTAGATGGGAAGTGTGCACCGAGCTTATTAAGGGAAATAATTCTCCTTGGATAGAGCATTAGTATTTTTGTGTCCACTTCCCATCAAGTCCAGCAAGTAATACTTAATTTTGTATCGCTTAAAAATCTCCTTGGATAGAGCATTAGTATGAGAAAAGCGAAATTCAGCTGAACAATTTGGCTGATATAAACCAATTAATTAGAACTGATGGATGAAGTTGTTGTTGTTACCACCAAGGTACTGTGAATTCTGTGGATAGAACTATCAAGGTAGTGTTCAAGCGATAACTGTTACTGCAGTAACTTAATATCAGCAGAAGCAAAACAAATGCTCTTCCCTTATAAACTCATAAAGTGGCAAAAAAGAAAAGTCGGTTTGGTCATGGTGAGAACTGGGACAATAAGGAATAGATAGTTGCATCCAAGAAAATTTTGTAGGTTGTGCATAAAAAATATAACTGATAGGAGAACCAAAACAAAGCTTACCACAATAGAATCCAGCATCTATTTTTTCCCTAGATGAATATGTGGCATGATGGTTCCTGCATCAATAGTTGAGTCTTATGGATGGTAGGTAAACTGTTCGTGTTCTTCGTCGTAGTTCCTGCACCGTCAGTTGAATACATGGTTAGAAACCAAATATTTTTTTTACTCCCCCAATTTAATTTTTCTCTAATACCCTGTCAAAATAATGTTGGAACCAGTGCGTTGCATACTTGCATGTGTAATTATATCGGGCTGGAGTATGTAATCTTGAGATGGATTATTCATCTTTTTGTTCGAGAGACGTGCAAAGAAAATAAATTTCAGAGGACGAAATTTACTCGAAGAAAGGCAGGAAACAAGAAAACTCACTATTTTTTATCTTGTTCTTGCGCCTCCTCTTAGTTTTTGGAGATACTTAGACCTTGATGATTACACTGACCCTGCACGCAGCTGTGCACGACGGCATCCGTCGACATCACCTCTTGCAGGTACTTGTTGCAGTGCTCGATCTAGTTGTCTTTGTTGCCCGCGTTGCTCCGCCACTTGCCGCCGGAGTTCTTTTCTAAATCGGCGCTGCGAGAACGAATCCAAGGGGAGCGGAGTCTGCTCTCTTGCGGTGGAGCGCGAGCGCTCGTGGGGGCCGTGATGTGTGTGGGGATTCCGTGGTGGTCATGACGGATGAAAGCTAGAGGGCCATGCTCCCGATCCATCATCCTCGCGATCCGGGAATTGGGTTGGTGGAACAATCAGTTTAGGGAGAGACATTTAGGGAGGGCTAGAGCGTAGTGCTTGGGAAACTCAAACGTGGAGGGTTTTCTGCGACCTAGTATATGAACCAAAAATTATCGGTACAAGCCCCGATATCATGGAGATGGAGATCCGCAAGCACGGATAATTTTAGCAACTAAGATCTGATTTGTCAATTTTAGCAACTAAGATCTGATTTGTTAGCATGCTCGGGGACCTTTCCTCTTCCGGAGCATATCTTGCTAATTATTGTGATTTCCTAGGACGCGCTCCTGTAATAGGAAATATCAATCTTCCTAAGGTAGGACGCCTAAGTTGCCTGAGATACCATAATTATGTTGAGGATGGAAAATATTTGCTCTCATTTGATCGGACGTAGCGTGATGGGATGATTAGATTTAACGGTCAGGATGTTTTTAATGACGACCATCAAACGCGTTGAGCGTCAAACGACCAACTCCCATTTCTCTACTACTTAAAAAGACTAAACTGGTTCCTTATTCTGCCCACCCAGCCATACGTCAAAATTTTGGTCGTCCTTCGCTTCGTCGTTCGCCCGGCGCGCGCAACTAACTGGGCCAAGCCCAACTAAACCCATTTTCACGGCTCTTAACCGAACCCTATCTGACCGCAGGTGCCGCCACAGCGCTGCCGGACCCCGCCTTCTCCCCCGTTTCCTCCCTCTCTCGCCGTCGCCGATTGGGCCGTCGACGAACGCATGGTCTAGGTCGATGGGCGACGACGTCTTCATCGAGCGGTCCTTCATGTCCTTCTTCTCCTTCGCGCAGGTTGCCGCCACACCCTCAATCCCCATCCTCAACGCTGCGCCCACCCCCCCACCCCCCCGAGATCCCCAACACCACCATTTTCGTTCATGTCGTTCCCCATCCTCAACGCTGCAGGTCCTCCTCCTCCTCCGTTGAAGAACATGACGTGGACAGAGGTGGATTTCTTCCTTAAGTGGAAGACCTAGCCTTGCCGCCGCACGGGAAGATCGACCCCGTCGTGAACAATACGACGAGCAGGAGAAGGACCTAGAGGAATGTGCGGATCGGGGAGGATCACCGCCGTCTCCGGTTTGACTTCATTGGTCGACGACCACTTGCCTGATCCATCCTGACTCATGCGTAAGCCCCCATCCACCTCCCTCCTTGCCTATTCTCATGAACGAATTTCATGGTTCAGAGCCCTCAGCTCCTCTAATCAATAATACATAAATCTATTTTGTACTGAGTTAGCGATGGGCACCGTTGCAAAATCTGGGGTGGATTCAGTTTCATGTTAGTTTCCTCCTCTCTGATGTCAACTAGCCAGGAGTGGAAGACGAGGTAGAGATAGATGGAGAAGGAAAAAAGAGAGGGTGAGGGAGATACTGGAGATCGCCTCTACGCATCACCAGTGTTTCCCCTTTCATATTTTTACTAAGTGACAATACATTTCAATGCTTTGCCGTGCTGAATTGTTTATGGGTTACATTGTATGCTCAGGCTGCTCAAAGTGAGGGTATTGCGCCATCAAAAGCAGTAGCAGAGCAAAATGGGGCAGCTGTGAGAAAATCCGAAGTTGATCTGCCAGCTCCTGCCTCAGGAGATGAACTGGGTAGCAATGTGCAATTCTCTGGGTGATGCATTTACATTCTTATAAGTTCAGGTTTTTGTGCATTGTCTACTGAGAATATCTGCAAGGCCATTGTCTCCTGAATGTATAAAAATAATGAATCATGGGGATTGTCAGTTCAGGCCTTTTCTTGCATCGAATGTGCCAGCTTATTCTTTCCGTTGTTGATAAATTTCAGTTCTTTTGTTTGGTGTGCTGCATACTTATCTTGGACTAGATTCTGAATTATTGTTACTCTTTGCTAATGCAGGTTTCAGTTTCTACTAGATTAGTTGTTCAGCAAGAATTCTTTCATAGGATTTGTGAAGAAGGATGTTATGGCTGTTCCAGGTGAAAATAATGGAGCACGGAGTCGATCTGGTGGTTGAGCATTTTCTTGCAAGCCCAGATGGTCATGTTGTCATTGGTGGAGTTGCCGGCCTACTGGTGGCGGCAAGTCTTGTTGAGGTGCTGCTACTTACCTTTCTTAAGGATTTGAATACTTATATGAGTTTGATTTTTTCTAGCAATATTGACATATATATAGGTGAAAAAACTTGGTTTACATATTGGGCATTCGTTATATGAAATAGAGTAGCTTAATTCCTACTCTTTACATAATTTTTTGTTATATTAGATCCACCATCTTTGGCATGTATTACTTCCTGTTATTCAGATAGATTTTTATTAGATTAGTTTTAATGTCTTTTCCATGATTAGCTCCTCTCAAATTAGCTTGAGAAAAGTAGTCTACATCAGATTTTTTGGTTCAGTACCATCAAGGACATGGATGGTTCAGTTGATACCCGCTCTGCTGAGTAGTACTAGGTAACTTATGAGACTGTTCTTTATCTGTTTTACTTCTTAGATATTTTTAGACTTCGGTCTGCAGATTAGTGTGATAAGAATCACCTTTAACTTGACATATCCTACCACGCCCCATTTGAATTGGTTAACAAGTGCACTTCATAGATCTGTATCTAGGTGCATCTATTTGTTTTTACGGTATAAGCACCTATGGCTAATTAATATTTAGAAGAGTGGTTATGATGCTATTCAAGCCCAAACCTCATCGTGGAGTATATGTGAGATGAACATGGCTTTACCTACTTGGCTGTGCCCGGTTCCAATGTATAAGCTCATGGCGAGCAAATTCTGTGCAGCAATATAGGAGGCTTTCCTGGTTTCTTTATGCTCCAAATGGATCGGGTGTGTTCTGTGGAGAAGTCTGTCAATAAGCAGTTTGTCGCTGATGGAACACATGAAGTGACTTGTTCTAATACTGAGCAAGAGTGCCAATCTAATAACTGAGAAGCACATGTAAGCATTTAGAAAATCTTGTACCAAGTCTTCAGTTTGCATGTTTCTTTAAATGCGTTTATTTACCAGTACTATATATCTGAATTTAATGCATATTATTTTTATCAATTTCCCAAATTGAAGAACCAAACTTTCAAGGAAGTAATAAGAAAATTATACATGTGGCATTTTTCTTGGAGCATCAAGTTTCCTCTTTTTGTAAATATTTTGAGCTCGAATATTACCTGAGGTCTGAAGTACCGTCAGCTTATATGGAAACTGAAGTGACTGTTGTATATTTGCAACTGGTACTTTAATTCTCAACTAGCTAATTGCCTGTGATTTTCTGTTAAATAGTTATTAGGATTGCAATGTAATATTCCAATTACAGACTCATAGTATAAGTCCGCTGAAAATACCTGGGAGTATAATGCTTCGGCCCATATATCCCTTTTACTCATAAACGATTATGATGCCTAAATAGCACTTGTATTTTCTTGTTTGCAGTTTCAGTGATGGGTAGATGAATTGTCAGCTTGCATTCAAGAGATTTCCAGCAGGTTGCATATGAGGTCGGGATTTACTAGGTTTGGATAAAGAGGGCGTTGGAAGTGTAATGCCTTAGATGCAACCGGAGGTACTGTTATGCCTTCCTTTCGTGAGCCTGATACTTTGACTTTTTAGTTTGCCTGTGATTTGCTTGATTAGGTCTATGCATGGAACAAGAGGATCGGGTTAGTTTATGTCATCTTGCTTATATTTTTCATTTACACGGCACATGCTTATAAGTTTTTCTTATTTAACTATCATCTTCTAAAACTTTGACTTGTTTGAGGTAATAGATTAACCTATGCTAAATATATATAGGTAATTAAATGTGTGCCGTGGATCTGGTGGAGACTAGGTTTATCACTCCTCTTCTGTTGGCGCCAAGCACTGGGTTGTTGGCCTACTGCGAGCCTCCTCCCTCGAGTGCTAGAACCAACTACGAGCGGCGGAGAAGAACAGGGGTGTGCCACCGGGGTGAGGTAATCGTGGCAGTGGTGTGAGAGGGCGCTCATCAAGGCTAGCGGCAGGAAGGCTAGGGATTGGGAAGTCTGGTTTGCCAGCAATGGGGTGGCAGGAGAAGGATGTTTGGCCAGAGAGAAAACGAGGGTGGTAGAAAGTGGGAAGGTTGAGAGTGGGGAGGCAGGCGAGGACTGTCCAAATTTGGGTGGGAGTTTCTTTTATTATTTTATAATGTCATCGAGTCAAGGAAAGTTTTATGTTAAGTAATAAGGCTTAAAAAGGAAGTTTGGTTATATGTATATGTGGCTGCAAAACTACGGCTGATTGATATATATACCAGTATCTCAATGCATTTTAAAACTTTATGGTTGCTAGAAAATTGTGGCTTCTTGAAATGCATTTTAATTCAATATTGAACTATATTGTTGTCTTTTCTTTACGTGTGAGTGTGAGTTTTTTTTAACAAGGAAATGGCCTGAAGGCCTGGAAGCTGCATTAAACGGTGATACATGTTACAAAGAGGACCCTAGGAAATACAGAAATAAGAACCTGGTCCTCCGCATATGCAAACAAAACCCTAGAAATAAAATTAGAAAAGCAATCGGGTCCTTTGTCTTCACTGTGGCTCTGGCAAGGTCTCGAAGCACGGCCACCGACGACGACACCGGGGACTACACCATTTGGGTCGAGGTTAGCGTCTTTGCGCCACGCTGAAACCAAAGATCCTTTGCGATGGCTCGTCGACCTGGAGGAAGAAGAAGCTGTGGCGTCGGCTTGACACCACAGCGCGGAGTGGCCGCCTTCGGCCGTAGATCACTTCAGCAAACCTGGCTTCCGTGTATGGACTCCGCAGGAGAGCTTCACGATCGATTCCCGGAGAGCTAAATCCCACCGCACCAGCCCACCTTCTGCCTCCATGGCAGCGAGATTGAGCGGGGACTAGGAAGGAGAGCTCCAACCTTGGTCGAGCTTATTGAAGGAGACGTTGACGCTGCTCCCTCCTATCGCACGCAGCACCACGCCACCACCACCAGCGAGAACACCGCCACAGGCCACCAAACGCCGCTCGTGAGCGTCGGCAACGCGCTCCAAGACAATGGCATCAAGCCAGACACCATACATGCCAAACTCAACTCTAGAAGCCTACACCTACGTTGCAGTTGTACAGGGAGGGGCCCTCACCCGCCTCAACACCGATTATCGCTGGAGAATAGAAGGGGAGGGGCCAAGCCGGCCTAGATCTAAGGAAACGAGAGAGGGTGTTGGGAGAGACGAGAGCGGTTGGGGCAGAGACTCCCACGTCGCCAAACGGTGTGAGTGTGAGTGAAACTTGAAGAAATTATGAGACCGTTGCAACACATGGGCATTTTACTATTATATGTGACACATAAGGCTACGATCCATGATTGCAATGGGATATTTATGAATATCAAAATGTTATTTGGAGAACTTTGAGTTGATAGTTATAATGGCCTAGAACATAGGAGTGGAACTTACAGCAGAAGAGTAACACGATCTAAAATTGAGAACCACGTAGATGCACAATAATGTTGTCTTGTTGTCGCGTTCAATATTATTATGTTATAGTACATTATAATATCTCTGATTTATTTTTGAAGTTTCAAAGAGTTGTAAATTATATATGCATTGAGAAATAAATTTCACGACCCGTGGCAACGCACGGGCATTTATACTAGTAATAGTAAAGATTTCCTAGAACGCGCTCCTGTAATAGGAAATATCAATCTTCCTAAGGTAGGACGCCTAAGTTGCCTGAGATACCATAATTATGTTGAGGATGGAAAATATTTGCTCTCATTTGATCGGACGTAGCGTGATGGGAAGATTAGATTTAACGGTCAGGATGTTTTTAATGACGACCATCAAACGCGTTAAGCGTCAAACGACCAACTCCCATTTAATAGTAAAGATGTATTCTATGTTTTTGCCAAATCGTAAGGCCAAATAGTTTGTATTTCATTCTACACAAAAATGGCAAAATACTTGCAGATCTAGGAGTTTTTGAATTTTACACTGTTCATTACATAGGAAATTTATCATTTTTTACGCCGCCCTGAATACTTAATAATCCGCATTGGTATTTGCACACATGTAGAAATCATCATTATGTATATCTAAGATTTATTTTCAGAATTTTTTACAACTTTAAAATATTGATTTCAATATTTTTTTTGAAAAACAGGCTCCATGGAGCCCTCCTCCATATTGACGCTCTTGTCGGGCTATAAGAGGCCTATGTTTTCATATCTTATATAAACTGTTGGGCTATTTTTAGTAGTTAAATGAACTGCTGTTTTCCTCTTTTATGTGAACTGTCGTGTTACAGCAGGTCATATAAATTATTGGGCGTCTTCATTTTCATCGTCGGGCTATAACATGCCTGCGTTTTCATTTTCGATGAGCCGCCACATAAAGCTATGCATTAAGCACAATAATAATTGATTTTCAACGTAGTATAAATATTGTGTTTTAGAATTATGTCTTTTAGTTATGAATTTTACCAATCTTATATAACTAAGAAGTTCATCCCCACTAAAGGTATTTCTCTTGACATGCAAGAGGTCCACCTCATCAAGCATCTTTGAGCAATCATGACTTGCCACATCACAATAACTGCCACATCAGCCCAATAAAAAAGTCGTACAACACCATTCCATTCATCTTCTAAGAAAAATCAGCAACGACCATTTTATTTTACGTTTCCTTTGCAGTTCATTTGCAACAATTGTTCATTGGTTTCCAAACTGTATTATCTTCCCTTGCTATAATGGTGTCCATGCATGCAACTGTTTCACTGCCCACCTCAAAAATAAATTGCCTTAACAATGTGACTCCTCGGCTGGCTCTTACATGTAGTTCTTTTCAATCCTATCCTGAGTATTCTCTATAAATGATGCTTCTTACTATTCCTCTGCTTCATCATATAAATACGTCGCCAGCAACCTGAAACCAAGGGAGGTGGAGAGCTGGAAGAGAGAATCCTCAAGTGCCTCAGTATCAGCCTCGGTGCCGCTGTCCTCAGCTCATGCGCCTCGCCGGTGGTATCAAGCAGCTCTACTTTTTCCTCCTCTTGAGTCATTGAGCTGTTTGCAAGGGTGAGCATCAGCGGAGCACGTGCAGCGGACCGACGGTCGAATCGAAGCCTACGTTGATTCATTAACGTGCCAGGCATCCACAAGACTTGCGTGGTCCACGGAGGAGTCGTATCTCTCTCTAATCGCAGGAGTATGTGAGTCTAGATGGTTTTTCTGGTGCCACTATTCCTGGTATCCCATCTTTTTTCATAGGCATCTTTGTATTTGTTATAGATCCGCACACGTGAAGCCTAGAAATCGACAAGTTCTTTCCATTTGTTGCACACGTAAGTTTGTGAAACTCACTGTATATCTCCATCTATTCGTTCATTAAAAAGTTCTTTCCATTTCCTCACCCAGGAATTTTTTTTTTGTGACCGAAAAGGATCCAGAACAGTTTATGCATGGGCAGTGTAGCTTTATTCTTAACCTTAGGACAGTTGGGGCTATGCTCCTTTATCGAAAAAAAAGTTACCACTTCATGTAGTATGGTCCTAGAGGTTCTTTTAATTTGAATGCATGATTTGATATATCCAGCACAGTTTAAGTATTCAGAGTATGGACAAAGACCGGTTAAGTATCCCCAGTTTTGGCAACACAAACTGAAGTACCGTTATAGGCTTGAAAACATTAGATGGGCTATATATTTTGCCTGAAGTGAGTATCACACAAATCGAACCCCTGGATTTTGGTTTATTGATATGCATTCTTTAACTTGAAAGGCATTGTGTAGTTAAATTGCAATGCTTTGCCTTCACTCACAAGATCAAATACGTATTGTTTTGGCGTAAGCTTTTTTTATTCAACTTCTCTAAATCATTTCGTTGTAGTGCCTTTATTATCATCTTAGGTCTCATGGACACAATGAGATTCCAATATTAGCCGTTTATCAACCTTGGAGATAGGCCATTGATATAGAAAGATCAGCTTAACAATCACTTAACTGTTCTTTTTCTTACGGATTGTTATTCTTTTCCAGCCATGCTTGAGAAAAGTGCATCATATATAAGCATATATGTTAAGTGCAGGAGTCAAAATAGTGGAACTGAAGAAATTAATCAAGCAAATGGAGCACCATATATGCTTCGTCGGCTATTGTAACAAGGATGTTGTTGTTAAAAATTGTACACTCCCTTTGTCCCTGCAGTCGCGTGTTCATAAACAGCATTCATTTTTAACAGTGGTGTTCCCCACAATGACATAAAAACATTGCAGTATTGTCTCATTCCAAAGCTTAAAGAGGTGTATCCTTCCAAAGTTCGAAGTACTATGAGTATACGGTTCTATATTATATCTGATGATACAAATTAGTATTTTTTAATTCTCCCAAGAGTAGTTTTTAGATAACAATTATTACTAACATAATTTCCCGCAGCAACGTGCGGGGTATCATTTAGTTAAATAAAATTTTAAGCCGTGGCGAAGCACGGGCATTAATGGGCATTAATATGGCGCACGGGCTATATAGCGGGCCTGTTGGCCAACGCTCTAAGAGCATCTCCACTCGTCTCCCCACATAGCCCCCCACGGCCACTTTTTTTCATCCGGACGGCGAAAAACGGCCCAGTCACGCCCCCGGTTCCTCGTTTTGGTCCGGATTTGAGCCTATTTTCATCCGGACTCCCCATGCCATCCTCGGTTTCCCGGGGGTCTCCCGGGGACTCCGGATGAAGCTAAACCAACCGCCCACGCCCACGTGTCTCCTCTTTCATCCGGATTCCCGAGCCATCCTCTTTTTCCCCGAAACGCCGCTTGGGGAGCACACGACTGGGAAACTACTCCTCCCCACGCCAAATCTTCCTCCAATCCGGACGAAAATTTCACCGGATTTGGACGTGGGGAGCGCCAACGAGTGGGGATGCTCTAAGTACCAGGTTCTGTTCCTGTACTAAATCAGAGAGAGGATAGCGTCGTGATAGCTACGTCGACAAGTGTCTATCGCCCAGCTGCCCCTGGCAGTGGTAGCCACTCACGACACCTTCCACGCACCACACCGTATTATACAAATCAATCAATTCCCAGGTACCGACGTGTCTGCTGAGTGCTGACTTCTCTTGACGGTCGACGAAACAGCCGATGACGAGCCCCTCGCCTCGGTGGCCGATCGAGCAGTACGCGTGCCCCTTGCCGGGAAGCGACGCCTGGCCGACGCGCCGCTCGACGCGCTGCACGGCGGAGGCTTTACTTCTTTGTCCGCAATGATGCCGATTGTCGGCGCTGTCCGCAGCGCGTCGCTCGCCGGTATTAATACCCCATAGCCCACTCATCCAAGTGCATATTCCTCCACCACCACTCGCCACAGCCACTCGACAGCTCAAAGATTCGCTACCAGCAGCTTAGTAGCCGTCCATGTCGACCACCGACGGCCAGAAGCAGATGCAGAAGCCGCAGGCGCCACCGGCGGCGCTGTCCGCGGCCGGGCACGACGACGCGGAGACCAAAAAGCTCTTCTCCCGCTTCGACGCGGACGGCGACGGCCGGATCTCACCGTCCGAGCTGGCCGCGGTGGCGGGCGCCATCTCGCCGCCGCCGAGCGAGTCCGCGAGGGGCCGGGAGGTGGGCGCGATGATGGACGAGCTCGACGCCGACCGCAACGGCTACGTGGACCTCGGGGAGTTCACGGCCTTCCACGCCCCCGGCGGCCGCGACCTGGACGCCGAGCTGCGCGACGCCTTCGACGTCTACGACATCAACGGCGACGGCCGCATCTCCGTCGCCGAGCTCAGCAAGGTCCTGGGCCGGATCGGCGAGGGCTGCAGCACCGAGGAGTGCGAGCGGATGATCGCTTCCGTCGGCGTCGATGGCGAGGGCTACGTTGGCTTCCAGCAGTTCAAGAAGATGATGTCCCCTGACTCCGCCGGCGTGCAGGCCCAGCCACAGCCTCCCGCCGGCGTCACCGACGACAAGCCGAAGACGGAGTGATCCATTCCTCGCCTGTGCCGATGATCACGGTCGCAAATGGTGGTGTATGACAGTGTGTATCTTTGCGTATTTTGTCGATGGCAGTAAGGATGAATGTACAATGTGTGTATGCACTGAGTCAGCTCCGGCTCTGTTGGAGGCGATGGCGTCCTCGTCCCGTGTCTCTAGTTGGCGGGTTACGTACGCTACTCTTCCTGGCGCCGGTGATCGCCGGAATTTCCCTTTTCTCGACGGAGTTCTAGTGGTGCAGCACCAGGCCAAGCGCATCTCTCTGCTCAGCGAGACCGAGCGCATCATCGACTCGCGCGAGCTCCAGGTTGGAGAGGTGATCGAGCTGGGAGGGGCGGTGTCGCTGCCTCGACACGTCGTCCGGATTCCGGCGCGGCCGCTTCCACCTGAATCTCTGTTTCAGCATGGTGCGGGCACGGAGCAGGAGATTGGGCGACGTGGACCTTTGCCCGCCATGGATTTCAAGGTGGGGAGCCACACAGTGCCCTTTGGCCCACCGGAGTTTGGAATTTTGGGAAAATACCCTGACGGCGTCGCTACGGGACCGTCAAATCCATCGACGGCAGCGGCTGCTCCACCGACGGCGGTTGGAGACGGAATATCCACAGCATCTGGGGAGGGATATCTACAGGCTCGGCCTGATTTGGGGCATTTGTTTCGCCATTTCTGGGAGAAACCTAGGGTTTCTCTTCCACCATCTAAGGTATCCTTCGGGTGGTGGCCGGGGAAGGTCGCCGGCGATCTGAGATCCTTTGCTCAGGTCGTCAACTCTCCTCCGCGCGGATCGACTCAATCTCGGGCGGAGCCTATGGGAGATCGTGGCGGCGCTAGGATGGGGGTGCGTGGCGGCGGACGTGGGGTACCGGCGGGCGGAAGGGCTGGTGCTGGCGGCGCCGGTCGGGGACGCAACAACGTCTGGCAGCGCGACGCTCGGGATGGCGCGGGACCAACTTCCCCCACGGGCGGTGGTGGTGGTCAGCGAGCACAGGCTGATCGATGGGAGGCCGCAGCACAAGCCCAGGCTACCAACCCCAACGTCGCTATACAAGGTAATCGGCCTCAGAATCTACCACCTCCTCGGAATGTGAGAAATGATGGGAGAGGAGATTCGGATCCCTGTGTCAATTGCAACATGAACGGACATCTTGCTGCTCATTGTCCTACGATAAGGTGTGCTCGTTGTGGAAGATTAGGCCATATATCTCAGATCATGTCGAGTGCTCCTTCCCTGGCAATGTGTTGCTTGCTATGTGTGGCTTCCAATCTCCTGGTCGTGGTTTCTTCTATTTCCACGATAGCGATACTCCTCGGCAAGTGAAAGAAAAAGCTAGTACGGTTATCCTTACGGTGGTTGAGGGAATGTGGTTGCTCGTGATATTGAGAAAGAATTCAATGGGGAAATTTCTTTGGTCGGAATTGGCGTTGTACTTGCTAGAACCTTGAACCCTTCTCAATTTTCTATGCGTTTCCCGAATCCTAGAGAGGTGGAAAGGGCTTGTTTGTGGGGAAATGAGCTGAAAATGACTACCAAGAATGCTGTGTTGAAACTTACTCCATGGACTGATGATGTGGGGGCTAGTTCTAAGCTTCAAAAAGCATGGGTGCGGGTTCGCAATATTCCCTCTGAGAAAAGAAACGAAGCACATGCGGCATATGCTGGATCCTTGGTGGGTGTGACTCTGGATATTGACAAATCAACGATTCATCGCCCGGAATATGTTAAAATCCTCATTGGCTGTAGGGATGTTGAACTCATTCCGGAGAAGGCTGAGGGATGCTTGGGAGATAACTTCTACATGTTCTATTATGAGGTGGAACAGATTGTGGTGGGGAAGCAGTCGAATAAGACAATCATGGTGCATACTGATTCAAACTCGGGTGCTCCTTCCCCGAAAAGAGCTAGGAATGACAGTGTGTCCACTTATGTTTCGTCTGAAGGGCAAACTGAAGAGCAACAACAATCTGCTGCTAATTCTTATGGTAAATCTTATGCTCCGGGGCTTGAAACAGTATCCGAACATGAGTCGGAGGATGACAGTGAAGAGGATAACGAGTTACTTATTGACAAGATAATTAGAGACAAAAATGAAGAGGAGGGTACATCTGATGGAAAGAGCGACATGGCAGAATTGGGCAGTTCTGAACTCATTGGTAACTTGGTTGGTGAGAATCCTGGGGAGGTGGGATCAAATGCTGTTCATAGAAGTCCTCCTGGTTCCCCTATAAAATCGATAAATGGGGATATAGTTGTTGGACATTCTGGGATAGAAAAGGAGAGATTTACGAGTGAGCATCCTATGGTTGAGAATGTGACTACTACTCCTACCTTGGGCAAGGTTCCTAGCCAATGGCGGTTGAATCGAAGCTATGGTGGTTCATGCGGGAACAAAAATTGCTGGAACCTATGCATCCGTGGTCGCACACTGGTACTCCTTTGCTCGATCAAAGAGCAGGCTTCACCTGATAACCTCCTCGATCAATCCCTGAGTCACAAAATCTGGCCAAGTCTTCCTTGTGTGGTGGAAATGGAAGACAGTTCTGGGTCTCCTGCTGGTGATGAAGCGGCTTATTTTGTCCAATCCCCGGATGATTCATCTTCTGGTAAAGTGGAGACTTCGCTTATGGTGGGCACTGAGTGTGATCAAGGGGTGGAGCATCCTAGCATGGAGGAGGTTATAGAGAGATTCAGTAAGAGAAATCTGGACAAGGTGAATATGAAAGTTGCAGATCGGGCAGCGAATATCTGCAAGAAAAGGAACTTATCAGGTGATTCCTCCAATATTAAATGTCACAATTCCTTTTCCGTCTTGTCTGATAATGAGATTATCTCTAGAACTGCTAGGATGGGTGTTAATGTTTCTATTGATGATTTTGCCTCTGTTAACTTGCTTAGAGAAATGGAAAAGGCTAGGAATAACATGGCTGATAAGAATAATAAAAATGAGAACCCCTTGCTGATTGAAAATGTGATTGGTGGTAAGGTCCCTTTATCTATGGAGTGGGCATCTGATGATGAATTTGAGAATGATTTTACCCTGGTTGAATCGAGGAAAAGCAAAAAGAGTACTCATAAGAAAAATATGGTAGTTAATAGACCGGTCACTAGAAGTCAGAAGAAAAATAATGACACCTCTGCCCATATTCCTGGCAGAGTGGTCAGGACAAAGACAATTCCTAGTAAGTTTAAATGAAAGGTGTCATTTGGAATTGTAGAAGTGTGGGGAAAAAGGGTATGTCGGTTTGCATCATTGATTTGATTAGAGATCATGGACTAGATTTTGTTTGCTTGCAAGAGACTATGAAGAAACAATACACTGCCAATTTCTTTAGGAAAATTGATCCTGGAGGGAGCTTTTTTGGAAATGGATTCCTTCTATAGGAAAATGCGGGGGTATCCTATGTGGTGCGAAACAAGATTCTTTTGGTGTGTTAGGTTACAAGCTTGGGCAGTTTACTTTGAGAATGGATTTATGGGATAATGTGAAAAAATGCAAATGGTCCCTTTTAACTGTTTATGGTCCTGCTCATTTGGATAGGAAGACTGAGTTCTTAGCAGAGCTTGCATCCTTTGGACATGGTGTTGATTGTCCGTTTATCATAGGAGGAGACTTTAATATTTTGCGACACTCTGGGGAGAAGAATAAAAAAAGTACCCTGCCTCACTTTTCTGACATCTTTAATTCGATTATCCATACTCTTGGTTTAAGGGAGATACATATGTCGGGAGGCGCATATACTTGGTCCAATAAACAGAGGGAGCCTACTTTAGAGAAACTTGATCGTGTCCTGATGTCTTCTGATTGGGAGGACATTTTTCCTCTGGTTCAAGTGAGGAAACTGGTATCGGAGCTTTCAGACCACTGTCCTCTTTTGCTAATGTCTGGGCAAATTGATGGATCATTAAAAAAAAATCGGGAATTTCGTTTTGATATATCCTGGCTTAAAAATAAGGATTTTCTTCCTCGGAGTTGAGAAAATATGGAAGTTGCTGGTTAATACTATGGATCCCATTGATATCATGAATATTAAGTTGAAAAGGTTTAAAAAGCATTTTAAAGGGTGGGGCTCGAATCTTTTTGGTCATATAAGAAAAAGGAAGAAGGAGCTTAAGGAAGAGCTAGCCTTTTTAGAAAGTAAGGAAGAATATGATGCGCTCTCCTCTGAGGATTTTATTAGAAAAACGGAGGTGCTTATCGAGTTGCAAAAGATTTATGCAGATGAAGAGCTTTTTGGTTACAGAGATCTCATGAGAGATGGTTGCTTGAAGGTGATCAAAACACCGCGTATTTTCATAGAGTCGCAAATGGTCGGAGAAGAAAAAATTTGATTCATGTTTTAAAAGATGGAAATGTTGATATTGAGGGGACTAAAAATCTTTTGAAACATGCTACTGACTATTATAAGTCCTTGTTTGGACCGGCTCCTGGTAACTTGTTACATCTTGATGAGTCCTTGTGGTCGAGTGATGAAAACCTTAATGAAAATGATAACCTTGATTTGACTCGACCCTTTACTGTAGAGGAAATTGAGTCTGCCCTTTTTTCCATGGACGTTAATAAAGCACCGGGCCCAGATAATATTCCTATTGAATTCTTCCAACATTGTTGGCATTTGGTGAAACCTGAGATTATGTATCTCTTTGAGTGTTTTTATAACGGCACCCTAGATGTTAAGCGGCTTAATTACGGGATAATTACCTTACTCCCGAAGATGGTGGGGGCTGATCGTATAACTCAGTATCGTCCTATATGTTTACTTAGATGTATCTACAAGTTGATTACCAAAACCCTTACTCTACGTTTGGAACCCTACTCCGGGAAATTGTTTAGTATTCAACAAAACGCTTTTATTAAAGGGAGGAATATTATGGATGGTGTTCTCTCTTTACACGAGATTCTTAATTACACTCATGTCAAGAAGCAATGTGGGATTGTTTTAAAGTTGGATTTTGAAAAAGCGTACGACAAGGTTAATTGGAACTTCTTGTTGGAATGTCATAGAATTCGTGGGTTCAATGAACTCTGGTGTTCTTGGGTTAAAAAAAGCCTGTTTGAGGGGACGGTTAGTGTAAAATTAAACAATGAAATAGGCTCTTATTTCCAGAGTGCTAAAGGGGTGCGTCAAGGTGATCCTTGGTCGCCAACTCGTGTTAACCTGGTTGCTGAAGCCCTGACTAAGATGGTGCTGCGTGCACAAGAGAATGATATGCTTGTTGGCTTAGCCGATGATTTGATCCCTAAGGGAGTGGCGGTTTTGCAATATGCCGATGATACGGTGTTATGTATTCAGCATGATCCTGATAAAGCGATAAATCTGAAGTTGTTGCTTTACTCCTTTGAGTTAATGTCGGGGCTTAAGATTAACTTCTTGAAAAGTGAAATCTTTATCATCGGAGGGGATAATGAGATTGCTGGCTTATATTCGATATGTTTGGATGTCAAGTGGGTACTCTTCCTATGAAATATGCAGGGGTGCCCATATCTTCGGTAGCCTTGAAAACTTCGGACTGGGACTATGTCGATGATAAGCTTGTTAGGAAACTTGATGCTTGGATTGGTAATAATGCTTCCTCAGGCGCTAAGAAAGTGCTTATTGATGCTTGCTTGTCTTCCACTCTGTACTATCCCATGTCCATGTTTCTGTTGAACAAGACCTTTTTGGAAAAAGCTGACAAACATAGGAAACGTTTCTTTTGGCAAAAAAAGAAAGATAAAAAAGTTACTACATGGTTAGTTGGGACAAAGTGTGTAGATCGAAGAAGAAAGGGGGCCTAGGCATTAAAAATTTAAGAAGACAAAATATTAGCTTGTTAACTAAGTGGTGGTGGAAATTGGATACACAGGATGGTTTGTGGCAGAGAATTGTTAAAGCGAGATATTTGAGAAATAAAACTATTGCTAATGTGCTTCCTAGGTTTTCAGATTCTCCTTGTTGGAAATCCTTAATGCAAGTGAAAGAAACATATATGGCTGGGAGGAAACTTTCCTTAAAAAATGGAGGTGTGGTAAGATTTTGGGAGGATCCTTGGGATAGTGAATTTCCTTTATGCGAAACATATCCTGATCTTTATGACATTTGTCAGATGAAAGGTTGCACTATTAAAGAGTTTGTTGAAAAAAATGGTGATATGAGGTTTCGTAGGCGTTTGCATGGTGACCTAGCTACTCAATGGGGAATCATTAATGCAAAAGTTAATTGCATTAACCTAGAGGATACGGATGATGTGATCACTTGGGGATTTACTAATAATAAGAGATTTTCAACTAAATCGGTTTATGATTACCTTGAGAGAAATCTGTTTGGTTCTGATAATAGGCTGATTTGGAATGCAAAAATTCCTTTGAAAATTCAGATTTTCATGTGGCAAGTTTTTCGAAATGCTATCCCTACGCGTGACAATATGCGAAGACGAAAGTGGCCTGGGAATCCTGTTTGCTCTTTTTGTAACCAGTTGGAAACAATTGAGCACCTTTTCTTTACATGCTCGGTGGCCCGAGTTACCTGGGCAACTTTGGGTAAAATTATTGGTGCAAGACAATGCCCGAGTTCCTTATGGCAAGCTATTAATTGGTTCTATGCTTTTCTCCCTGGTGGTGAGCAGATTTATATGGTGGGCATTGCTGCGGTGTGCTGGTCCATTTGGAATGTTCGAAATAGAGTTACTTTTGATGGGCATGTGATGAAATCACCTATGGAAGCTATTTTCATTGTTTGTTCGTTTTTGATATATTGGGCAGGTTTACAACCTGAAGAGATCAAGGAACAGATGGTCCAGGGATCGGAGAAGTTGATGAGGATGACGGCGGAATTCGCCAAGAAGATCAAGACCGGACCGGCTCGACCGTGACGCGGTAATGGTCAGTGACCTGGGTGAGTCTGGATGTTGCGCTGTTCTACCTGATGAATGTTTTGGATCCTCATGAAGTGACTTGCTGTCGGATATGATGCACAAGATCCTTGGAAGCTATTCTGTTCTCCTCCTGGCAGCTTTTGATGTTGGTTTTGTCTCCTGGAACTAGTTGTCATTTGGTCGAGTGGTTTTATGGTTGTAAGGGTTCTTTGATCAAACTTAGTTAGGATGTAGGCTAAAGTGGTAACAGGTTTTTGTCCCATGGTGTTATCTTTGCTTTGCAAGGATATCACGATGGGTTTCCTGTTAGTGCTCCAGCTCGCTTCTCTTCCTCCTCCCCCTTCCCTGGTGTGTTTGGTGTGTGTCGAACAATGTATTTCCGTTTTTATGATGAAAATGGAAAGGGGTGAGAAGCCCGGTTGGAAAAAAGCTCCGGCTCTGTTCTTCGGTAACGTGTGCAAATCTAGCAAGCACCGTGACGATTCCCCGTGCGGTTTGGTTGTAATTTGTAATCTGGTTTCAAAATGGGAATAAGGATGAATGTACAATCTGTAACGTATGAACTGATCGAGCTCGAGAATCGGTTGTAGCTTTTTATCTAAAAAAAGAATCGGTTGTTGCTCTTTTTCCCAGGAGTTGTTAGCATAACCACCGTATTCGCAACTAAATCTTCATTTTAGTACAGTACCACTTTGTTTGTGTTTCGAAAACCCACCACATTTTGCCGATATTTTCTTAAATAGCACTAATCCTGAATTGATAACAAATTATCAGCGTTTCTGACCTGTGGGCTCAGTTGACAGGCCCAATTTGCTGAGGAGGACTAGAGCCCACAGTTAAAAAAGTCAAACCACAGAAAAACAACCGTATCTATCCCCATCTCCATCCCGTACTCCGCACGCCGACGAGGGAGGCCGCCGCTGCACTCTGCCGCCAACGGCGAGTGAGGCCGCCGCCGTACTCTGTTGCCACCAACGAGGCGGGCCACCATGTACTCTGACGCCACCAGCTAGGCGCGAGGTTGTCTCGGTTAAAATGTCGTCCCACCGAGGGTCGTTGTCGGCCCAAATTGTATTCGGGTTGTCGAGCTCGAACACGGCGACGGCCCGACGGTGGCGCCTGTCGGACCTGCGTTGTTCCCTGAGGTTAGCGAAGAACGCGTCGGTGTTATCGACATCGCTGGGGAACATGGATAATAGATGAAACAAAGTGTGTGGTCCAGCAAGTAATACTGCAAATAATACCTAACCTTAGATGGGAAGTGTGCACCGAGCTTATTAAGGGAAATAATTCTCCTTGGATAGAGCATTAGTATTTTTGTGTCCACTTCCCATCAAGTCCAGCAAGTAATACTTAATTTTGTATCGCTTAAAAATCTCCTTGGATAGAGCATTAGTATGAGAAAAGCGAAATTCAGCTGAACAATTTGGCTGATATAAACCAATTAATTAGAACTCGATGGATGAAGTTGTTGTTGTTACCACCAAGGTACTGTGAATTCCGTGGATAGAACTATCAAGGTAGTGTTCAAGCGATAAGCATTACTGCGGTAACTTAATATCAGCGAAGCAAAACAAAATGCTCTTCCCTTATAAACTCATAAGGCTGGCAAAAAAGAAAAGTCGATTTGGTCATGGTGAGAACTGGGACAATAAGGAATAGATAGTTGCATCCAAGAAAATTTTGTAGGTTGTGCATAAAAAATATAACTGATAGGAGAACCAAAACAAAGCTTACCACAATAGAATCCAGCATCTATTTTTTCCCTAGATGAATATGTGGCATGATGGTTCCTGCATCAATAGTTGAGTCTTATGGATGGTAGGTAAACTGTTCGTGTTCTTCGTCGTAGTTCCTGCACCGTCAGTTGAATACATGGTTAGAAACCAAATATTTTTTTTACTCCCCCAATTTAATTTTTCTCTAATACCCTGTCAAAATAATGTTGGAACCAGTGCGTTGCATACTTGCATGTGTAATTATATCGGGCTGGAGTATGTAATCTTGAGATGGATTATTCATCTTTTTGTTCAGAGACGTGCAAAGAAAATAAATTTCAGAGGACGAAATTTACTCGAAGAAAGGCAGGAAACAAGAAAACTCACTATTTTTTATCTTGTTCTTGCGCCTCCTCTTAGTTTTTGGAGATACTTAGACCTTGATGATTACACTGACCCTGCACGCAGCTGTGCACGACGGCATCCGTCGACATCACCTCTTGCGGTACTTGTTGCGGTGCTCGATCTAGTTGTCTTTGTTGCCCGCGTTGCTCCGCCACTTGCCGCCGGAGTTCTTTTCTAAATCGGCGCTGCGAGAACGAATCCAAGGGGAGCGGAGTCTGCTCTCTTGCGGTGGAGCGCGAGCGCTCGTGGGGGCCGTGATGTGTGTGGGGATTCCGTGGTGGTCATGACGGATGAAAGCTAGAGGGCCATGCTCCCGATCCATCATCCTCGCGATCTGGGAATTGGGTTGGTGGAACAATCAGTTTAGGGAGAGACATTTAGGGAGGGCTAGAGCGTAGTGCTTGGGAAACTCAAACGTGGAGGGTTTTCTGCGACCTAGTATATGAACCAAAAATTATCAGGTACAAGCCCCGATATCATGGAGATGGAGATCCGCAAGCACGGATAATTTTAGCAACTAAGATCTGATTTGTCAATTTTAGCAACTAAGATCTGATTTGTTAGCATGCTCGGGGACCTTTCCTCTTCCGGAGCATATCTTGCTAATTATTGTGATTTCCTAGAACGCGCTCCTGTAATAGGAAATATCAATCTTCCTAAGGTAGGACGCCTAAGTTGCCTGAGATACCATAATTATGTTGAGGATGGAAAATAATTGCTCTCATTTGATCGGACGTAGCGTGATGGGAAGATTAGATTTAACGGTCGGGATGTTTTTAATGACGACCATCAAACGCGTTGAGCGTCAAACGACCAACTCCCATTTAATAGTAAAGATACAAGCCCCGATATCATGGAGATGGAGATCCGCAAGCACGGATAATTTTAGCAACTAAGATCTGATTTCTCAATTTTAGCAACTAAGATCTGATTTGTTAGCATGCTCGGGGACCTTTCCTCTTCCGGAGCATATCTTGCTAATTATTGTGATTTCCTAGAACGCGCTCCTGTAATAGGAAATATCAATCTTCCTAAGGTAGGACGCCTAAGTTGCCTGAGATACCATAATTATGTTGAGGATGGAAAATATTTGCTCTCATTTGATCGGACGTAGCGTGATGGGAAGATTAGATTTAACGGTCAGGATGTTTTTAATGACGACCATCAAACGCGTTGAGCGTCAAACGACCAACTCCCATTTAATAGTAAAGATTGCCTGAGATACCATAATTATGTTGAGGATGGAAAATATTTGCTCTCATTTGATCGGACGTAGCGTGATGGGAAGATTAGATTTAACGGTCAGGATGTTTTTAATGACGACCATCAAACGCGTTGAGCGTCAAACGACCAACTCCCATTTAATAGTAAAGATGTATTCTATGTTTTTGCCAAATCGTAAGGCCAAATAGTTTGTATTTCATTCTACACAAAAATAGAAGCTTTTTAGCTGGATTTCTTTCTTCCTTGGAATTTTTCCATTTTGTTTCATGATACTATTCATTCTATGAACACAAGGTTATTATGATTGTGAAAGTATTTTTCAAGATGAACTATGTCCGTATAGTCAATTTGTATACTTTTAAGTCTAATTGAGCACCATGTGGAGGTTTTTACCTGATTACAACATTCATCACGAGCACAACTATTGTGCTCCTTTTCCGATCTTCAAATCCGCTTTCTTTTTAAAATAAAGAAGTTTTATTGCTTAAAAGGTTTAAGATTACACCCGATCTTTCCATAACTAGGATGAACATAGCTGTCCAGGACCGATCGCCCAAAAGTACAACAAGTAATCCACTAGTGAATTGCATAGGGGCCTACGGTGATCTAGGTCCAATCCACAGATTACGCCGCCATCCATTTTAGATAAAAAAATATCCCTCGCGTGTTCTCTAACCGTGTAAACACCTGCATAAACAGGTCTGGATTCTCCACATGATGTAGAAACGATCATGAACGAACCAAAGGTGTGCACCGGTCGATAACCTGCATGAGAGCAGAATTTTTATCATTAAAAACCTTATCATTTCTAGATAGGTAGAGTGACCAAATAACGGCAAGCGCTCTCACCTAATAAATATTTTAAACCTATGAGCCATATCATTTAGCCACTTGCTGAAAATGCTTGCAATGCTGCATGGTATGTATAAGGTATAACCTACTTAGATGACTAATTGATGTATTGTTAAGGTTATTTGTAGAACTTTGATTACCTATGAATTATTGTAAAGACTTTACAGAACGTGGTCCTGAAACCCTTAAGGAATTTGATGCAGATTCTATCCCTGCGGTGGAAGCTATGAAGAAGCAAATACTTGTTGCATCAGTGTCCATGCCTTTCTACACCGTTCTTCCAACTGTATATGAGTACATGATCGAGAGTGGATGGACACATTGTTTCTTTCATATCACCGATGTTGGTTGGCCAATGTATCTTGCCTATCTGGCTTTATATCTCATCTTTGTGGAGTGCGGAATGTACTGGGTGCACAGGGAGTTGCATCACATAAAGCCATTATACAAGCACCTCCATGCAGTCCACCACGTTTACAACAAGGAAAATACCTTATCACCATTTGCGGGTAAGCTTTTCCTAACCCGTTGAGTCTTGTAAATTTTAATTGCATCATTGATTTGTTTATCGTGCTAGATAGCAATGCCCAGGTGATGTTGGTGTTTATATACTTCTAATTGAAGTGGAGTTCTAAATTTTTTTGATTGTTGAGAATTGTTCTTGTCATAGATGTATAACATTATACTTGATTATATATGTTTATTTGTATCGTACTTATTATTTTAAATCTCACTAACACTATGATTCTTTCTTTGATGTTCTAAGTGTCAAAGGGCGTGCCATTAGAAAATACAGTTAGGATGTAATGCTCCTTTGATGACGGCAATTGTCTTATCATCACCACTACATACAGATTCATCTTATACCCTTTGTTCCTTGCAGGACTAGCATCCCATCCGCTGGATGGGATTTTACTAGCCATGCCGCATGTGGTTGCTCCCTTCCTTTTCCCAACGCACTTCAGGACTAACGTTGCCCTCTTGTTCATGGAGGCTATGTGGACAGCTAATATCCATGATTGCATTCATGGCAAGGTTTGGCCGGTGATGGGCGCTGGATATCACACTATTCACCATACCACTTACCGGCACAACTATGGCCACTACACTATCTGGATGGACTCACTGTTTGGCACACTTCAAAATCCAGAAGATATCTTTAAGGAGGCTTGAACTGTTCAACCATCTGGATTCTTTTCATCCTGATAGTGTTGTGAACTCTAGTAGAGTTTTACCTTTTATGTTTACTCTTCTAAAAGTTGCTTGTTGTCTCATATGCTATTTTAATTTACTAGTTGGTGATAACATGGTACATAGTTAGCATTGTTCACACGAGATGCATGCACTAAACAAACAGATACGTATGAAACTTGCATCAATGGTGTATGTATCATTTTTTGCAGCATGGTGTGAAGTTATATGCAATGTTTAATGTTTTTAAGATAAAAGGTTTTTCCTAGAATAAAAATTTAATGTTGTTTCTCCACCTGAGTTCACCGTAATTTTCCTCAACTGAGAACTTTATTGGGTCTCTATAAGGTTTACTTCTCTAGGGTTTGGATTTTTTGTGTCTGCTAGATCGCACCATAGACGCCCAGGATCACATTTAAAGTTTAGCGGTGGCATAACCATAATATCGACAAGATTTGTGTCAACGTCCATCAAGGCAGGTATAGAGGTTTTGTTAGGTGTGTTCCCCTCAATGGTGGCAATAACAACCACCGGTCACAATCTCCATGCTAGAGTGTAATGACCGACCCTCTACATCAGATAGATCCTGGCTAGAGCATGCAATTACACATGATATCAGACCTACAAGTCCTGGATTCAAATTCTAGCCAACGCAGTGGCCTCCATAAAAAATCCAGCAATTCACGTCCAAGGCCTGTGCGAGATCTAAAAAAAATGAACACCAGACTAGATGTGACAGGAGGTGTTAAATATCAACCATTTATCTCAATTCGGACTGATGGGTGAATTAGATAGGTGTATACAATTTATAGCGAAAGGTTCAAGGTTCAATACTCAAGAACGCACTAGAAAACAAAATTGTGGCATGCCCCTGCTGCGCACGTCAATACTCCAAGAAAGAGCATAGACTCAATAACTAAAATTAGTTTTTTTATTGACAATCAATACCACATATATTCATAGCAATAAATAGTACATGGTAGAGATACATGAACTGACTCCAACGATAACAAAATAAAGTCTAAAAGATAGTAACAAATCTTCGAGGTCTTCAATTTCTTTTTTCTTCCAGAACACAATCTTGTACTCTTCTGAAGGCAGCCAAAGATAGATAGTGAACCATAGACCTGTAGATACCGACGAAAGTTCTCCCATAGTTTTTTGAGCCGCAATGCCAAGGTTACGTGCACGCACGCAACCATTAAAGCAGTCATACAACATCGGCAAGAGTACCAACACCAGTATATCAGGGAATAATAACAGACTAGCTTTGTCGTCGTTGATGGAGAGCCGAGAGTACGAATCACCATTGCCGAGGACGTAGCAGCCGGGACAAAAACTGCGAGGATAATCCTCCTCGCGGCAACAACGACAAAAGATCCAAAATCGATCTGACGAAGAAAAATCCGAAGACCCATACCTAAAAAATTGTGACTGTTCAACACCACCATTGACGCCGGGAAGAAGATCTCGTCGCCGAACGAAAGGCCGAAGATCACTTATTGCAGACGATGCCATCTCCATTGAGGGGAAACCAACAAGAAGGAGGCTATCAACATCCTAACATAATCTATGAAAACAATACTTTTATTCGAAACTTCACGCATAGATCGGGTTCCCCACTCCTCCCGACACCGGCGAAGCCGACTCGGAGGAGGGGGAACCAATCTATGGAGGAGGATAAATTGGAGGCGGCTAGGGTTGAGGGGCAGCTGAGAGAGGAGAGACGGGAGGAAAAAGAATTGGATCTACTGCCTCGCTCAATAACTAAAATTAGTTAGGTGTATACAACTTATAACTAAAATTATAATGACTGACCCTCACTCTGAGTTCCCAGTTCAGACTGATGGGTTAATTAGTTAGGTGTATATAACTTATAACTAAAATTTCAAGGTTTAAAATCCAAGAAACGCAATAAAAAAATGTTGCGGCCTACCCTCGCCGTGCACATCAAGACTCAAAAAAAGAACCTAGACGTGAGAGGGAGTGTTAGAGTGTAATGACCGACACTCTTTTTTAGAGTCTTAGTTTAAACTTTTTGGTTAAATTAGCTAGTGCAATATTCTTATACTACGTTCATTGCATGGCAGCTTGTGGCATCGAGGGACGGCAGCAAGAGTGCGCGGTGGGATGGTTGCGGCGGCCGGCGTGCAAGGCGGCGCTCTGCTGCGTTGGCGTGGATAGCAGTGGAGAACAACACTGGGCCTTTTTGTGGGTGGAACGATATTGGGCTGGGCTAGGAGACCAACCATCAACGGGCCACGACCCACTTATACCCAGTGGCAAGTCCGGCCTAGTTTGGTACAAAGCGATGGGGAGATAGAGAAATGATGACTCGCTCTAAAGAAGAAAAATGTGTAGAAGGAACTGGCTAAAGAGATATGCCACACGAGTTGAAACTTGATATAATTTATGATTGAAAATTTTACTAACTTGATCACGAGATATACTCGACTCGAGGATTTATCATAGCTTTGGCATGTCCATATGTCTCTACATAGGGGTCGACGTTTCAGCAGTTAGCTCGCCAATCCCTCCAGTATTTGATGTGATTGTCCAAAAATGCGCTACACTAACCCATACACACACACCTTGCCTTAGAAGGCTGGGACATGGCGAGCTAACATTTTCATATAGTTAATTTATTTGTATTGTATAATGGACATCATTATACGCCCTACACCACTCATACCAGTTCTCCCGTTGCCGCAGCCGGAGAATAAGTGGTGGGAGTTGGAGCTGGAGATGTAGGCGGCGAACCGCATCGCCAACGACCTTGAGGATGCGCCAGGGCAACATCTGGTGATGCACCGGTCGATTAACAAAGACATGTCGGCGGCGATGCAACGGCAGGCGGTGTGGTGGTCGGCGTTCGACAACAACAATGTCGTCAACCTGGACGTCCCTGCATCGGCACCGGCGAGGACGGTAAAAACGGAGGACACCGAAGGCAGTAACAACTTTGAATTTGGCTCTTCCTCTGAAGGCAACGACAGTGACAACACCAACAACCTAGATTTCAGCTTGTTCGACCGCCGTCATTAAATTAGGATTTTATGTTCTATAGTTTAAATTTGTTAAACTTTGTACAAATCCTAATGAAATTCGCTGGATTTCAAATTTTAGATTGTTTTAGTTGCAGTTGGAATCGCCCGGTGTTCATAAGCTCTCTCCAAATTACACAGCAGGTGCCATAACCCCTATAGGGCGGCACCAGCCGATGCCTATTTGCAGTACGCCCTGTGAAGATGCTCTAAGAGCATCTCCAATAGGCGCACTAAAAATTGGCGCGCTAAATCTCGCTTCCGCCACGCTGTAAACGGATAGCGCGCGCTGCGCTGAAATTTGCCCCGTCGGATGCTCCATTTTTGCAGCGCGCGTTGGCACAGTAAAAAAGCTCCTTCGCCGGATGCTCCATTCTGCAGCGCGCAGCGCGGCGCAAACAACAAACGCACACAAGTATGCATCAAAGAAGATCAAA
This sequence comes from Lolium rigidum, assembly GCF_022539505.1. Lineage (NCBI taxonomy): Eukaryota > Viridiplantae > Streptophyta > Magnoliopsida > Poales > Poaceae > Lolium > Lolium rigidum. Next base: position 114,907,105 of record NC_061508.1, on the reverse strand, counting down.
CAACCATATAAATTCACAAATAAAATGTACCATATAAATACAACAAATTGTTCACAACAAATACAACAAGTACATGAAATTGTTCACACCAAGTACAACAAGTTTACGGACCAACATACAACAATACAACATAGTTTTGAGACAATACAACACATAGTTTTCAAACAAATACAACAAGTATGCAACTATTGTTGTCCATGCCAATTCCATCATTCTTTCATGAGATCTTTTGGGGCTCATCATGTGTGTCGTTGGAGCGAATGACATGGTACGAAGCAATGAACCGGGCAATCCTATGTGCGGACCTCCTCACTTGCACGGAAACCCCCATCAACTCGTAGTGGCTATGATCCACATCTTTACCACGATCATCCTCTATAATCATGTTATGTTGATGACACAAGAGGTCATGATATACAAAGGAATTCACAATTGCAAAGACAAAGCGCTTCACACACAAGATAGAAGTGCTCTCTCCCATGGCCAAATGATCATCAACTAGATCCGTCGGTATACCATATGCCAACATACGCAAGGCGGTGGTCACCTTTTGATATGTGCTATGACCAAGTTCTCCGGCGGTATTTCTCCTTTGCTCAAAGAACCGATCATACTTGGTCACCTCCGTTGCGATGTGCTTGAACAAGTTGATGCTCATCCGAAAACGCCGCTGAAAATAGCTTTCGGGAAATATCGAATTCTCATTGAAATACGACCGCATCAACTTCTCATGCCCTTCAATTCTTTCTCTCCACAACTTCTGTCTACCGAACACCGATCCACCAATTTTTGGCTTCTTAACGGGGCGGTATGCTAATAGTAGCGATATGTTCTCCCCTTCCTCTTGGTCGTACTCGTCATCCCATGAATCGTATGATACGCTCTACAAACATACATATGAAATTGCATAATTACAACAAACTATAGTAGCTAATCGGCGAGCAAAATCATGGCGGCCGGCGGCACGGCGGAGGCGCATACCTTGCGAGCAAATCGGCGAGCATCTTGGGTGCGCCATGTCGCTAGCAAACTCGAAGACGACGACATGGCGACGGCGCGCGGCGCGGGGTATGTAGAGGAGAAGGCGCGGGCGAGGAGGGGAGAAGCGCCGGCTTGTCCCAGTCAGTGGTGACAGCGCCCGATCGCTACAGCGCGGCGGAACGACCGCTACTGCCGGACGAGGCGCGGGTGAGGTGGATTTACGGCGCGGCGGCGAGCAACAGAGGGGCCGTCGGTGGAATTGACCGGAGGTGGCGGGTTTTCGCGGCGGCGGCGCGGTGGGAAATGGAGGGCGTGTGTGGGGGGGGATTTCCAACCGTTGGGTATTCGCGCGTGCGCCGAGCGATGTCGCGCGCTGTAGCCGACACGTCACATTTCTCGGGATTGTGCAAAACGCCGCGCGCTCTAAATTTTTTCAGCGCCGTGACAGTTTGCCGCGCGTGCTGGAGAAGCGATTCCGCCTCCATACGTTGCAAATCGACGGTTAATATGGTTAATATGGCGCGCGGGCTATATAGCGCGCCTGTTGGCCAACGCTCTAAGTACCGAGGGCTGCTCCGGTGCTCCCCCCTAAATAAGTTGGAGGGTTATACTTAGGGTTTTTTTTTCTGTGTTGGGTCTGCCAAAACCAGTATCTAGTCTATTTATACCCGTCTGTATTATAATAGATATATGTACGTCGCCTAAGAAAAAATAATGAGATCCCGTGAGCAAGATTTTTATAGGACATTTTTATTTCGGCACACGCACGTGACCGTAGATATGTACAAAAACGAGATACAACACGATGCAGACCATACGGGTCTATACAGGGCTGTACGGACGGTAGACCTACACTGAAATTACGATCGTGCCCCCACTTATGAACAGGTATGAAAAGATCTCCACCGTTGTTGTGGTTAACGCACCCCGAATTTTGTCAAGGGAAGGAGCACCGGAGCAGAAGTGCTAAGTACCAGGTTCTGTTCCTGTAATAAATCAGAGAGAGGATAGCGTCGTGATAGGTACACCGACTTTTCTCCGGAAAAAGTACTCCCAAAGGCTAAAAAAGATCGTCGTGCTACGTCGCCAAGTGTCTATCGCCCAGCTGCCCCTGGCAGTGGTAGCCACTCACGACACCTTCCACGCACCACACCGTATTATACAAATCAATCAATTCCCAGGTACCGACGTGTCTGCTGAGTGCTGACTTCTCTTGACGGTCGACGAAACAGCCGATGACGAGCCCCTCGCCTCGGTGGCCGATCGAGCAGTACGCGTGCCCCTTGCCGGGAAGCGACGCCTGGCCGACGCGCCGCTCGACGCGCTGCACGGCGGAGGCTTTACTTCTTTGTCCGCAATGATGCCGATTGTCGGCGCTGTCCGCAGCGCGTCGCTCGCCGGTATTAATACCCCATAGCCCACTCATCCAAGTGCATATTCCTCCACCACCACTCGCCACAGCCACTCGACAGCTCAAAGATTCGCTACCAGCAGCTGAATCAGTAGCCATCCATGTCGACCACCGACGGCCAGAAGCAGATGCAGAAGCCGCAGGCGCCACCGGCGGCGCTGTCCGCGGCCGGGCACGACGACGCGGAGACCAAGAAGCTCTTCTCCCGCTTCGACGCGGACGGCGACGGCCGGATCTCGCCGTCCGAGCTGGCCGCGGTGGCGGGCGCCATCTCGCCGCCGCCGAGCGAGTCCGCGGGGGGCCGGGAGGTGGGCGCGATGATGGACGAGCTGGACGCCGACCGCAACGGCTACGTGGACCTCGGCGAGTTCACGGCCTTCCACGCCCCCGGCGGCCGCGACCTGGACGCCGAGCTGCGCGACGCCTTCGATGTCTATGACATCAACGGGGACGGCCGCATCTCCGTCGCCGAGCTCAGCAAGGTCCTGGGCCGGATCGGCGAGGGCTGCAGCACCGAGGAGTGCGAGCGGATGATCGCCTCCGTCGGCGTCGACGGCGAGGGCTACGTCGGATTCCAGGAGTTCAAGAAGATGATGTCGCCTGACGCCGCCGGCGCACAAGCCCAACCGTTGCCTGCCGCCGGCGTCAAGGACGACAAGCCCAAGACGGAGTGATCTGCTCCTCGCCTGTGCCGATGATCACGGTGCCAAATGGAGGTGTATGCCAGTGTGTATTTTGCGTATTATGTCGATGGTAGTAAGGATGAATGTACAATGTGTGTATGCACTGAGCCAGCTCCAGGCTCCAGCTCTGTTCTTCGGTAACATGTGCAAACCTAGCAAGCACCGTGACGATTCCCCGTGCGGTTTGGTTGTAATTTGTAATCTAGTTTCAAAATGGGAATAAGGATGAATGTACAATCTGTAACGTATGCACTGATTGAGCTCGAGAATCGGTTGTAGCTTTTTAACTAAGAAAATAATCGGTTGTTTCTCTGTTTCCCAGCTACCAGATCGACTTGCGGGAGCGCCAGTAATCCTCCAAGCCATAACAAATTGCGATGCTCGCTACAATTCCCTCTTCACGTTGCACTTCTTCTCCCTCTCCGCCCGGCAGCGAGTTTTGTTCCGTCGCCGCTCCACATTTGGAGGGAAAACGAAATTAATGCAGGGAACTACCAGTTGTGTCGCCGACAACGCGGGCCCGCTCGACGTTTCGCGCGTTTTTGTTTCGTCCGGAGTCCCCGGCCGGGCCTCGGGAACCCGGGGATGGCCTGGGCTCCCGGACGGATAAAAGGCCTAATCCGGACAAAAACGAGGAGCCGGGGACGCGACTGGACCGTTTTCTTCTATTCGGATGAAAAAAAATCGTCCTAGGAACCTCGTCGGGGAGATGGCTGGAGTTGCTCTTACAGTTGCATCTCTGCTGCTCTGTTTTTTTTTTGGGCAGTCAGTTAGGCACTAGGGAGAGTCAGAGAAGTGTTGAGTGAGGCTGCCAAGTAGTAGTATCGTACGCTTATCGGATGGGATTTATCGTATGTATAGCACCGCTCTTCCATTTTAGTTTGCTGTGGCTGAGTGCTTGGAAATTTAACTATATTCGCAAATTTTCTTCGAGATTGCTGCAGGAACTTTTGTTGTGAGTAGACGATCGTGCGCACTCCGTGTTCATTTGTCTATCCACGAGCTGGCACCATAGCCACTCACACGACCACCACCAGGAATCACCACCACACTAAATTCTCGACACTGACGTCCACGTGGCCGGTGATTCACGCGGCTAACTTCTCTCGACCCCAGACGAATCTGCCGGCGAGGAGGGAGGGAAAATCGCATATTTTTAAAATCAGCCGTACGCGTGGGTCTTCCCGGAAGCGACGCCTGGCCGATGCGCCGCTCCAGGCAACCGGAAGAACGCGCTGCACGGCGACCTCTCTATCGGGAATGATGGCCATGGTCGGCGCGTGCTCGCCGGTATTAATACCCCACAGCATGCTCGCTACAATTCCGCAATCCACAGCATGCTCCTCCTCTTCTTCCACCACCATGCCGCCGAAGAAGCTCGCCGCCGATGGCGCGCCGAAGGCGAGGAAGCCGCGGGCGCCGAAATAGAGGCGGCCGGGCATCTCAAACGCGGAGTGGGCGGCGGATGTGGAGCGGCGACGGAACGAAACTCGCGGCCGGGCGGAGAGGGAGAAGAAGTGCAACGTGAAGAGGGTGGTGGCGGCTGATCTCCATCAACTTCGGCCGCCCGTGCATCGCCCAATTCCCCGGGCCATGGCCTGTTGAATATATAAGCAAATATCCATATGAAATAATCCGTACAGGTAATTGATAAATCATGACTACGAAAATAACAAGTAAACTAATCATGCAGACTAGTAAAGTAGATGAACAGATCACATCTAAATAAGACAAACCGATCGCATCAACAATAGAAACTAGAAGAAGAAACTCTAATAGAGACGACGTCGTGATGCCAGTAGTCGCGCCAGAGCGCTCCCCAAAAACCTGATTGTCCCTCACCCGTACAGGTTCACGAGAGGCAGGGTTCCGGAGGCCTACTGTCCCGGCAGTAGATGCACGCCGACAGACGGGATGAGGAAGACGAAGGCGGCGGCGCAATGAACTGGAAACAGGTAGTCGCATGTGCGTCTAGTCCAGACTAGGGTTGGAGTCCGCGCTTATATAGTGCGGTTCGGGAAGGTCGTGGGACGCAGCCCACGTCCGAGTCGGCACAGCCACGATCCAGAAAAACCGGAAGGCAAAACGGCTAAGTAACGCGTCCGTTAATGACTCGAAATTGATTACACAATTAATTTCCCAAACAGCAAAAAGATAAGCTCGGCTCGGCGAGATTCCCGCAACCCGCGGCGCGTCTTGACGTGTCGAGGCGAGGCGGGCGGCGGAGGAGGAGGAGTGCGCGAGGGCTCTCTCTCTTCTCACTCACTTACTAGGACTAGAACAGCCCACCTTATATAGCACTCCAACTCTCTCCCAACTAGCAATGTGGGACTAAACTTTAGCTCCCACTAGTGCTGCCACTGATTATTGGAGTGGGCCATGTGAGTTTCAGAATTTTATAATGGGCCATGGGCCAAAGGCCAAATGGCCCAAATTCCAGCAATCCCCCACAAACTCTCATTGGCACATCGCAACAATAAGTTTCCAGAACATTGTTTTATATACCGGTATGTCGTGGAGACTGTTAAGTTGAACTTCCACTTAAAGCTTCATATTACACTAGATTGCAACTTTGATAGTGGACTATGCCTTGAACTACAAGTTTTCTGCGCACTAGCTTCATACAAAGCCTAGACCGATACTAGGCTGCCGCGAGACTTCCTCGCGGTTTGGAGCTTATACGTCATACTCCAGGGCCTTTCATGAGTTTACTAGAGAGCACCCAACTCTCATAGATCGCGACGTTTAACAATCAGACTCATATAGGTGTGTTCTTCAAAAGATGTTCTGCAGGACAACATCTTTGCTAAAATAAGCCACTTAGAACACATTAAGATAATTATCAACCTGCCATGCAGATTAGGAGAGTATTGCATCTAACGGAGTGGTAAAATTGCTATAGGGATATATACTCTCCTCCCAGCTAACCAATAGCTTGTCTCCCGGCTCTAATTCACGGGATCTCCGATCACATAGAGTGGGTTACCACCGTGGGCAGCTCATACTGTGGGTCTCATACCCATCTCCCTCGATGCATTTTCTACCACATTTCGTGATAGTCCCTTTGTGAAGGGGTCTGCCAGGTTTCTAGACGTGTGGGCCCCCTGTGCCGCCTCTTGACTTGCCCTTCCGCCTACTTAAAGCCTCCGTGACGAAACCCCCAGTACCGAGAGCCACGATATGGAAAACCTTCCAGAGACGCCGTCGCCGCCGATCCCATCTCGGGGGATCCAGGAGATCGCCTCCGGCACCCTGCCGGAGAGGGGAATCATCTCCCGGAGGACTCTACGCCGCCATGGTCGCCTCCGGTGTGATGTGTGAGTAGTCTACCCCTGGACTATGGGTCCATAGCAGTAGCTAGATGGTTGTCTTCTCCCCATTGTGCTATCATTGTCGGATCTTGTGAGCTGCCTAACATGATCAAGATCATCTATACTGTAATTCTATATGTTGCGTTTGTTGGGATCCGATGAATAGAGAATACTTGTTATGTTGATTATCAAAGTTATGCTTATGTGTTGTTTATGATCTTGCATGCTCTCCGTTACTAGTAGATGCTATGGCCAAGTAGATGCTTGTAACTCCAAGAGGGAGTACTTATGCTCGATAGTGGGTTCATGCGCATTGACACCGGGACGGTGACGAGAAAGTTCTAAGGTTGTGTTGTCTTTGTTGCCACTAGGGATAAAACATTGATGCTATGTCTAAGGATGTAGTTGTTGATTACATTACGCACCATACTTAATGCAATTGTCTATTGCTTGCAACTTAATGCTTTGGAGGGGTTCGGATGATAACTCTGAAGGTGGACTTTTTAGGCATAGATGCGGTTGGATGGCGGTCTATGTACTTTGTCGTAATCCCCAATTAAATCTCACTATACTCATCATGATATGTATGTGCATTGTCATGCTCTCTTTATTTGTCAATTGCCCAACTGTAATTTGTTCACCCAACATGCTTGTTCGTCTTATGGGAGAGACACCTCTAGTGAGCTGTGGACCCCGGTCCAATTCTCTTTACTTGAAATACAAATCTCTTGCAATACTTGTTTCTATGTTTTCTCTGCAAACAATCATCTTCCACACAATACGGTTAATCCTTTGTTACAGCAAGCCGGTGAGATTGACAACCTCACTTGTTTCGTTGGGGCAAAGTACTTTGGTTGTGTTGTGCGGGTTCCACGTTGGCGCCGGAATCCCTGGTGTTGCGCCGCACTACATCTCGCCGCCATCAACCTTCAACGTGCTTCTTGACTCCTGCTGGTCCGATTAAACCTTGGTTTCTTACTGAGGGAAACTTGCCGCTGTGCGCATCACACCTTCCTCTTGGGGTTCCCAACGGACGCGTGTCGAACGAAAAGACAATACGTCAACCACGCGCATCACCGTCCCAATTCCTCAGCGCATCAAATGGCGGAATCATCCAACGCCAACGCCATGGTCTCCGGTCTGAAGGTAATCCTCAACCGCCTCCTCGCCATTCGAATCAATGTTAGGAGTAAACAGCAAACACCTGAATTAATGTCCTATTCCGTTATCAATTTTAGGTTTCGGACATCCTGCTGCCGCACCCTTCTCTCCCAAACTCTATGTGTCTTGGCCCCCGTTCTTCCGAGAGTCCCGCTCACCTAATCTCTTGTGAGGCCAATAGAATCCCCTTCGTGAATCAGAATTTAGATCTGACTTCCTGGGCCGACTGCCTGCGAGCCTGGCCTAATCCTCCCGAAGGTTGGGTGGCATGGTACAGTAGAGTGTCTAAAACACACTATGCTACCTGGGACGCGATAGGGATAGCCGATGCCTTATCATTGTCACTATCTCCTCTTGAAAAGAATGAGAACATCCTGAAAACCATCGGCTACTTTTGGTCTGATGCACTGAATTGCTTCATGTTCGGCCATGGCCCCATGACGCCAACTCTGCTGGACGTGGCCATGATCACGAGCTCTGGACATTGCATCCCCAAGCCCCTCTGCCTTTAAATTGCCAAAGGTCCCTTTCACCCTTTCCTCTAAAACAGAGTGTACAAGCTGGGGCGCCTACCTCAGGCGTTATATGAAAACCAAAGGCCATGTGACAGAAAGAGAGCACACGGCCTTCTTGAACTTCTGGCTGGAGCACTTCATATTTTGTGGTCCTTCACTTGCCCCAACCAAGAATTACCTTTCCCTGGCCTACGAGCTCGCCAAAGGTACTCACCTTGGCCTCAGAAAACTGCTCCTTTGAGAGGTCTATCGATCTCTTCAACTGATGTCCGTCAAACTGTTCTCCCAAAAGACAGTTAAAACAGGAGGCCCCTGGTGGTTTATTCAGTTATGGGCTCAGCTGTACTTTCAAAACCAGATCCCAAACTTCCCCCCTTTGGCCACCTGCACCTTCCCAGATGCAAATGGGAAGGATATCCGATGCACTAGCTATGGTCAAGCTCTGTATAGTCTCCCAAGCAGCAGGTTGATCCCCAAGGAAGCAGCAGAGTGGTTTAAGATTTTCTTCCAAGGCCTGGACAACCCCCTGTTCTTTCCCTATACTTGAATCGGAAAACTTTGAGAATCCGAGTCTCCTTCCGATTAGACGAGCCTTGCCGAAGACGCTAGCACCCGGCACTTGTACTCTATCATGATCCGTCCTTGCTTTCTCCCAGTTGGTATGAGTACCTCAAACAGGATCATCAAGCCTGGTTATGAGTCTTACCAACCGGTGGTAGTAGCCCGGTAGCTTGGTCTTGGGCAAGTGCCTCCACACTTCTTTCTCCACCACCTGAAAGCAAGCAGAGCTGAACTGCCTGACATTCTCACTGGCCAAAGGTGCTATACCTTCTTTGACGCTCTGGCCATTCCAAGTCCTCATAACCTCTGTTTCACCACCACTACCGATGGTTTCGAGACTTGGTGGTCCATGTGGAAGACCCACGCCTTCAGAAGAGCTCTAGGACCATTGCTGAAGCAACTTGATGCCGACTACGACGCTCCTGCACACCAGGTACCATTCCACATAAATTACTCGCAAAGGCTCGTGGTGATTGCCCGTAACCTGACTCTATTTCTTGGCAGCAACAGGATGGTCCAGAGCCCACGCAAGCCGATGGCTCCCCCTTCAAGTTCCTTCCACCAGCCTCGGTGGTTCTTTTCTGCCAGAGCTCGCCCCCCTTGAAGAAGGTCATAATGCAGAGCCAGCCGATTTCACCGAAATCGGCTCCCAAAGATAAAGCATCTTCGGGGCCTGTTGCCCCCCGAGCCTCAATCCAGGTGAGGAAGGTGGTGAGGAAAGTAGCTGCCAGAAAGACCCCGAAGCGCAAAGCTCCTGTCCAAGCAAGCTTGCATGTAAGCTGACTCGTGCCTCGATCAAATTCTTTTGCTTTCCCAGTCTTCCCAGTCTTTTGTAACATGGTTGTACCTCTTCTTACAGACTTCCACTGAAGAGAACTCCAGCGAGGAAGCACAGTCCAGCCCAAGGGACTCCACCCCGGGCGATTCTGGGAGATCCACCACACAGAGCCAGACGGACTCGCCAGCGTCGGCTTCTAGGAAAAGGTCGACTCCCGAGCCTGCTGACCTTCAAGCTCCGATCAAAACAGGGTCACGCGTGAAGCGTCGATGCGTCAAAAGGGCTCGCAAAGACCCACGAGTTTCCTCGCCGAGCCAGGAGGTTTCAAATGTAATTACTTCAACAGCTCATATTCCATTCCATCCCGTTGCTACTTGGATCGGCTCACCATTTCTTTTGCAGACTAATGGGACCTCTAGCGGGGACGTTGAAGAGGTACCGATGCCATCCGCCACGCTAGGCCTAACCACCTCGACGAGCGTGGCTGACCAAGTGGCTAACCTGGCCCAGTCCACCGAAAAGCCGATTGTCACAACATCGGCTGCTCTTCCTTCTTTGGGAGAGGTACGCTCCACTCTCTCGGGCCTACCCTTTTTCTTTGTTGTATGCTCATACTGCTCTTGTTCGTCTGTCAGGGTTGTGATCTTTCAAGCTTGCTGACGTTCGATCCCGACTCCATCGAGCCAGCTACTTCCAAAGCAGGTGAAGAGCCAAGCCCTAGCGCGGTCCATGGTCCGCTCCAGCGTCCCAAGGTTCTGCTCTCCTCCTCGGTCGAAACCCTGGTCGAAAACCCCGAGGCAGTCAAAGGCATCCTCGAAGACATCCAGCCCCATCTCCCGGTGACGCTGCAGGTTAAGCTTTGGCCGGCTGTGACTTTGTCGGTCTTCGAGGTCAAGGGTGCGGTCGGCTCGTCAAAGAATTATTCTTCGCCGCGCCCGGCTTCCGTTGAGAGCCGATATTGCAGACAAGTGTCAACGGCTCAACGAGAAGAAGGTCGCTTTAGACGCCAAAACCGACACTTCTACCAATAGTGCCGAACTCGAGATCCTGCGCAAGGAACTAGAGGACCTTGAAAAGAGGGTCAGGGAGACCAAGCAACTTATCCAAGACAAGGAAACCCTCATTGCTCGCTCTCAAGAGGAAGCAAAAAGCCTCACAGCCGATATGGCTGAAATTCGTGCCCTGAGCAGTCAGCTGGTGACGGGCAGAGACGAGGACGACGAGGCTGAGATCGCCGAGGTGGATCGAATCCGTGCCGACGCCCTTCACGCCCTCAACGCTTTTCTTCAGTAGAGCCTCTCTATGTAAACTGATAAATGTTTTGTCTGAAGTCGGCTGTGCATCGGCTTTTCACATGTACTGATTTTTATATTTTTTTTTACTGGCCGATTTTTTTATCGGCCCCTCTATCGGCCCCCAATATTTCACTGCACATGTATCGCACATGTTCATCTGATTAGGTGCCCCCCCGAGCCGAATCTGCCAGGTAACTGCGGATCTCGGCTCTGTAGTTAGCCAAGGTACTGTATGTGAACGTCGGCTCCGTCAGGACCAATGTTGGCTTCTTCCAGCTCATCAGCCGACGTAAAAACGTTGCCCATTAGATCGACGTTGAACATAGGCGGAACGTATGGTGAAGATAATTTTGGCCGATTGCTGGGATCGGCCTCCATGTCGATTGAATCGCTCAATGAAGGTTTTGCAACATTTGTCCATAGATTTTTGGGAAGTATTGGAGCCGATCGCGTGGAACGGCTTCTTTTTTGTCGTTGCCATGAGAGCAGCTGCCCTCGCCTCTGTCCTTACCAGAGTGGTGCCCAGGTCCTACCATGTTGATGTTGAACGAGAATCCTGGCTGGCACCCTCCAGGGTAAGTGCACTCCACCATGTTAACGGCGGGGAAGGGGTGTGTGTCGACCTTCATGGCGTACGGCTGAAAATTAGACGCCCTTGTTCTATCGCCATTTGGACCTGCCGACGCCACACCCTGCAGTCGTTGGTGGCGTGGGTGAACGTGTTATGCCACTTGCGGTATGGCTTTCCGTTCAGCTCTGCGCCGTGGGGATCTTGTGGCCTTCGGGTACCTTTAGGCTGTTTCTCCTTAAGTAAGAGGTCGAAAATTTGCTCAGCCTTGGTGACGTCGAAGTCAAACCCTCTTGGAGGACCTTGTGGCTTAACCCACTTGCAGGACACGGGGCTTGCCCCCCGAGTCCATTCAGCTACTGCTACCTCTTGATCTCCCGCAGAGCCTTCATCTTCATCCGCCTCAACCAGGACCACCGCACGTTTGAATTTATCCTGGTAAACATCTGGGTGGCGCTGCTCATATGATGACAGCTTCTGCACCATGTGCGCCAGTGAAGGGTACTCTGCTTGGGAGGCCACGTCCTTGATTGGTGATGCGAGACCCACCACCGCCAACTCGACTGCTTCTTTTTCAGTCACACGAGCCGAATAGCATCGGTTCCTAACGGTCCTGAAGCGCTGGACATATTCGACACTCGTTTCTCCGCGGTTCCGTCGTACTTGTGCTAGATCGGCAATGCCAGCCTCGGAAGCCTCCGAGTGATACCGCATGTGGAACTGCTCTTCCAACTGCTTCCAAGTCCGGATTGAGTCTGGTGGCAGCGATGTGTACCACCCAAAAGCCGATCCTTTGAGGGACTGTGCGAAGAACCTCACACGCAGCTCATCTGATGCTGAGATCGTGCCCAGCTATGCCAAATATCGGCTCACATGCTCGATGGAGCTGGAACCATCTGATCCATTAAACTTGGAGAAATCAGGGAGCCGATATTTGGGTGGTAGCGGGATCAATTCGTACTCGTTGGGGTACGGCTTGGAATAGCCGATTGTCCTCCTTTTCGGCACCATGCCGAACTGGTCTTTTAAGATGGTACTAATCTGATCCGCGGTGCTTGGCTGTAGGAATCGAACTCTGAAGATTCGCCGGAGTGGCATACTTAGCCAGCCATGCTTGCTTTTCCAGCTCCGAGCCAACTGCAAGAGCTGAGCTCTGGAGGTTTGTCGGAGTGGCATACTTAGCTAGCCACGTCTGCTTCTCAAGATCTGTTTCCGAAGTTCCTCCTGCTGTTCCAGAAGTCCCTCGCTGTTGCGGTCCGGTTTGTGAGTGCCCGATTCTTCGCGATCGCGGCACGTATGTGCACGTGTATCCGTGAGGGATCTCCTTAGGCGCCTCATGCAAGAACTGGTAGTCACTAGGGTCACCACCGATCTTGTAGACGACATATGCCGGTGAATTCGGCACTTCTGGTGCTGCCAACGCGAATGGCAGCGGTGGACGGGACCGGAGTGGCATCTCTCCTTGGTGAGTCCCTAGAGCTGGTCCCGACGGAGAGTACTGATGCCTCATGATTTCTGGATCACGCGAAGAGCGACACGCTCCAAAGTGTTCACCAGGCTCTCAGAATGGCGGTGTAGCGAATGAGCTACCATGAAGTTAATCTCCTGACGCAGAGACCTGGTGCATTCTTCTGACGGGGCGGACAGGTCCACTCCATCGAGCGCGCCTTCAGGTGAGAACCCTTTCCACCTGATGCCGTGTGAGCGGGTTCTGTGAAAAGAGCCGACGAGGTCGGCTTCGAGGATTGCTTTGACCTCGTCATACTTCTTCTTGAGCTCCTCGGTCAGATCCTCGTACGTGACTGGAGTGCCTTCCGCCATCTCAGATGTAGATGGCGATGCGGTTGATGTCGAAGATTGTCCCACCGGGCGTGCCAGAATGTGTTGCGGTCAGAAACCCACCGGCGAGCAGCGACGGGCAACACGGTAGAGCCGGGAGGCTCCCAGGACTGCGGCTGGCCCTGGTCCCTGCGAGCGACGGCCCGCAAAGACTCGGCACGCACGTCCGATGCTGGTGCAAGGGCGTGCCACCTGACCTATACCTGGTCAGGAAGGTGTTGGATCGTGCCTCGCTTAGTTTCCTGCATGGCATACACGTAAACATTAAATACGAGCCTCGATCGGCTCTCAGGTTATCCTATGAATCGGCTCAAGGAGCCGATCCACCCATGATTCGTACGAGGTGTACGATCAGATGGTGGTCCTGCTTGATCAAAATAAAGCTAAAACGACCTACTACGATTTAGGGTTTTCACCGCATAATCGGAACATCCTACTCGTGATTGAGCCTGGCGGCCACGCACGGTGATCGTAAACCGACCCTAAACAAGGCCTAAAAACCAACACGAAGTTGATCCCCGGAACATCCTGTCTAGGGCTCGCAAACTATATCCTACGCGCCACTGGATCCTTCAACCCGTTTGTAAGGCCTAACTATGCAGATATTAAACTAATCCTTGAAGAACAAGGAGCAATCATAACGGATCGGATCTACTAAGTAATGATCAAGCGGGGTGCCGCCCTTACACCTAAGATAGGTGTAAGGACGGCTAGACGTCTAAGGGTTGCATGGACGAAAGCATATGATACTATGAAACAATGCTAACCCTAACACATCTATGATAACTACGTTGCTCGCCATCAACAAGGCTTTAGCACGAGCGACGCATGAACAGCGAATAAACGATGCGATCTAGGCAGCATGATGCTTACCCGGAAGAAACCCTCGAGACAAGGGAGTTGGTGATGCGCCTAGATTGGTTTGTGGTGAACGTGATTGTTGTTTATTTCATAAACCCTATATACATATTTATAGTCCGTAGACTTTCTAACGTGGGAATAATCCCAACCGTGTACGAGCCAAACTCTATCTAACCGACATGTATCCTACTATGTTACAGGTACACGGGCAAACTAGCCCAAACTTTGTATACAAGGCCGATTCATGTATTTCTCCTATGTATATTCTTCAAGCCCATCTTCAATCGCAGCCCACCTCTGATCCGGTCAAATTCTGGTGATAACAAATACTTTGATTGATGAGAACTTTATACTGCCTAATTCCTGTTACTTATGTATCATCAGGTATAAATAGGAGATAAACATCGCACGAGGAGGAGAGGAGCAGCTGGACATGAAAATGGACGTGAAGCTGGACATGAAGATATCTCATGGACGCGCGAGGGAGGAGCGGGAGGCATGTGCTAGAGGAGACAACACAGTCCCGGCCGGTCCAGCACCCGGTCAGACCGGCCGCCACGCCGGCGTGCCCGGTCCCTGGCCCAGTCCAACCGGGCGGTACGCCGGCCGCGTCCCGGCGCCAACCGGGCGCCCTGCTGATGCCAACCGGACGGGCTACTGCGCGGCAATACCAGCCCCCGGTTGCAACCCGGTTCCTGGCCCGGTTTGAACCGGCCAACCCGGTCCCAGGCCCGGTCGACCGCCCCTCCAGACCGGCCGTGTCCGAGTCTGTCTCGATCAGATCTATTCTGGGTCGGTTATTTTCGTACTTTTTCGACCTGAGGTCGTCCCGGACGCCTATATAAGTGCCCAGGACGCCCCCAAAGCTGTTTTAGACCACATTTAAGATAAACCCTAGTTCTTAGTTGTTTGCTTTGCAAAACTATTGAATCCCTACACCATATCGCTTGATTTGGTGTAGATCTGAAAGTCTTGTGTGATCTGTTGTTCCATTGGGAATTAGTAGATTGCAACTTACTGCTTCGTGGTCGGCGGCTACATGCGCAAGTGTGTGGAGTTGCAAATATCTTGCAGGTTGAGAGCTGTTGCATTGGCGACAGGGACCAATCGAGAGATCTCGCTACGTCATACAAGTTATCATGCACTACATCATCGTGTTTCTTCGATGTGTTCATCCCGTGATCATCATCACCACCGTTGCTTACTGAGAAGATCGGGCCACCCCTTATCATTATCATAATGTTTGAATGAAATTAACATCATTAGAAAGTGTTTTTCAATACGAATTCAATGGTGCTAATTACACATCATATAATAAAGATTTTGTTGCTCAATTTTTATGGTCAAAGTTCATCTCGCCTTATTTTCCTTGAAACATAGGTAGTACTACTGAGAAATTTACAAGCGCAGTATGCATGGATCATCACTCTTTCTTTGTCTTGCCATTAGGGACGCCGGCTTCGGGCTGGGCGCCGGCAGCGTCAGTTGACATCATCTTCTTGAACTCCTCGAACCCGACGCATCCGTCGCCATCCACATCCACAGAGGCGACCATCCGCTCGCACTCCTCGGTGCTGCACCCCTCGCCGATCCGTCCGAGCACCTTGCTAAGCTCCGCCACGGAGATGCGGCCGTCGCCGTTGATGTCGTAGACGTCGAAGGCGTCGCGCAGCTCTGTGTCCAGGTCACACTCCCCGCGCCCACCGCGGGCGTGGAAGGCCGTGAACTCGCCCAGGTCGACGTACCCGTCGCGGTCGGCGTCCAGCTCCTCCATCATCGCGCCCACCTCCCGGCCGCCCGCCGACTCGCTCGGCGGCGGCGTGATGGCGTGGGACACCGCGGCGAGCTCGGACGGGGAGATCCTGCCGTCGCCGTCCGCGTCGAAGCGGGAGAACACCTTCTTGATCTCCGCGTCGTGTCCCGCGGACAGGGACGCCGGTGGTGGCTGGGGCTTCTGCATCTGCCTCTGGCCGTTGCTCGACATGGTCACCGGCGAGCTAGCAGATCTTCAAGCTTTCAAGTTGCTGTAATCAGTGGATGTTGATCGATCGAACAAAGATGATTTGATTGTACGAGAGACTGAGCCTGGAGCGGGCAAGCTCTAGGGTATAAATACCAGCGGGAGACGCGCTACCGACACGCGCCGGCCATCGCCATCATTCTGGATAAAGAAGTAACTCCGCCGTGCAGAGTCATGGCCGGGGAGCGCGTTCTTCCGGTGGCGTGGGGCGGCGCGTCGGCCAGGCGTCCCTGCCCGGCAAGGGGCACGTGTACTTCTCAAAGACTTTTGGTCGGCGCTGAACGCGGATCTCGGTGTGTGCATGTGCAATTTTTCTTCCCCAGCGCCGGCAGTTTCTTCGGGGGACGAGAGAAGTCAGCAGCGTGAATCACCGGCCACGTCGACGTCGGTGGCGAGAATTGGTTGATTATTCTAGTGTGCTGGTCCGTGGAAGTTGTCGCGAGTGGCTGCGGTGGCGCCCAGGGGCAGCTCGACGATAGACACATGACGACGGAGTACGGTATCTTTCGACATGACGTGTATATTTTCAATCGAAAATTTCGTATTGCTATCACGACGCAAACGCCTCCATTTTCGCTAGATTTTATTCGCTACAGAAATGCAAAATAAGCTTTGCTAGCACTAGACACACGAGGTGACTACCGGACCGAGTGTTCGCTCCTTGCTTTTTCTTTAGTACAGTACATAACAGGCATTTAAGTGCTCGACTTTTTTGAACTAATATAAAGTCCGGGCAGGTGCTGATCAAAATAGCATACAACACAACGCACACCACAAATAGAAAGTAAGGAAAACGAAGCACGGATTGACAGTGACGATGACCTCCTCCTTCAGAGTCCACGAGACGGCGAACGCGGAGCAGAAGATGTACACACGAACAAAACATCTCTAGGGTTGAAGAGGGCACTCTATTCTCTCGTCCTGGATCGGAGGACGCCACAACGTTAGTTGTTAGAGTTGCTCCCACTAGAAACTGCACATAAGATCGGCAAGGAGCAAACACTGCGCTCGGTCGTCTCGCCACAAGAAGCACACCATGCCCACCACACCGCAACAACCAAGAAGAACTGAAAAAAAAAAAAACTGTAGCTTGGACTCGACTGTTGATGAAGAAGGTGTGTGAAGAGCGAGAACATGTACACTGGTAGAAAAAGGGCCTTCCATCTGCACCCATTAGTCTCCAAAATATACGAACCGCGACTAATGGGATCTTTAGTCGCGGTTCGGCTAGGCGACGGGAGGGGCTTTAGTCGCTGTTGGCCAGGCCAACCGCGACTAAAGCCCCTCCCATATATATGCCCGTTCAGCACACTCACTTAGCCATTTGGTGCCACTTTCTTCACAATCTTCACAAGTGGGTGGTGGGTTTGATTTTGGTGCCTCTTATGCACACAAGTTGTTCGATGAAATGCCCGAGAGATTGAAAGAAACATGATATGAAGTGTCCGAGCCACACTTGAGCTTTCTCATTTATTTTTTCTCCTCGATCGCGGTTAGCAACTTGAACCTTTCATGTCTCATTGATAAAATATGCTTGTGTGTAGTTCATTGTTTAATTTCTATTATTTCAAGCTAGCTAGTTAGTTTAATAAATGCATGCATGATGGTTAATTATATACTTTATATAATAATAATGCAGATGAATCGGCAATGGATGTACGGTAACCGACTCTCTGGCGAGTTCACTACGGGTTTGAAAGATTTCCTCGTAGTGGCTAATGCGAACAAGCAGGGGGCTTTTGTTATCTGTCCATGTGTTGGCTGTAAGAATAAGCAGGGTTACTCTTCCTCAAGAGAAGTTCACCTGCACCTGCTTCGGCACAGTTTCATGCCAAGTTATAATTGTTGGACCAAGCATGGAGAAAGAGGGGTTATAATGGAAGAAGATGAAGAAGGGGATGATATCATCGATGACAACTATCTTGATCATTTTGGTGATACTTTCATGGAGGATGCTGAAGGTGGGGAAGGTGAAGGGGAAGGTGAAGAAGAGGCACGTGATGAGCCCGCTGATGATCTTGGTCGGACCATTGCTGATGCACGGAGACGCTGCGAAACTGAAAAGGAGAGGGAAAATTTGGATCGCATGTTAGAGGATCACAAAAAGTCGCTGTACCCAGGATGCGATAATGGTCTGAAAAAGCTGGGCCGCACACTGGATTTGCTGAAATGGAAGGCACATGAAGGTGTAGCTGACTCAGGATTTGAAAACTTACTGAAAATGTTGAAGAATATGTTTCCAAAGAATAACGAGTTGCCCGCCAGTACGTACGAAGCAAAGAAGGTTGTCTGCCCTCTAGGTTTAGAGGTTCCGAAGATACATGCATGCATTAACGACTGCATCCTCTACCGCGGTGAATACGAGAATTTGAATGAATGCCCGGTATGCACTGCATTGCGTTATAAGATCAGAGGCGATGACCCTGGTGACGATGTTGAGGGCCAGAAACCCAGGAAGAGGGTTCCCGCCAAGGTGATGTGGTATGCTCTAATAATACCACGGTTGAAACGTCTGTTCAGGAACAAAGAGCATGCCAAGTTGTTGCGATGGCACAAAGAGGACCGTAAGTCGGACAGGGAGTTGAGACACCCCGCTGATGGAACGCAATGGAGAAAGATCGACAGAGAGTTCAAAGATTTTGCAGCTGACGCAAGGAACATAAGATTTGGTCTAAGTAAAGATGGCATGAATCCTTGTGGCGAGCAGAGCTCCAGCCATAGCACCTGGCTCGTGACTCTATGCATCTACAACCTTCCTCCTTGGTTGTGCATGAAGTGGAAGTTCATTATGATGCCAGTGCTCATCCAAGGTCCGAAGCAACCCGGCAACGACATCGATGTGTACCTAAGGCCATTAGTTGATGAACTTTTACGAGTTGTGGGGCAGACCTGGTGTACGAGTGTGGGATGAGCACAAAGAAGAGGAATTTGACCTACGAGCGTTGCTTTTCGTAACCATCAACGATTGGCCTGCTCTTAGTAACCTTTCGGGACAGACAAATAAGGGATACAATGCATGCATGCACTGCTTACATGAGACTCAAAGTGTATATTTGCCAAATTGTAAGAAGAACGTGTACCTGGGGCATCGTCGATTTCTTCCCAAAAATCATAACGTAAGAAAGAAAGGAAAGCATTACAACGGCAAGGCAGATCACCGGCTGAAGCCTGCAGAACGCACTGGTGCTGAGGTATTTGATATGGTTAAGGATTTGAAAGTCATCTTTGAAAAGGGTCCTGCCGGACAATCAGTTCCGAAGGGAGCTGACGGGCACACACCCATGTGGAAGAAGAAATCTATATTTTGGGAGCTAGAATATTGGAAAGTCCTAGATGTCCGCTCTGCAATCGACGTGATGCATGTTACGAAGAATATTTGCGTGAACCTGCTAAGCTTCTTGGGCGTGTATGGAAAGACAAATGATACAAAGGAAGCACGGCAGGACCAGCAACGTTTGAAAGACCCTGATAACCAGCATCCGGAATGGTTTCAAGGTCGTGCCAGCTACGCTCTTACCAAAGAAGAGAAGGTCATCTTTTTTGAATACCTGAGCAGTATGAAGGTCCCGTCTGGCTTCTCGTCGAATATAAAGGGAATAATGAACATGGCGGACAAAAAGTTCCAAAACCTGAAGTCTCACGACTGCCACGTGATTATGACGCAATTGCTTCTGATTGCTTTGAGGGGTCTCCTACCGGAAAATGTTCGAGTAGCCATTGTGAAGCTATGTGCATTCCTCAATGCAATCTCTCAGAAGGAAATCAATCCAGAAGATCTACCACGGTTACAGAATGATGTGGTCCAATGTCTTGTCAGTTTCGAGTTGGTGTTCCCGCCATCCTTCTTCAATATTATGACGCACCTCCTGGTTCACCTATTCGAAGAGATTTCCATTCTCGATCCTGTATTTCTACACAATATGTTCCCCTTCGAGAGGTTCATGGGAGTATTAAATAAATATGTTCGTAACCGTGCTAGCCAGAAGGAAGCATCGCCAAGGGCTATGGAAATGAGGAGGTAATTGAGTTTTGTGTTGACTTTGTTCCTGACCTTAAGCCGATTGGTCTTCCTCGATCGCGGCACGAGGGGAGAATAAGTGGAAAAAGCACGATCGGAAGGAAATCAACGATATGTATGGACGGCCATTCTATGACTGAAGCACACCACACAGTTCTGACCAATTCCAGCTTGGTGGCTCCGTACTTCGAGGAACACAAGAATATTTTACGCTCGGACAACCCGGGGATGCCTGAATCCTGAATTAGAAAGGCCCACATGGAGACTTTCGGCAGTTGGTTGAGAAAACATTTAATGAATGACAATGATGATGTAGATCAGCTGTACATGTTGGCCAAGACACCATCTTCGACTATAACGACTTTCCAAGGGTACGAGATAAATGGGCATTTTACACGATCGCCCAAGATAAAAAGAGCACCAACCAAAACAGTGGTGTCCGCTTTGATGCAGCAAACGAGAATGGGCAAAAGGTCACATATTATGGTTACATAGAGGAGATATGGGAACTTGACTATGGACCCTCCTTTAAGGTCCCTTTGTTCCGGTGCAAATGGTTCAAGCTAACAGGAGGTGGGGTAAAGATGAACCAGCAATACTGAATGACAATGGTGGATTTCAACAATCTTGGTTACCTTGATGAACCATTCGTCCTAGCAAAGATGTCGCTCAGGTTTTCTATGTGAAGGACATGAGTAGCAAACCGAGGAAACGGAAAGATAAGAAAACGATCAGTACATCATGCGATGATCCAAAGCGCCACATTGTTCTTTCAGGGAAAAGAAACATCGTGGGAGTGGAGGACAAGACAGACATGTTAGAAGATTATAATATGTTTGGTGAAATTCCGCCCTTCAAAGTGAACACTGATCCAAGCATTAAGTTAAATGATGAGGATGCTCCATGGATACGGCACAATCGTAAGCAAGCAGGGACACAAGGGAACAAATGATGTGTAATAATTTATTGTACCAAAACTTTGTTGAATGGATCATGTGAATTATATTATCCGTGATGTGTTTGGTGTCCATTTTCGAATGATTCCATTGATTCGAGATAGCACCGATGATACATGAAATTTGGAGTGATTTAGTCATACTCCTGCCTAGACGTATAATATGCATACTCGTAGTCTTCATAGTCGCCGCCGTTGTACTGGTAGTCGTCGCCTTCTAAGTTGCCGCCGTCGTCGTCGCTGTTGTCGTCGCTGTTGTCGGGCGGCGCTCGTGGCTCGAACTGAGGGTTGCGCAGGCGGGGGATATCGCCGGCCGTGATGTAGTCCATGACGCTCCGCGAGTCCGGCCGTACCACCATAGCCGACGGCCGGCCTCGTGGAAGTTCCCAGGAGGCAGACCGTCCTCCTCATACCTGGCGAGCGCCCTCTCACGCCGATTGATGAAGAAGGCATCCCAAGTATGTTGGTTATCGGGATGACAGCGGGGATTCATCCGCTGCTCCGGCGTGAGGTCGAGGTAGTAGTGGTTCGTGATGGCCGCCCGACGCGCAGTACCCTGAGGGACGGGTGGGACCGGCACGCCGCCGGCGCTTAGGCTCCAGCCGGCGGGGACGCGGTAGCCCGGTGGGCAAGGGTAGTTCGAGGCGCAAAGCTCATCCACCTGCTGGTAGGTTAGAGTGGGTACGGTTGAAGCCATGAGAGACTGAATAGAGATTGTAGAGATGTGATAATGCTGGCCAAGCCGGGCTACATATATGTAGTGAGAAATGGCGGGAAAAATGGGAGCGGGAAGATAGGAGGTGGGAAGAAAGTGGCAGGAATAAAGATGCGGGAAGACAGGGAAGAAATTGTCGGTGGGATAAGGACGTCTGGGTAAGCTTTAGTCCCGGCTGGTGGGTGCAACCGGGACTAAAGCTATCAGCAGGATAAGGACGCGTGGGTGGACGCACTGCTCGATGAGATAAAGCATGTAGCGCACGACGCCCTGTCGGAGGAACAAGACAAAGCCGAAGCGGCGCCATGCCTATAAAAGGAGCATCGATAAGCCATGGCAAGCAGCTCAACAAGCCAACATGGATGAAGAGTTTCATCCCCATGGATGGAGGAAAGGGTTGGGAAATCTCCCGTGGCGGAACTTCTCGAAGATGTCCTTGGTGCACACGCCCTATGGCATCTTCGGAAGTTCCGCCTCGGAAAAATTTCCCTGCAAGCCCGTGAAGACTCCATCTCCTCTAACAATGTTGGGGAAAGGGTTGAGAAATCACCCGTGGCGGAACTTCTCGAATATGCCCTTGGTGCACATGCCCCTATATATGGCATATTCGGAAGTTCCGCCTCGGAAAAATTTCCCTGCAAGCCCGTGAAAGCTACTTAACTAGTAAAACAAGCCAACCATCTCCATTATTAGTATCTTACATACAGTAACATCATTACACAAAAGTGATTTCCATATTGGGGCGGGAAGACAGAGGCGGCCGGGAAGAACTGGCGGGAAAAGGGGGCGGAAAGACAGAGGCGGGAAGAAGGTGCCGGCGGAAAGACAGAGGCGGGAAGAGGGGCCGGCGGAAAGACAGAGGCGGGAAGAGGGGGCCGACGGAAAGACAGAGGCGGCCGGGAAGAACTGGTGGGAAGAACTGGTGGAAAGAGGGAGGCGGAAAGATTTTGAAATGAATTAGTTTAATTTTCTGAATTTTTTGATATATTATTTGTAATTTTAAGATTTTTAAATGGATTAGGTTTATTTTTCTGAATTTTTTGATATATTATTTGTATTTTTATGATTTTTAAATGAATTAGTTTTATTTTTCTGAATTTTTTGATATATTATTTGTATTTTTATCATTTAGAAATTAATTAGTTTTATTTTCCAATTTTTTTGATATATTATTTGTATTTTTAAGATTTTTAAATGAATTAGTTTTATTTTTTTGGATTTTTTGATATATTATGTGGATTTTTAACATTTTTAAATGAAAAGTATTTTAAAAAACACCTTTAGTCGCGGTTGGCATCACCAACCGCGACTAAAGGGTCTCTCCGCGCGGGAAACAAAAAACCTGGCGAAAAAACACCAACCGCGACTAAAGGCCTCTCCCTATAAATTGGCGCGACGGTTCGTGCCGCGCCATTACCTTCTTCTCCGCCGCGATCCAGTGCTGCTGCGCCTCGACGCCCCTCGACGCCGCCGCCCTCGACGCGAAGCGCTGCCGCCCGACGCCGCCGCCGTCGCGTGTCGTCCCCGCGCCGCCGCCGCCCTCGACGTTTTATCTCCGCGCGCGAACGCTGCTGCCGACGCGCGCGGTCGCCGCCTCCACACGCCTCGCCGACGACTTAACGCGTGCCTCCGGCCGCCACTGTACATCCCCGGCCTCCGCGCGCCTGTCTCCGCGCCGTTCCTGGCCCCGGCCCGCGCGCCTATCTCCGCCGGCTGCCGTCCCGTACCGCGCGCGCGCCGGCGCCGCCGCACTGCACACGTACACGGGGGAGGGGCGCCACAGTACACAGCGCCCCTCTCTCACTTTTTTTTAACTTAAAAAAATGAACTTAATAAAATTTTAACTTAATTTAACAATAATTTTAACTTAAAACAATAAATTTAACTTAACCAAAAAATAACTTAACCAAAATTTGAACTTAACAAATTTTTAACAAAAAAAAACACCGCGACGCCGCGCGTATACGGAGGGGCGGCGATCTAGGGGGGCGGCGCACAACACAACTAGTTGTGCGCCGCCCCCCTCGCCGCCCCCTCCGTAAACGCGCGTTTTTTGTGTGTGTTGTCCTCGGCACCGCGCGCCACCGCCCTTTCGCCACCGCCACCGCCGGCCCTTTCACCACCGCCACCGCCAACGGCACACTGACCTCGTGCATATACGGAGGGGGTGGCTAGGGCCACCGCCCTTTCGCCACCGCCACCGCTCTTTCACCACCGCCCTTTTAGCACCGCCACCGGCCCCCTTTCGCCACCGCCACCGCCTCGTTCTTTACTTAATATAATTAGTTTTTAATTACATGTTTTCAGGAGTGACACTACATATGGCGGATGATAGAGCCGACCCGATAAACGAGAACTATAATGCGGAAGCTGAGGCTCATATTTTCGGCATCATAGCCGGCGACATTCCTTATGTGTCGGCCGGAGAAGATGAAGAAGAGGATGTGTCTTCTTATCTGAACCTTGACGGCGACGGTGAAGGTCGTGAACAAGGTGATGACGAAGGAACAGGCACTATCGATGGAGGTGAGCTGTCGACAAACACCTCCGGCGATGTTGATAAGCAATTAGTAGCAACCACCTCCGGCGAGGTATATATATACATTGAGCCTCTGGTGATACAAATTACCGGTTTGAATAAATATGTGTATTATCTCGACTCTCTTTGTTATTTTAGCCCTCGGCCGGATCGTCGAAAAAATCGGTGAAGACAAAGCGTGGCAAAACGAAGACGCTCAAACAAGGAGTAACATATAACATCGATGTTATCTGCAGCTCAACCGATAGGCCGCTGAAGCCCGAAGCGCATTACACCAAGTTCATCAACCAATGCAGAGTCGTTGTTAGAGACGCTGTCCCGATCACCGTCCAGGAATGGCATGAGCCAGTGAAGGCACGTGTTGGTTTCAGCTTCGTCAGCAAGAGAACGAAAAATGAATCCTGGAGAAAGCTTATGGAGCATTTCGTTCTACCTCCGGAATACAGAAAATTCGATGAAGAGGGTAACGAGGTGGAGGGTGGAAAACAGAGGAGGAGGCTAGTCAAAGAGTTCGCTCTTCAGAAGATGGCCATAGCATTCCGGACCTACAAGAGAAATTTATCGGCTGAATATGTCAACAAGGGGAAGACTCCGGATTTCACTGGACAGTATGAGAAGCTAAAAAATGATTGGCCTGAATTTGTGAGGCAAAAGCAATCGGAGCATTTCAAGGCCATATCAGAAAAGAATAAGGAAAATGCGTCTAAGAAAAAGTACAATCATATTATGTGGCCAGGAGGATACCGCCTTTCGGAGCCTAAGTGGCAGAAGATGGAGGACGACCTGAGGCAGCGAGGAATCCCTCTAGGTACAGAGGGATGGGACCCCAGGGCCAAAAGCTGGTGGTACGGGCATGGGGGATTGGTAGACCCGGTGACAGGGGAGTGTACTCACAGAGACACAAAGTTTAAACCCACCCAAGCCCTTATTGACACAATGAGGGATGCTCAAGAGGGGAAGATCAACTACAACAGAGAGAATGACGCGCTGACAAAAGCCCTCGGGAATCCTGAACACGGAGGACGTGTACGAGGCAAAGGCGTCATTCCGTGGAAAGTAGGTTTTCCCAGGAAAATGACCCCTACGGTTACAGAAGCCGTAAGAGAAAGGCGGATCGGGATGCAGATGTTGTGGCGCGGTTGGCATCAGAATTCGAAGAGATGAAGAAAACCCTGAATGTACTAGTAAAAGAAAGATCGGCAGCTGGGACGCATGAAGATCATCCAGTGGATGTCGGAAGCCAGCAGCAGAGAAGCAGCGTGGCTTCCACGGAGGCCCCACCGGCTGGTGCTAATGCACCCTTGCTGGAGCCGGCTGGTGCTAATGCACCGGCGACCGAAATTACTGCACCGGAGCCTCCTCGCTACCCCGTGGACGATGTAAAGGAGATGAAAGAAACTCATCTGCATTATCCAGTGGGGAACATTTCCATGAAGGTAGCCATCGGCAGTGCTTTACCATGTCTACCTGGAGCACTCCACCACAACAACCCCATTCAAGATGGCTATGGTCGTGTCACGGTGGAGGACATAGTCCAAGGGTTTGAGGACCTGGAGATTGACTATGCTACACCCGAAAGTTCATTCTATGGAAAAAGAAGTTTATCAAGTTTCCAGACGAGGCGCCAAGGCCAACAAGTCCACCCCCCTCCGGTGGAGGTGGTGGTGGTGGTTCACCTACACCTACTTCACGTCAGCCGACGCCGCCCCAGAATCCATGGACTATGTCTCCCAGTCATCCGGTGGGTAAGAAGACGCCGCCCCCCAGTCCGCCTCCGGCGGGTAAGCAGCCGCCACCCAATCCACCTCCGGCGAAGAAGCAGAAGTAGTCCTAGACTATTAACGCGGAGCCTTATGTACCTAAGACCACAAAGGTACCGGAGCCATCACTGAAGCCTCTCATCCCGAGACCTTGGGAACTTAGTGTCGAGGAAAATGCAGCAGCCGTGGCTGCTCAGCATGACAAATGGAAGGCGGACTGCAAGAAGAAAAGAGAGCCCGAGCCCAAGCCAGTATTTTCTGAGAAGGAAAAGAAGTGGGCTAAGTCATTTTTGAGCACACCGTCCCAAGCCGCGAAGAATATGCCTGATGACTATGGACGTGAACTTCGTAGGCAAGCACACATATTGAAGGAGTAGAAAGACTTGGCGGAGAAGTAGTAGAAGAAAGCCTTGGAGGAGGACGAGAAAGAAGAAAGTAAAAAAAGCGGGAAACAAGTTGCCCAGCTCGGGGAACAAAGTAAACAATCGCCCCCCCCCCGCTCATAGTGAAAGCCGCCGGTCCGGATGCTGAACTAATGGACCCCGATATCATAGCAGTTGGGGAAGCACAGGGATTGACTGTAACGGGTGCCAGAGAACAAGCGGCCGACTTAGGTATGACTCTTCGTGTAGTGTTAGGCCTTGAGGAGGCGCCAATGAGTGAGGAAGCAATTACATATGTGCCGAATGGGCCCCTCGTCGAGCCTGCGCAGGAAGAGGATCTGCCAGCACAAATGAAAGATCTGCTACGTTGCTACAAGGTTTACATAAAAACTAACGCCGACAAAGAATATATTTATGCGGAAGTTAGACATGAGCATCACTTCAAACATTACTATGTAACAATTGGTTTGAGTGAATTGTTCCAGCTGTTCAATCTGCGCGAGCTCGACAAATCTATCATCAGTTGCTACGTTCTGTAAGTGATTTATTTCTACCCCATCTCATTCATTGCCTGCACTATATATATATATATATATATATATTGTCCTAACTATATTGTTGTGTACGCTATTATGCAGAATGAAGATTCAGGAAATGCGAATAAGGAACATCCATGATGTTGGGTTCATTGACCCACAAATCGTTAATGGATATGTGTTAGCAAGACACCCCGCCGACGTGGCGGAAGACTTGTACCAGTTTCTTAAACAGCAGCAACTCAAAAGTCAAATTCTATTTCCTTACCATTTTGGGTGAGTATTTCTGTCTTGAGCACATTCTCTTTTGTTTACTCCATGCATGGTATGTCTAATCGATGAGTTATTCATGACTGTGCATGTATCGTGTCCGCAGGTTCCACTGGATTCTGCTAATAATTGAATTTCACACCTCCAGAGTTCTCATCATGGACTCTCTAAATATGGATCCAAAGCTTTGGGTCGACATGAGAAAAATGCTGCAAAAGTAATTATTTTCATTCATTTGCACTCTATATCGATCGGCCACTTTCGTTCATTTCCTAATATCAAGTAACTAATAACTCCCTTGTTCATTTAATTTTCTTTGCCTCGTAGGGTTTGGACACGGTTCACAAATGAAACGGTCGGTGAATTCAAAAAAGAGCTAGACTTTAGAAGGTCACTGACTGGGGATATTCAGCCACCGGGGACCAATCTATGTGGGTACTATGTTTGTGAGTTCATCCGGAGACACACCTCTGAGCGGTTGCCGTCGGAAAACAACATCAAGAGGAATGCCTTCCGGAAGACGCTTAGTCCAGAAGCTCGCTTCCGACAAATTCAAGAGGAACTAGCAGGATTTTTGATGAGGGAAGTCCTCGATCCTAAAGGAGAACACTATTATGAGGGCGTAAAAATTCTGATGCCGTAAATTATGTATCGAAACTTGTTCGAAATTGTATATGGTCATCCGAGATTGAATATATATATATATATATATATATATATATATATATATATATATATTGTATATTTCTCTTGAATTCTTCTTGGTTCTAATTTCAAACTTGTTTCAAATTGTACTTTCATATGCATGTATATAGTAGTGTAGAATATGTGTACTGAAACTTCTTCAAAATTAAAATAAAATATAAAAGAAATAAAACAATACAAATTAAAAAGAAACCAGATTTAGGGGGGGCTTTAGTCGCGGTTGGCCAGGAGAACCGCGACTAAATGTCCTCCGCCCAGACGCTCGCCTGACGCCCACGTGGACGGGCCTTTAGTCGCGGTTCGTAAGCAACCGCGACTAAAGGGGGGGGGGGGCTTTAGTCGCGCATATTTAATACCGGTTGCACAACCGGTATTAAAGGCCGTTGCGAACCGCGACTATTGGCCCTTTTTCTACCAGTGGTAGACACTAGTTCAAGACCAGCAACTTTGGAGAAGAGTATCGGTGCTTGTTACCAGGCTACAATCAACGAGAATGGGAACACTTCTCTTGTGCCTAGGTCCGCGAGAGTTGGCCCCGCCGGAGATCAAAATCCAAAATGAAAATGAGCACCCCCATAAATACGCCAAGCCTGCCAGACCAGAGCACCACCACCACCTTTCTAGTCACAACATCGATAGCTACCGACCCTCCATGGCATGCCCACCCGTACAACCAACTTCCTAGACAGCGGTCCCAAAAGAGACGTGACTGTGGTGACCCAGCATACCACTGCATGGTGTATTATGCAAGTCGTTGACATAACACCAATGAAACACCGTCCAACTAGTATTACATCCCTCAGAGTGGTACAACAGAAACATATGCAGGTCCAAGGCATGTCTATAGAATTACATCACCGACTCTTTACATAATATCAACACGGCCTCCTACTTTACAATGAGGTAAGACTGCAAATAATTTCCAGAAGAACGACTCGTAGTCTAATCTATCACGAACTCTATTTAAAGAGATACTTGGCTTACTACAGAACTATAGATCAACTCAACAAGTTTGTTATAGGAAAGAGGTGTTTAATGCACTAGCTACCACCATAGACCAGAAGGTCATAGGCAATGCAAGTTTTTGTAAACATTTTCTCAAAAGGTTGCTTTTATTCTGAAGAGCTATGTCCGTCAGCCTTCACCGGGTGTCTAGAACTTCATGGAGTTCCTTTCCGGCCGCGTTCGCAGTTCCATAACCCGGAACAGGGAGTGACAGGTCACAGTTCGTTACACTCTGCAGAGGTGTGTTGCTTTACCGATAAGAGATCTTAACCTTGGTGCCAACCGGGCTCGAGTTTCCGGCCAACCATTGCATTTATCCGCGACCCCGCACACCCACCCTTTGTTGCAATTCCGACCTTGGGTCCTCGCCGATCAGCGTATCCATAGGATACCATCCGACCTCGACTACTATCAGGTATCGCGACCTTGATACCTTCGCCGGTCATTGCGACCCATCATAGACCGCATTACCGTGGGAAATTAGAATGGGATCCCCACCCACCGGTTGTTCTCGCAAGACACAACTGCTATGGTGAGCGCATCCGTTGATGTACGAGAGGAAGAAACACAACTGACTACTCTGTCCCACTCCAGATATGATGGTTAACACGGGTCTTACGGCACAAGAATCACTGGACGACATTTGTTGTTAATCCTAGATGGATATAAACCCATTGCAATGGAACCTCCACATACTCATGCCATGGTTCCATTGCCCACCACATAGTCATATTCATAATTATGAAGGTAGGAATTTTGCTTTTCATGCAAGAGTGATAAGTATAGTACTTTGCAAGTAATTTGGTAAAAATACTCAAAGTGACATGAGCAAGCGATGAACTTGCCTTTCTTGACTGCAAGATTATGCAGGCAAGGTCTTCGATACGCAATAACTCCAAATTCTGAAATAGCATCATCATCCGGTAAGGATGATGTTTAAAAGATTGGCAAGGATGCAATAATGCATAAGGATGAAATGCAATCGCTCTAAGTGTGACCTCACCCTGATGATTTAGGATTAGTGAGTTGTAATGATTAGTTCAAGATGTGTTGCACTTTTAGAGATGGTTCACAAACAAGATTCTTATTAAGGGTTGATTACTTGGTATCATTAACGAGTAGTGCAATACATCACAACAATAATATTACTAGCACACAACAATAAGATTTGGTATAATTCTAACATGTAATGAATAGTTGTCAGTTTTAGTATTATACGACATGGTTAATGATTACTTATAATATACTTCAAAATAATAACTTTTGAAGAACATGTTACTTAATAAAGAACAAGTATGATAATTAGGGTTGTGGAGTTCTATGGTTTACTATGGTTCTAATTAGTTTCTGGAGTAAGGATTAGATGGATCACAACAAGGTTGGATTCATCAGCAACTAGGGCTTGTATGGTTCTACTTAAGCATAAGCATCTTAAGCAATTAATTATAAATGGTTGCTATCAAGTTTGTTTATATCTTACTGGTGATAGCTCGCTATGGTCTATAGGTCCTATTAGGTAGGTTGATGACTACTCTTATTAACTTAAAAAGAATAACTTTTGAAGAACATAATTCTTAAGTAATAAGAAGTATTTCAATTAAGGCTGAGCTTGTCTAGGGTTTGCTATTGGATCCACTAAGTAAGGAATAGTTGGTTCCTAAATAGGATGATTCATAAATATCTAATGCTAGTAGGGTTTAGTGGAGTATGAACATGTAAGGCAAAATATTGGGCATAGTTGCCATTGGAGTTTATCACAATGGTGTGATGCTAGATAAGTATAGTTAAGGATAATGGCATTGGTACTAGGAACTAGGGTTTATGTTTAATTGATCCCACCAAATCATCTAGGTTTTATTAGTATGAACACATGAAATGTTAATTTATTAGTAATAGGGCTCCTATATTTTATGTGGACATGGACATGCATTTAGTTGTTAATTACAGATCTATGAATGAAAAGAAAGTAACATCATTACATTTTATAACCTAGGGTTTAGGTTTAGAAGTAAATTAGGGTTCACAAAAAATAATAGAGTTAAGGTTTGGTTCATAATTGAATTAGGGTTTTATGGTTTCACATGAAATTATGGAACTATAACTTTATTTATATTGGAATTAGTTTTCATATTAGTGCTTCAATTCTTAAATTAATAGCTTGATGATGAATTTGAATTATGAATAACTTTGATATAAAAATAATAGTGGATTTGGCATTCTATTATTTTTAGAGAATTAATAATTAGGATAAATATTATTCAAGGTTTAAATCCTACTAATAAAGATTTAATAAGTTAAAAAATAAAGAAAATTAATTTTAATGTTTTCTTTATTTACTTACTAGTTTTTATTTATTTTAGAAACTTTTCTTAATTATTGAATTTTAATTGAATTTATAGTAAAGGTTAAATAATTAAATTTTGTTAAATATAAAAATTTCATATTATATTTTTATTGGATATATTTTATTTTTCTAAGAATTTTGATATCCTATTTATATTTTGGGATTTCTATTTTCGTGCCCCTGCTTCGTTAGTTGTACTCAGTTTTCCCCAGCTCGTTAGTTTTTCCTCAGTTTTCCCCTCCCTCTAGTTTGAAACCCATCGAAGACGCGGGTTGCCGTCAGGTCAGAGGCCTTACCGTTACCGTGAGGTCGGTTCCTCGCCGATCGTCTCGTGCCGACGGGTGGATCCATCTACCGCCGACGCGTGGGCCGTTTTATTTACCGATTGTATACGCGGTGCTCGCCAATGACAAATGAGGCCGCTCTATGGGGCTGCCGCAGCCAATGACCAGTGGGTCGTCTATTTATTTATAGAAAATTATATATTGCCGCTCCGTGGGGCCTCCGCAATCAATGACCGCTGTGGTCGTCTATTTTATTTAGAGAATATAATATAGAGCCGCTCTGTAGGGGCCGCCTCAGCCCATGGCAGGTGACTATTTTCGCAGCTTAATCTAAAGTGACTTTTATGCTAAACATTGTGCATCCCGGCGTTGACCTAGCAGTGGCTGCGAGGATGTGGTGCTCGAATAATAGTGGAAATGCGATATTATTTTTTACATGCATAATATATAGAAAATAGCTAGATCTCTAAATCGATGCATATGAAGCTACATATATATTCTTGGTCATGATCCCCTTAATTATCTAAAGGGGATGGATGCATGGCTTCACGTCGTCGTCGCTTTCATCATCGGTATCTTCGTCGTCCGAGTAGTAGTACCTCCCGCACATTGTTCCGTCAAACACCTTCACTCGTGAGCACATCATCGCCTTCATATTTGAAGTGTACGAACCAGCCGAAATCCACACCGTGCGCGATGGCGAATTTCTCCCAGCCCTTGTCGAGGTACATCCGGCCTTGTCCGTCAAATAGGACCTCCACGGTCCGGAGACGAGGACCGCAGTCGGCTGCTCGCGGATACACCTTAGCTGGCTCCTTGCCGTCAAGATAGTCCGCAAATTTTTTTGGGAGTTCCTGCAAAGAGATCGAGCGCCGATCGTTTGAAATTAGGGAACCCTTGAAATTAAAGGTTTTTTAGAACATGCCCATAATTAATCACATGCATCATATATGTGGGAACGCGTACGTACCTTCTTGACCAAAGGGTCTTCATAGACGACGATGAAGAACTCCTCTATGATCAATGGCAGTGTTGACGGTGGTGGTGGCAATGATGATGATCCACTTCCCCTTCCCCTTCCCCTTCCCCTTCCCCTTCCCCTTCCCCTTCCGGTCCGCGTCCGAGACGTGGAAGCCATGGCAATGGATAAAGTGTATGTGAACGAAGAAGAGAGAGGCAGAACCTATTGACACAAGGGATGGCCGTGTGGGTGTTTATAAGGGAGAGATGACCGTTGTAGGGGTTTACACAATAAAATAAGGAGGAGATGACCGTTGTGGGGGTTTATACACAATAAATTAAGGAGGAGACGACCATTGTGGGGGTATATATCTCAACAAAAAAAGTAATGCGGACTATGTTGACGGAAATGGAACTTCGTGATATAGTTTATCATTTTGCCGTGAAAAGTAATTCCTAAAAGAAAAGTAATGGCTACAAGAAATCGGTGATGGTTTATCGTTTTTTGCGTGAAAAGTAATGGGTACAAGAAATGGGTGATGGTGTATCATTTTTTGCGTGAAAAGTAATGGCTACAACAAAATCGGTGATGGTTTATCGTTTTTTGCGTGGAAAGTAATGGGTACAAGAAATGGGTGATGGTGTATCATATTTTTGCGTGATAAGTAATGGCTACAACAAAATCGGTGATGGTTTATCGTTTTTTGCGTTGAAAGTAATGGGTACAAGAAATGGGTGATGGTGTATCATTTTTTTGCGTGAAAAGTAATGGCTACAACAAAATCGGTGATGGTTTATCATTTTTTGCGTGGAAAGTAATGGCTACAAGAAATGGGTGATGGTGTATCATTTTTTGCGTGGAAAGTAATGGCTAAAACAAAAGTAATGGCTACAAGAAATCGGTGATGGTTTATCGTTTTTTGCATGGAAAGTAATGGCTACAACAAATCGGCGATGGTTTATCGTTTTTTGCATGAAAAGTAATGCCTAAAAATAGTTTATAATTTCTCGTGAAAAATAATGCCTAAAAAGGTTTATAATTTAGCTCGTGAAAAATAATGCAGAAAACCAAACTTTAGCGTACTGGGTAACCGCCCTTTCGCATACATAGAGGGTGGAAGCTAACCGACGACAGAGAGAGAGAGAGGGTGGTGGCCCCGACCAGAGAGAGAGATAGGGATTATCCTGCCCGTTAGATCATACGATCAAAGGTCATCGGGCACGATCCGCGTGACATGGGCTAGACCAATCAGGGCAATGTTCGGCGTCTGTGAGAGTGTGTGAAGGGAGAGGGCAAAACCGAGTAGTATCAAGAAACCAAGGGCAAGTGAGTAGTAAACGAGACTAAGGGATTGAAATATGAGATTTAAAAATTGGAAAATGCGTGTTTTGTACAATGAAACCCATCTTGGCATACCTCAAACTATCTGTAATACAAATCTACACGAGTGTGAAAATTATGGCCTCATTCAGACAAAGTATGTTTTGGGGAAAGCTGTTTTGGGTAGGGCTTATTATGGAAAACCATGCACCTTCATAGCTACTAGGTGATTTGAGAAGTGGCAATTTGTGGTGAAACTTGATTTATCTATGATTTATCTATGATTTGAGAAGTGGCAATTTGTGGTAAAGACTCCATGAGTAAGTGCCACTCTTTTTCGGATTTTTTTGCACATTAAATAACTCATTTAACTAGTTAATCCCATTTGTTGACTCTCTCGTTGACCAGCCACTTGAGGGTAAAACTGAGTATATTGCACTAGCCAGTATTAGCACTCAAGGAGAAAACTGAGCACACAAAAAATGCTAGTATATGACTCGAGGGTATACCTGAGTATATCTAAATTTCCAGGGTTAGGCTCGAGGACGCGTGTTGCGGTGCGAAGTGGAAGACGTGCCATTGTTGACGCGTGTCGCGGTGCGGACGTGCAAATAGTGGACGCGTAGGACGCGGGTCGCATTTAGGACGCGTAAGCCCCTCCCTCCCTCCCTCTCGCACACACGTCGTCTCATTCTCGCTCACGCACGAAACCACCCCTCTCACGTCCCATCAACTTCTCCAAATCGAAAAAACCCCAACCGCCGTACGCACGCTACCCTGCCGACGATGGAGAAGAAGAATGCGCCGGCGGCCGCCGCCTCCGAGCCCGTCGCCTCCGCGCCCGTCGCCGCCGAGCCAGTCGCCGCCGAGCCCGTCGCTGCCGAGCCAGTCGCCGCCGAGCGCGTCGCCTCCGAGGGCGGCGCATCCAAGCGCGGCTCCTCCGTGAACTGGGCCTCTCTCTCGGCTGATGGACCACTTCACAAGATCGGCGAATGCTTGCTGGTGAACGAGGAGTACGCCGACACCTACTCTGCCATGAGGCAAGTCTGTAGAAATTGGTGCTCAGGTTTGCCTGAGCCCGACGTGCACCTGGACGAATGGATCATGCTAGACCACGCCCTTCCACACGTCGCTGAGTTCACCTTCCTCCAACTCGGCACATCACGCTACGTCACCATAGATCTATCGGAAGTTCATACAAGGTTCAACTTCCTCCATATCTACCTCTTTATTTTCAATCTTAAACATCTTAGTGCTGAATGTTATCGTGCTTTCCCAGATACTACTTCGTCGGATTTTGCCATGGCGTCATCGTGCTTGCCCAGAAGAACCCGCCGCACAAGATACGGCTTCTGAACCCACTCACAAAGAAATCGAACACTATGTTTGAGGCGCAGATGCCATCTGTTTTCCTGAAATCAGTCGCTGTGATCAAATCCCCGACTATGGTCTTCGTTACCGCACATTACCCGTCGGAAATTGGTTGGGTCGATGAGAGCACTCCAACTAAGGATATAGATAAAGATTGAGAAAACAGATTTTCGATCAAGAACCATTGTCCGCGTTGCATTACACCGTTCAATGGTGAACTGTATGCACTAGCCGTGGACAATTTAGAGCACGGAAGAATAGTGTGCACCAATGTACAGCTTGCAGCAGCGCGCGAGCACTCGTCAAGATGGAGACACTAATTTCATTTCCGAACTTGGACATCAGAAGTTCTACCTCGTGAAGTCGGATGGTGATCTGCTGCTTGTGTTGTTGGTCGGCGTGGCTTTGGCGGGCAGACCATTGGTGTACCGTGTGGACACTCGGAGCCGCTCTCTCCATCCGGTCGGTAACATTGGCGGTAATGCCTTCTTCGTGAATTATATCCGGTGTATCTCCGTCGACACCAGAGTGTACCCGACACTTCGACCTGGCTGCGTCTACTACACGGATTTGGGTTATATCAGAGAGTACTCTCATGATACAAAGGCCTGGGATGAGTGGCCAGAACGTGTGGATAGAATAGGAAACTACGGTATGAGAAATGAACACAAGCCATACCGTTTGGACGGAGGGATAGGCCGCACACTACAGACGGAGGGAGTTCAATGAATATTTCCTTCGGGTAATGCACGATTGGAGCAACGACGAAATATATGAGGAGGAATGAAGAACAAATTCATTCATCCTAATCTTCTTGTTGTCCATACATTGCGTGCGTCTTGTATATTACAACGTTATTGGCTGCTTTTGGCTGCTGTATGCAGTTTCCTATGTATTATACTTAGTTTTCCGATTATGCGCTTGTCAATTTATCATATACTAGCTTCTACATTTGCTACTAGATTTGCTGCCATATTGGGCAAAAAACGAGGGCCAAAAGGCATAAATAACCCCAGAGATTTGCTACTAGATTTGCTGCCATATTGAAGAAAGACAGAAATAGAAGCTTCTCTAGATTTGATATTAATTTGGTGAAAAAGACGAGAGAGAGAAAGAGGGGAAAAGGTGCTCTTAAAAATGCCAATTTGGGCCGAGAGAGACAAAACCCAGCTCCCGCTCACGTGCAACCAAACGCTTCTCGTCCCGTCCCACGCGGTCCCTTTCTACCAGCCCCACGCGACGCGGCCCCACACGACGCGGCCCCACGGACGACGCGGCGCAACACGCCAGCCACGAACGTCCAAATAAACGGATTCCTTCCGTCTGAGCTCCTTCTGCGGGTTTCAAACTAGAGGGAGGGGAAAACTGAGGAAAAACTAAGGGGCTGGGGAAAACTGAGTACAACTAACGACCCGAGGGCACGGAAATAGAAATCCCTTATATTTTTTTGAGCTAAGATGAATTTTATTTATTCTTGCAAAGCTTTCAGCAATTTTTGAAATTTGAAATAAACAGGAAATACTAACTACACCCGGACAGATCTTACCCACAGTCAATGACTGGTGGGGTTGTGTCCACCTCATCTGCCACACAGGCTTTGACCAAGTCAAAATCGTTGGCGTGGCGATGGACACGATGGCAGGTGGCAGTTGGTGACGGTGCCGCCGCTACGGGGTTCCCGCGGGGTTGTGTGGGGGCTCAATGGAACGAGCGCACCAAGGCGGTGCTAGTGGTGGTGGCGCCGCTCCGATTTGGTTACCGGAGCGTGGCCGCTGGCGTTGTACTGCTGCGGCGGACACGGGTGAATGGCGCGGCGATGCTACGATGCGCTACTGAGCAAGCTAAGCACGCTATGTGGTCGAGAGGCTCACCAGGAGCACGATGAGCTTGGTGGCGAGGTCGATGGAGCTCAGACAGTGGCAATTTCTTCCATAGACATGGCGGCGGTGGTCGGAGAAAATGGCCAAATTCGCCAGTTTAGGGGCTTCCCAGCTTGCACGCGTCGATGATGACCCACAAGTATAGGGGATCGCAACAGTCTTCGAGGGAAGTAAAACCCAAATTTATTGATTCGACACAAGGGGAGGTAAAGAATACTTATAAGCCTTAACAACCGAGTTGTCAATTCAGCTGCACCTGGAAAAGCACTAGTAACAGGGGTGATGTGAAAGTAGCAGTAATATGAGAGCAATAGTAACAGTAACACAGCAGCAGTAATAGCAATATGAGAGCAGTGGCACCAGAAAATAGTTGATACTACTCCTAATGACATGTAGAACGAGTATATGATGATGCGAGATGGACCGGGGTTCCCAGCTATCTACACTAGTGGTAACTCTCCAATAACAAGTGTTGGGTGAACAAATTACAGTTGGGCAATTGATAGGATCGATAAGGCATTAAGAAAGAACATCAATTCATTAATCATGTAGGCATGTTTTCCATATTTAGTCGTACGTGCTCGCAATGAGAAACTTGCACAACATCTATTGTCCTACCAGCCGGTGGCAGCCGGGCCTCAAGGGAATCTACTCGGATATTAAGGTACTCCTTTTAATAGAGCACTCGGAGCAAAGCATTAACACTCCGTGAAAACATGTGTCCCTCACATCACCGCCATCCCCTCCGGTTGTCCCGATTTCGTCACTTCGGGGCCTTTGGTTCCGGACAGTGACATGTGCATACAACTTGTAGATACAATCTAAGCAATAATTATAGAGCTCAAATCTAAGATCATGCCACTCGGGCCCTAGTGACAAGCATTAAGCATAACAAGATTGCAGCAACAATAACTTCACAAACTTTATAGATAGACTAATCATAATGTATCATCCATCGGATCCCAACAAACACAACACCGATTACATCAAATGAATCTCAATCATGTAAGGCAGCTCATGAGATCATTGTATTGAAGTATATGGGGGAGAGAATACCAACTAGCTATAGCTAGAACCCGTAGTCCATGGGGGAACTACTCACAGAGCATGATGGAGGCGATGGCGTTGATGGAGATGGCTTCCGGGGGCACTTCCCCGCCCGGCAGGTGCCGGGACGAGACTTCGTCCCCCGAATTGGAGTTTCGCGATGGTGGCGGCGCCCCGGAGTCTTTCCGGAGTTTCGTCAAGTGGTACGGTGTTTTTAGGTCGAAAGGGATTTTATAGGCGAAGAGGCGGCGCAGGGGGCACATGGGGGCTCCCCACCACGAGCCGGCGCGGGCCCGAGCCAGGCCGCGCCGCCTTATGGTGTGGTGGCCCTCCGGCCCCTCTCCGACTCTTCTTCGGTGTTCTGGATGCTTCCGGGAAAAATAGGAGGTTTGGTCTTCGTTTCGTCGAATTCCGAGAATATTGCCCGAACAGCCTTTCCGGAACCAAAAACGAGCAGAAAACGAGAACTGGCACTGTGGCATCTTGTTAATAGGTTAGTTCCGGAAAATGCATGAAATCATCATAAAGTGCAAGAAAAACATGTAAGTATTGTCATAAAACAAGCATGGAACGACAGAAATTATGGATACGTCGGGGACGTATCAGCATCCCCAAGCTTAGTTCTCGCTCGTCCCGAGCAGGTAAACGATAAAAAGAATAATTTCTGTAGTGACATGCTACTTACATAACCTTGATCATACTATTACAAAGCATATGAAATGAATGAAGTGACTCAAAGCAATGATCTATAGTTGCTAACAAGTAGATAACATATAGCAAAACTTTTCATGAATAATACTTTCAAGACAAGCATCAAAAGTCTTGCGCAAGAGTTAACTCATAAAGCAATAAGTTCAAAGTAAAGGCATCGAAGCAACACAAAGGAAGATATAAGTTTCAGCGATTGCTTTCAACTTTCAACATGCATATCTCATGGATATTTGTCAACACAAAGTAATATGATGAATGCAAATAAGCAAGTATGTAAGAATCAATGCACAGGTTACACAAGTGTTTGCTTCTAAGATGGAAGGAAGTAGGTAAACTGACTCAACATAAAGTAAAAGAATGGCCCTTCAAAGAGAAAAGCATCGATTGCTATATTTGTGCTAGAGCTTTGGTTTTGAAAACATAAAGAGAGCATAAAAGTGAAGTTTTTAGAGGTGTTTGTTGTTGTCAACGAATGGTAGTGGGCACTCTAACCCCCTTGCTAGACAAACCTTCAAGAGCAGCTCCCATGAATTATTTTTATTTTTGGGTGGCACTCCTTCCAACCTTTCTTTCACAAACCATGGCTAACCGAATCCTCGGGTGCCTGCCAACAATCTCATACCATGAAGGAGTGCCTTTTTATTTTAGTTTTATTATGATGACACTCCTCCCAACCTTTTGCTTACACAAGCCATGGCTAACCGAATCCTTCGGGTGCCGTCCAACAATCACATACCATGGAGGAGTGTCTATTTTTGTTAATTAATTTGGGACTGGGAATCCCATTGCCAGCTCTTTTTGCAAAATTATTGGATAAGCGGATGAAGCCACTAGTCCATTGGTGAAAGTTGCCCAACAAGATTGAAAGATAAACACCACATACTTCCTCATGAGCTATAAAACATTGACACAAATCAGAGGTAATAAATTTTGAATTGTTTAAAGGTAGCACTCAAGCAATTTACTTTGGAATGGCAGAAAATACCACATAGTAGGTAGGTATGGTGGACACAGATGGCATAGGTTTTGGCTCAAGGTTTTGGATGCATGAGAAGTATTCCCTCTCGATACAAGGTTTAGGCTAGCAAGGTTGTTTGAAGCAAACACAAGTATGAACTGGTACAGCAAAACTTACATAAGAACATATTGCAAGCATTATAATACTCTACACTGTCTTCCTTGTTGCTCAAACACTTTTACCAGAAAATATCTAGACCTTAAGAGAGATCAATTATGCAAACCAATTTTAACAAGCTCTACAGTAGTTCTCCACTAATAGGCTTAGACTACATGAAAAAAAACTTAATCATGATCTACTTGAGAGCTCAAAACAATTGCCAAGTGTCAAATTATCCAAGACATGATGAGGCATTTTCTGTTTTCAACCAAATATAAATAAGTATTGTAGCTTCCAACTTTTATCATTGAACATTAAAAGTAAAACGAAGAACAAGTGTTCATATTGAAAAAGCGGAGCGTGTCTCTCTCCCAAACAAGGATTGCTAGGATCCATCTTTATTCAAACACAAACAAAAATAAAAACACACAGACGCTCCAAGTAAAGCACATAAGATGTGACCGAATAAAAATATAGTTTCAATAGAAGAAACCTGATAAGTTGATGAAGAAGGGGATGCCTTGGGCATCCCCAAGCTTAGACGCTTGAGTCTTCTTGAAATATGCAGGGATGAACCACGGGGCATCCCCAAGCTTAGGCTTTTCACTCTTCTTGATCATATATCATCCTCCTCTCTTGACCCTTGAAAACTTCCTTCACACCAAACTTCTCATAAACTTCATTAGAGGGGTTAGTACTCAAAAAAACTTGAATCCACCTTGGTCCTGTAGTGACACATTGCAAGAACTCAATAAAACATTAGCTACAGCTCTCCACGTCTAGAAAGCCTCACATAAAGTCCACAAGAGACAATGCAAAAAAAAAAAACAGAGACAGAATCTGCCAAAACAGAACAGCCAGTAAACACGAATTTTAAAATGGTACTTCCGTTGCTCAAATCAGAAAACTCAAAACTAATGAAAGTTGCGTACATATCTGAGGATCACGCACGTAAATTGGCAGATTTTTCTGAGTTTCCTACAGAGAAATAAGCCCAGATTCGTGACAGATAGAAATCTGTTTCTGCGCAGAAATCCAAATCTAGTATCAACCTTCTATTAGAGACTTTACTTGGCACAACAAAACACAAAACTAGGATAAGGAGAGGTTGCTACAGTAGTAAACAACTTCCAAGACACAAATATAAAACAAATTACTGTAGCAAAATAACACATGGGTTATCTCCCAAGAAGTTCTTCCTTTATAGCCATCAAGATGGGCTCAGCAGTTTTAATGATGCACTCGCAAGAAATAGTATTTGAAGCAAAAGAGAGCATCAAGAGGCAAATTCAAAACAAATTTAAGCCTAAGATGCTTCCTATGAAAAGGAATCTTGTAAATAAACAAGTTCATGAAGAGCAAAGTAACAAGCAAAGGAAGATAGAACAAGTGTAGCTTCAAAAATTTCAGCACATAGAGAGGTGTATTAGTACCATGAAAATTTCTACTACCATATTTTCCTCTCTCATAATAATTTTCAGTAGCTTCATGAACAAACTCAACAATATAACTATCACATGCAGCATATTTTTCATGATTTCCAAACACATAATTTTTATCAAGCTCAAATATAGTAGGATCAAAACTTCCAAACTCACTTTTATCAATAATATAACAAGGTGATAGATCAATCTCAAGAGATATGGGACTCTTAAATAAAGTCAATACTTTTCCAATCCCATTTTCATTAGTAGTACAATTAATATAATCAAGTAACATCGGACCATCATCTAGAGCTTTATCATAAACATTTGCCAAGCAAAATTCTTTAGTACCATGCATTTCGACATCGTGCACAAACAAAGCATTATCATAAGATTTATCAAAGTAGCATGGATTATCATATATAACAGCAGCATAATTATTCTCACAAGTTTTACTTATAGGAAATATTTCAAGAGAATCCATAGGAACATAACATTCAACCTCTTTCGGTAAGCATGGAGGACAATCAAATAGTGTAAGAGATGAAGAGTTACTCTCATTAGAAGGTTGGAATGGGTAGCTAATCCATTCTTCCTCCTTTTGTTCATAACTCTCCTCTTCTTTTTCATCCAATGAGCTTTCAGGTTCATCAATTTCCTCCTCTTTTTCATCCAATGAGCTTTCAGGTTCATCAATTTCTTCTTCCACAGGTTCCTGCAGATTGTGAGTGCATTCTTGTGCATTAATGCGTCTCTCTTTATAATCAATAATATAAGGATTCCTACTGTAGCATTCTATGCAAGAATTAAGGATAGTAGAGACATAATCTTTAAGGTCCTTACAAATAGCACAAGTTTCATAATTCTCAACCATGAAGGATTCTATCTCGGAGGCTCCCATAAATAAGACAAATTGTTCTACCTCTTCGAACCCATAATGAATTTGCAATTCCGATTATAGTTCTTAATTAAAAATTCCTCACTAAAGCCACATTGAAATTTAAGATGTTTAGTATCATGTTGAGAGCAACAGTTTATATCATGGCGTCTAAGCAAGATTCTAGCCATTGTATTCAATTTTTCTATCATAGCACTCATTATTTTACTAGTTCTTGATTCTCTATAATTATTATAACATTCTATAAGCTCCAAGTAGGTTGTTGGTTCTCCCATAACAGCAGTTTTTAATTTTTAGGTTTTTCAAATTTTTATGGATTTTCGGGTATATAGGGAAAATAAAAC
This sequence comes from Lolium rigidum, assembly GCF_022539505.1. Taxonomy (NCBI): domain Eukaryota; kingdom Viridiplantae; phylum Streptophyta; class Magnoliopsida; order Poales; family Poaceae; genus Lolium; species Lolium rigidum. Next base: position 114,864,534 of record NC_061508.1, on the reverse strand, counting down.
AAGACAAAAATAAACTAAGCAAAAGTAAACTAAGCAAAATAAAACTAGACAAAAATAAACTAAGCACAAATAAACTAGACAGAAATAAACTAGCAAGACAAAATAAAATAAAAGCGGAGAGAGAGGTAGAGTGTACTCCCAGGTGAACTTATGAGTAGAGCTATGCCTCCCCGGCAACGGCGCCGTAAAATAGTCTTGATGACCCACAAGTATAGGGGATCGCAACAGTCTTCGAGGGAAGTAAAACCCAAATTTATTGATTCGACACAAGGGGAGGTAAAGAATACTTATAAGCCTTTACAACTGAGTTGTCAATTCAGCTGCACCTGGAAAAGCACTAGTAACAGGGGTGATGTGAAAGTAGTAGTAATATGAGAGCAATAGTAACAGTAACACAGCAGCAGTAATAGCAATATGAGAGCAGTGGCACCAGAAAATAGTTGATACTACTCCTAATGACATGTAGAACGAGTATATGATGATGCGAGATGGACCGGGGTTCCCAGCTATCTACACTAGTGGTAACTCTCCAATAACAAGTGTTGGGTGAACAAATTACAGTTGGGCAATTGATAGGATCGATAAGGCATTAAGAAAGAACATCAATTCATTAATCATGTAGGCATGTTTTCCATATTTAGTCGTACGTGCTCGCAATGAGAAACTTGCACAACATCTATTGTCCTACCAGCCGGTGGCAGCCGGGCCTCAAGGGAATCTACTCGGATATTAAGGTACTCCTTTTAATAGAGCACCGGAGCAAAGCATTAACACTCCGTGAAAACATGTGTCCCTCACATCACCGCCATCCCCTCCGGTTGTCCCGATTTCGTCACTTCGGGGCCTTTGGTTCCGGACGGTGACATGTGCATACAACTTGTAGATACAATCTAAGCAATAATTATAGAGCTCAAATCTAAGATCATGCCACTCGGGCCCTAGTGACAAGCATTAAGCATAACAAGATTGTAGCAACAATAACTTCACAAACTTTATAGATAGACTAATCATAATGTATCATCCATCGGATCCCAACAAACACAACACCGATTACATCAGATGAATCTCAATCATGTAAGGCAGCTCATGAGATCATTGTATTGAAGTACATGGGGGAGAGAATACCAACTAGCTACAGCTAGAACCCGTAGTCCATGGGGGAACTACTCACGGAGCATGATGGAGGCGATGGCGTTGATGGAGATGGCTTCCGGGGGCACTTCCCCGCCCCGGCAGGGTGCCGGGACAGAGACTTCTGTCCCCCGAGTTGGAGTTTCGCGATGGTGGCGGTGCCCCTGGAGTCTTTCTGGAGTTTCGTCAAGTGGTACGGTGTTTTTAGGTCGAAAGGGATTTTATAGGCGAAGAGGCGGCGCAGGGGGGCACCTGGGGGCTCCCCACCACAGGCCGGCGCGGCCCAGGCCAGGCCGCGCCGCCTTATGGTGTGGTGGCCCTCTGGCCCCTCTCCGAATCTTCTTCGGTGTTCTGGATGCTTCCGGGAAAATAGGAGGTTTGGTCTTCGTTTCGTCGAATTCCGAGAATATTGCCCGAACAGCCTTTCTGGAACCAAAAACAGCAGAAAACGAGAACCGGCACTGTGGCATCTTGTTAATAGGTTAGTTCCGGAAAATGCATGAAATCATCATAAAGTGCAAGCAAAACATGTAAGTATTGTCATAAAACAAGCATGGAACGACAGAAATTATGGATACGTCGGGGACGTATCAGTCGACGAGAGGAACGAGGAGAGGAAGGCGGTGTTGGGAGCATCCTCGACGAGGCTCGGGGCTACATCAATCGCCGGCGGTGAACGGAGGTCGGCGAGCTAGGGTTTCGGCATTGAGAGAGAAAGGAGCAGAGAGAGGGGAATTGGAGGTTTTCTACGCATTATATAGGGTCTCCATCGTGCGCTGGCGGTTAATATCGGCGGCGACGACCGCGGGACGTGGAGGTCTCGTCGCGGTGAAGACGAAGAGGAAGACGTTGTCTTCAGTCTTATCCATGCGAAGGGGTAAGTGGGCTGGTCTGGGCTGCGGCTTGGGCCGAGCGTTCGGTTGCTGCCGGGCCGATAGCTGGGCTGCTACGACCATGTGAGGTCCAGGTAAGCTCCTTTTCCTCCCTTTTATTTCCTATTTTTATTTCTTGTTTTGAATTCTGTTTTATAATTCTATTTTAATTCAAATTTAAATCATGTGATACCTTGCAGGTATTTGACACTTTGAATTTCATTAGGACTATTAAAAGGATAAATACATTACTGCATTGTTTTTGCATAAGCATTTAATATATGTGAGCCTTATTGCAATTTTCAATTAGGCAAGAATTTAGTTATTCATTTTAATTTTCCCTTTTCATTTGGAATACAACTCCCTTTTGAATGATTAAAGTTGATAAATTCTACCCCAAATGTTTTAGCAGTTTTCATTAGGACTTGACCTCTTATTTGAGAAGTTGGTCACTTACATATGATTTTATGTGAGCACCTATTTATTAGGGTTTTATAATTTCTACTATAACCCCTTTTTAAGGTTATTACTATCATTATCTTTGAAAGTACCTAAGGTAGGTATTGTTTCCATCAAGGTTTGGTTCCGGTTTATGAGGAGAAGTGGTTAATAACCACACATGGTTTTTAATTATAGAATTTAGTACTAGGTGTTCCTTATGTTCCATAATTTATCATAGGATGTAATGAGAATGCAATTCTAGGGTTTCATTCATATTTACTTATTATCTCATGGTTTGGAACTTAAGGGGGCTTATGTTTTAGTTGTGATCACCCAAGTGATGCACAAACTAGGGTTGAGATATAGTTCTAGGTTATAGAGATGAGATGACACCATATTGTTTTGGCTAGGGTTTAGTCTCCCCTATCCATGATAAGATGGTTACTTGCTTATATTTAATTGGTTTTTATCCCATACAAATAGACTACTACTATTATATTTAATCTATTATTGAAGTATCTAGGGTGGCCATGGTTATTATTATGGTTACCTTTTGTTATAAGGATGAATGATTATTCACCATATTAAGTGTAGGTTTGGCTCTAGGGTTTTCTTGTGTTCATTAATTGAGGTAAAAGTGGAATATAGATGTTGTACGATTGTACTTATGATCACCAAGTGATTCACAAGTTGGGATTGAGATATAAGTCTAGGGTTGCTTACTAGTGATCTCCCTATGATTTTCATGTGGTGAATGATATCTACTTATCATATAGGGTGTAATTTATGGATTATTCTCCTATTTCTCCAAAGCATGATCGTGGCATTATCATTATCAACTTATTCTCAATGGCTTCTACTCAATTTCTTAAGGTTTATGATCATTATTCAATTTATAATGATAAAAGGTTTGACTTCCTAAGGTATCTCTCATGAACTAGGTTTCTTACTTCCAAGATCAAGTATTGTCTTGATCAACTAGGATATAGTACTTCTATTTTCCTTTTTTGGATGGACATGGCTATGGTTGGCTCAATAGTTTTTATTACATGGAAATGTCTGAGATAATAACTTAGAGTTCTTCTCAAGGAATGATGATATAATCATCTGGATAGATGCTTAGTTCTCTCCCTCACAACCAAGTGTTGACTCAACTAACTTGAGTATAACACCATAGCTTGAACTCTCTTATACAGAAATGGATTATTCTAAGGTTTATGGTGTACTCACAAGATCTCATTTTTATGAAAAGGTTAAATCTCCACCTGGAAAACTTAGTTGGATTAGTCTCTACTTTACTTCATCAATTCATAGATATAGTCTGGTTCAACTTAATATTGGATATCTCACCACTCCAAAGGGAAATGGTTTATCTCTTAATACTTTAGTTCAGGGTTTGCCCTTGGTTCATAAATAGGTAAAGCTAAGGTTGACTTCAATGGTTTATCTCACTTGGGACTGTCTTGAATAATATCTCAAAGTTAGGCTCCAAAGATAATGGTGTTATCATCAAGATCTATGGTTTTTATAAATGGATTCTGCCTCTAGGAAATGTATTGAATAATATCCTAGGTTTATTTTTAAGGATGATGATGTGAGCATATGGATATGTATCCAAGGTTTTGCCTCAAGTGTTGATATTGCTTCTCTAACAGATTTAGAACTCTCTCTTCTCTAGATTTATATATATAATAATTTGAATAGAGAAGAATATAGCAAATGGAAACTAGGGAACATTTCTAGAGTTGAGATCCTTGTCATGATTCCAAGAATGAAGTAGAATGAATACCATGAGGTTCCTGGTAGGAACATGAATTATTGTCACTTGATTTGTAGTTGAGTAGATGTTCATATGTTATGGAAAAGATTACCATATTTTGATATTTTGCATAAGATCAAGTAGTTGATCTTTGATTAGTATGTTATTGTGTGGTTTTTATTTCCATTTGATATAACCCCTTAGATCAAATCATCTCTACCCAAACAAGGTTTTAGCAAAGGTCACATTAAGGTTTATAGCGCTTGACTTGATGAGCTACTTCAGTTCCACCAAGTCAAGTGAAACTTCAGTTACTGTGACATGTTTTACTTGAAAGCGCGAAAATTCCCCGGATTTTCTATGCATGAATGCAATGCACACATCTGTTTCCTCTATTTCTGTAACCCCAATTCCTGGGATATTACAGCGACACCTTCAGATCTGGAGGCAAGGGTCATTGATACCGCCCTCTTTTGCATTTTGTATCATCAGAATAACAACATATATGATCATTTTGGAATGATATTTCCATCAATATACCGTTGTTTATGTATTTTTAGATGATTTATGGGACTTTAATACAAAATTCTATTCATTCGTATTTAATTTGTGGGAGGCAGAAAAAACTTCTTTTTCGTACTTTACTGTTTTAGGGATCTTCTATCGTCCAAATAATTCAAAAAAATACCACGGAAGGTTTTCATCGGGAGAAGAGCCAATAGTAGAAAACTGACCTTCCGTCCAAGCCTTTTGTCCCAGCCCATTCTGGAGCCGGGACAAATAGGCTGGCCACGTCGCCTTGAAATCACCGGAAAGCTACGGGGCCTTTTGTCACGGTTCTTTAAGGCCTTTTGTCCCGGTTGGAGCCTCAAGCCGGGACAAAAGGGACTGAGGCCTTTTGCGGCCTGCTGGCAGCCCTTTTGTCCCGGCTGGAGACAGGAGCCATGAAATAAAGTCCAACCGTTCATTTTCGTGTGGAAACCGATTCGTCTCGCCATTTATCGCACACGGAGAACAGAGAACGAAAGTTGCAATTCCGCCGGCGCCATTGATCCCTGTTGGCTGGCCTTTTTACGTCCCTCCCCTATATACATGCCTTCTTCTTCCTCAGATATCCATAGCCACCAAAACTGCACTATTAGCCACATCTCTCTCCCAAAAAAGAGCTCGGCCGGTGCCGGCCCCTCTCTCCCGCGCCCCGGCTGGCCCTCTCTCGAATCTCTCATGGATCCAAAAATAGTGAAGCTCTCGCGCGCCCTCGACTTCCCTCGATCTGAAGTCTACTACAATGTCATCGAAAAGATGAATTTCAAGGTCACGTACACCCTCCATGCGAAGAGGGTGGAGAGGTGGATCCGCACCGTCAAGAGGGATTTCCTCGACGCCGCAGAAATCAAGGTTAGCTTTTCCATTGCTTTTGTTATCAAAGATGTAGCAAAGAAGCATTTTCTTAGAAGATGCTTAAAATAAAGCATCCAAAATCCCAATGACAACTTTTTTCTCCCTTTGAAGTTCGTGGGCTAGGACTACGAGTTCACCGACCCGCACGAGGGTATAGCTAATCAACGCGCCTCCGTCCTTCAACTCTCCGTGACGCAAGAGGCTTTGGTCTTCCAAATTGTTCATGCCGATGAAGTGCCACGACTTCTCTTCGATTTCCTTGCGGACAAGAACATCAGATTCTGTGGCGCGGCAATCCACAATGATGTGAATATGTTGCGTACCTACGGAATTATTGGTATTCCGTCTGCGATCAACCTCCAGCAGATCCTCCGGAACCCTGTCCCATATAAGCATACTCCAAGTTTGTATGATTTGGCAAATCATTATATTGGGACGGGTCTCGAGAAGACGAAGAAGGTTAATAAGAAGAACAAGCCGCCGAAGACCACCAAAGAATTAGCAGAAGAAGAGGCACTGATTTTTGAATGGGGCGATTTTCCCATGAGCCATGAGCAACTGCAGTATGCCTCTCTTGACGCTCGCCTCGGCTTCGAGCTGGGTAGGAGGCATTTCCGGACACTTGGCTACAATAGCCAGTTGGATCGTCTCGAACTTACTATTTATGAGTAGATGCATGGTGTGGTGTGTGTGGTCGTGTGTGCCTTTCATGTATGAACATTTGAATCGTCACAATGAATATATTAAATATTTCTATTATATTTTTATTTAAATTCCTCACATTTTTCTAATAATAATGGACATGTTATTTGTCCAAATATGATTTAAAGATTCAAAGATATTTACTATGCCATATTACATGAATAATGGATATATTATTTAATAGGGATTTCTATTTTCGTGCCCCTTGTTCGTTAGTTGTACTCAGTTTTCCCCAGCCGCTTAACTTTTCCTCAGTTTTCCCCTCCCTCTAGTTTGAAACCCCTCGCAGGCGCTCGGACGGGAGGGTTGCTGTCTGGTCATAGGCCTTGACCGTTACCGGTGACGGATAGGGACCCGCGAATTTGCCGTTGCTTTTGAACTGTGTTGAGTGTTAACTGGAGGAGCTCACACACCGCCCCTCCGCCCGAGACTGGAGGAGCTCACACACCGCCCCTCCGCCGCCACGCCGTCCTGCCCACCTAACTTACGGCATCGTCCGCCGCCGAGCCGCCCCCTCCGCCACCACCACCCCCGGGAGGCGGAGAGGGATCCGCCTCCACCAGATCTAGATCTACCCCTGTCGCGGTAGAGTTTGTATATTCGTCTGGTGTGCCGCCTCATCCCGTCAGCCGCGGAGAAGATTGGGAATCGGAGGGATCTAACGCATTGATTCCATCTGGGTAAGCATCGTCTGCCTATGTGAATTAACAGTAGGCAGTTTTTGAGGGCCAATCGTTGTTGATCAACTAACTGCTTTGCTTTTCGAATAGGATTGATCCAGCGCTGGCTTTTCGGCTGGTGGTTAGGCTGGATTCTAGCTTTACGCGTGATTCTAAACGCCATAAGAATGGGTTTGACTTCCCTGCGGTGGTTGCAACCACCATCTCGCTGAGGGATTTGAAAGCTAACATCTGCGATAAGTACGCCTGGAGCCCTCGCGATGCAGTTCATTCCGAATATTTCAACAGCACGGAGCAAAGATTTGTTCCACTAATTTCCGACGATGATCTGGAATTCTTTTTGCTTTGAATGCTTCTTGCCGTTTCGGTAAAATTGGTATCCATGTGGACAGGGGCCAGGCATCATCTGGTGTTGGGGCATCATCAGGTGGTCGGGCATCATGTCTCTCTCTCGCTTGTTGCCTCCGCTAATAGTGTGCGCCGCGGCGCTCCTTGTAGGTCCACATCGGCACCATCCGCCCCGGTGCGAGTGGTAGCCGGATCGTTCCTGTGGTCGATGTGGAGGACGATGCGAGAGATTGGGGATCGGTCTCCTGAAGATGATGAGGATGAGTTGATGTTTCCTGAATTGGTAGATCGATGCAGTAAGCAAGCAATGGAGGATCAATACATGGAAGATATTGCTTTTGGTGCCAGATTTGATGAGACTGATGATGAAGAGAAGAATGAGAACGATGATAGCCTCGTTTTAGCTGATTACAAAGGTGAAGACTTGCCAACAATTGAGTGGAACAGGGAGGATCCTCAGCTTGCAGAAGGCACCGTGTTTCAAACGATGATCGACTGCCGTAATGCAATTACTACATATCACATTCTCACTAAGAATAATTATGAGGTTATTAAAAGTGAGCCAAGTAGGTTCACAATTAAATGCACATTCCCAAGGTGTAGGTTTAGGCTGCATGCATCCACAATGCGCAGAAGCAGCTTGGTTCAGGTAGTACGCCAACCAGTTGTGTATTTAGATCACGGTGTAAAATTTGTTATCTATTACTGACATCCTGATACGTCCAAAACGCATCTACTTTCCCGAACACTTTTGCTATTGTTTTGCCTCTAATTTGTGTATTTTGGATACAACTAACACGGACTAACGCTGTTTTCAGCAGAATTGCTCTGGTGTCTCGTTTTTGTGCAGAAATCCAACTTTCAAGAAAAACATCGGAATTTATACAGAAGGCCCTATTTTCCCAGAATATTGGCGGAGCCAGAAGGGCAAGCCAGGTGGGGGCACGAGGGCCCCACACACTAGGCTGGCGCGGCCCAGGAGGGGCCCGCGCGGCCCTAGTGTGTGGCCCCCTCGGCTGGCCCCCGACGCCCTCCTTCGGACTACTTATCGCCCTCGACCTAAAAACGCACAGAGAAAATTTGAAGTCGCCAGAAACCCTCCAGAGAGCCGCCACATCGCGAAACTCCGTCTCGGGAGCCAGAAGTCTCCGTTCTGGCACTCCGCCGGGACGGGGAATTGGAGGAGATCTTCACCGCCATCACCACCAACGCCTCTCCATCGACCAGCCATGTTTCCCCCATCCATGTGTGAGTAATTCCCCCGCTGTAGGCTGAACGGGATGGTAGTGATTGGATGAGATTGGTCATGTAATAGTCATAAGATTGTTAGGGCATAGTGCCTAGTATCCGTAGATGTCACTTTTATGATATTGTTGCAACTTGTTATGCTTAATGCTTGTCACTAAGGCCCGAGTGCCATGATCTCAGATCTGAACATGTTATTGATTCATGAAGATATTCGTTGTTTATGATCTTACCTGCAAGTTGTATACACACGTTGCTGTCCGGAACCAATGGCCCCGAAGTGACAGAAATCGGGACAACCGGAGGGAATGGTAGTGATGTGAGGATCACATGTGTTCACGGAGTGTTAATGCTTTGCTCCGGTACTCTATTAAAAGGAGTATCTTAATTTCCAGTAGTTTCCCTAGAGGCTCGGCTGCCACCGGCTGGTAGGACAAAAGATGTTGTGCAAGTTTCTCATTGCGAGCACGTACGACTAAATCTGGAACACATGCCTATTGATTCATTAGTACTTGGATACCGTTTTATTATTATCTGCAAATGCCCCTGCTTTGATTGTTATATGAGTTTCTCTCATCCATGCAACGCCCGTTAATCCGTCCCTGTGCCTACAGTATTTTAATCCTGCTTGTTTACTATAATCACTACTCGCTGTCTTTATTTCACCGTCTTTGTTATTTTACTATTCCTACTGTTATAAAACTGTTACTACTGATAAACTCTTGCGAGCAAGTCTGTTTCCAAGTGCAGCTGAATTGACAACTCCGCTGTTAAGGCTTACAAGTATTCTTTGTCTCCCCTTCTGTCGAATCAATAAATTGGGTAATACTTCCCTCGAAGACTCGTTGCGATCCCCTATACTTGTGGGTCATCAAGACTATTTTACGGCGCCGTTGTCGGGGAGCATAGCTTTATTTGGAAGTTCACTTGGATTGATATTGTTCGCTGCAAAGTCTCCATCATGGGTAAACCTCGCGATACTAAGATCGCCATATTACCATCCACTACAAGAAAAGGTACAACTCTTAGTACCTCTGCTGCTCTTGATTCACCATCTGTGATAAGTAACTTGTTTCACCACCACAAGCTTCAAATGCTGGTACTTCTGCTGAATCTGAAAATTCCTCTTATAATTTTGATGATGCTTCTGCTGTGCTTGATAATGATGGTTCGTTAGGATCTTTTCTAGATGCTACCATTGCTAGGTCTAGGCAAATTGAAAATACTGAAACTCCTAATGAAAATGCTGCTACACCTGTTAATTCACCTGAGTCTGTTGAATATTCTAGTGATGATCTTGATGAAGATTATGTGGAACTTGATGATGATTTTATTGAAAAATGCAATGCTACTACTGATGCAAGAAAAATTAAAAAGTTGCTTCCGTAACATGCTTGTTAGATATAAGTTGTCTCCCGATCCTAAATTTGCCACATCTCCTATAAACATTAAGGATAAAGATTATGATTTTTCTCTTGATCTATCTCATATAGCTATTGTTGAGAAAACACCCTTTTGTGGTACTGAAAAAGAAAGTGCTGTTGAACACATGATTGAGTTATCTACTCTGAGTAGCTTGTTTTCTGATGATGTCAAGATGCGTACTTATTTTGTCGCTAAAATTTTTCCTTTCTCATTAAAGGATGATGCTAAAACTTGGTATAATAATTTGCCTCCTGGTTCTATTAGAAGTCCAATTGACTTGCGTGATGTTTTCTTTCGAAAATACTTTCCTGCTAGCGCTCAACATATTGCTTTGCAGAGAATTTATAATTTTGACCAGGAAGTTGGAGAGAAATTGCCTGAGGCTTGGGCGAGATTTTGCTCTCTTATTAGAGCTCAGCCTGATCATGATTTGGAAAAGCATGATTTACTTGATATATTTTATAGTGGACTAACCATTGAGTCTAGGGCATACCTGGATAGTTGTGCTGGTTGTGTTTTCAGGAAAAGAACTCCAGACGACGCTGAAGAATTATTGGCTAAAATAGGCCGGAATCATGATGATTGGTCTACACCTGAACCAACCCCGACACCGATATTGAAGAAGAGGGGTATGATTAAATTAAATGATGAAGATATGAGGGAAGCCAAGAAGTCTCTTAAAGAGAAGGGTATTAAACCTGAAGATGTGAAGAATTTACCTCCTATAGAAGATTTATGTAAGATAACTCCCCCTTCATCCATGATTGAGGTACACTCTCTTCAACGCTTTACTAGGGAAGATATTCCGTATTCAAAACCTCCTGCTCAATGCTTAGATGAGTTTGATAATTATATTGTTAAGCAAGAAAACTTTAATATGAGAGTAGAGAATCATTTAATGGAAAATTCTCGAGCTATTAGTGAATTTCATGATATTGTGGAGAGAACCTCCAATGATGTTAAGATACTTGTTAAACATTTTCATATGGTTCAACTCAAATTGATCAACTCACTAAAGTGCAAAATGACTTGTTGGGAAATAATTCTAAAGAAAAACATGCTTATGAAGTAACAACTAGAGGTGGTGTTTCTACCCAGGATCCTCTATATCCTGAAGGGCATCCCAAAGAGTTGAACAAGATTCTCAACTAACTAAAACTAGTGCTCCATCTAAGAAAAAGAAAAAGAAACATAAGAATGTTGTAGAATCCTCTCGAACCTCGTTAATGATCCTAATAGTATTTCTATTTCTGATGCTGAAACTGAAAGTGGTAATGAACATGAGGAAGATAATGATAAGGATGATACTCCTGATAAAGAAGAAATTGAAGAAGAACCTAAAAAGCATGCTAAAAATAAAAAGTACACTAAAGAAGATTTTATTGCTGAGAAACATGGTAATGAAAGAGAACCTTGGGTTCAAAAGAAAATGCCTTTTCCTGCTAAGAAACTAAAATCAAAGGAGGAGGAACATTATAATAAATTTTGTGATTGGATGAAACCTTTATTTTTTCAAATCCCTTTGAATGATGCTATTAAATTGCCTCCTTTTTCAAAGTATATGAAAGATATTGTCTCTAACAAAAGGAAAATTCCCAATGAGGAGATTTCCACTATGCTCGCTAATTACTCCTTCAGTGGTAAGGTTCCAAAGAAGCTTGGAGACCCAGGTATACCGACTATTCCTTGTTCCATCAAGAATAATTATGTTAGAACTTCTCTATGTGATTTGGGAGCAGGTGTTAGTGTAATGCCTTTTTCTCTTTATAAGAGACTTGATTTAGATAAGTTAATACCGACTAATATATCTTTGAAAATGGCTTATAAATCTACTGCTATTCCTGTTGGTGTATGTGAAAATGTTCCTGTTCAAGTTACTCAGCATTGCTTGATATTAACTGATTTTGTTGTGTTGGAAATGCCTGAAGATGATAATATGTCCATTATTCTTGGAAGACCCTTTCTTAATACTGCAGGGGCTGTTATTGATTGCAATAAAGGCAAGGTTACTTTCAATGTTGATGACAAGGAACATACTTGTCTATTTTCCAAAGAGGATTGATAAAGTATATGGAGTTAATACAATTTTTAATGTGAAAACTATCAAAGTGGGATCCATTGATTGTCCTATATATGAGCCTAAAGAAGAATATCAAACTCTTGTGATTGGATCCATATAAATTCAATATAAGGTAACATGATTGATTTGAGGTTTATTTCTTCTTATGTCATATAAAATTTATTTGGTATCAAGACTTGATCAACCTTGTTAACAAGTATATTTTAATGCATAAGAGAGCTAAATAACATTTCTTTCTTTCTCCCTCCATTTGTTTTACTTGTTGTAGCACTTTTTGTTTTGCAATATGCTTTAGTTGTTTAAGATTTTGGAAATCATTTTCCTGCGCAGTAATAATTAATTTAACACCCAGAAATGTGCATTTTTCGAAGTTCTCAAAAATTTACAAAAATTATACTGGTAGTCCTATTTTTCGAAGAGGCACCTGGGAGCACCTGGGGCTGACCAGTGGGGCACCCCAGGGTGGCACCCCACAGGCCGGCGCGGCCAGCAAGGGGGGCGCGCCACCCTGGTGTGTGGGCCCCCCTTTGCCCCACTTCAGCATCTCTTCCTCCCACTCTCTTCTCTCTCCCGAAAAAACTCGCACCAGGTTCCTCTCACTCGCGTTTCTGCTCAAGAACTCGCGATTTCTCGATCTCTTTGCTCAGCCCAGATTTCTGTCTGAAATTTGGCACATTTGCTCCTTGGTATGTGACTCCTTTGATTGTCCAATTAGAATTTTGTTTGGTTGAGTATATCTTGAATATTTTGCTGCTGTAGATAACATGTTTAGTGAGCTTGCATGCTTGTTCTAAGTGGTAGAAACTAGTTTTGATGCATGTTTAGTACTCTAGCAAGTTCCTATAGTAGTTCCCCTCAATTATATACCTTGAAATCAAATTTTATAATGATTGTTGAAAAATTTCAGAAAATGGAAGGGAGTAGGCACCAACTAAACCAACAAGAATTGGAGGTACAACAAGTCATGAGAGTTCATCGCGAAGAGGGAGTATACCCCTCTTATTACCCATGCACGGATTTTATGCGGAACGCAGGAATCCTGCAAGATGTTCAAACACTGATTTCCAATGCAGGGTTGGAAGGTTTTACTGTTGGTGAACCTTACCAATATGCTAAACTAATAGTGTCGGTTGTGCAGGATTTCGAATTTCATCGGTCTCAAACTAACCCCATGGTCCGGTACAAGATTTATAACAAAACTATCAACTTGCCTTTCAGTGATTTTTGTGCAGCAATTAGAGTGCCGCGGTGGGGATCCTGCGAGAAGGTCAGGGGAACGCCACGGGAGCTCTCGAATCTTTATACAATGATTTGTAATGGAAGGAGCTTCTCCGATGACGGTGGTAAGATTAGTAGCATTCAACAACCAGCTATCCGCTACTTCGCTTACTTCGTTACAAAGTGCGTTCTTGCTAGAAGGAATGCGAGTAAGTTATCTGTTCAAGATATGGCTTTCTTAGTCGCCGCTTTGCAACAGGATAGGACCTATAATTTGGGTGCTTTAATAGCTTGTAGACTTGCTACTAACCGTGAGAAAGGAGGAATTTGTGGAGGTCTTATCACCTCTCGCTTATTAGCTATGCATGGTGTAGGACCTCACCATCTAGATATTCCGCTTTCCATAGAGAAACTTGATGTTGTTTCCATGATTAAACATGAGTTTATTTCAGATGCATCTAATTTGAACAACCTATACTATAGGATAACTTTGTATAAGAAAAATTGGAGAATAACTAAGAAGATTGAAAAACTAGTACGATTGCCTGCACCTGCTCTGCTTAACCTTGATGCCAGGAAAGGGTGGTCGATCACAGAAAATGAGCTAAACGCATACATAGAAAGGGAAGGCCATCGTGCAAGGGAAGGCACGGAGGAGGTCGAGGAGCACCTCGACTCTTCATCCGATGCAGCGAGCTCCTCATATCAACATTATGGTCATGTGGAACCTCCACGACATTCTTCTGCGCAGGGGCCTTATTATCACTCCATGTATGATCCACCGGCGTGGAACTCCGACCCTCGTTGGGAATGAACTCCACTTAGGCCAAAAGCCGAAGCTTGGGGGAGGTATACCGGCATCACTCATTCTTTGCATATTATGGTTTCTGGATACTTGTACATACTTGTTTAGTTTCTTAGAGTGGTTTTCTAATGAGAAGGAGATGATATTTGGGGAAGTGCTGTCCAAAAACAGATTCTGGGCTGTTACCAAAAAAAATCGTACGCACAGCCAGAACGTTATTTTGAGTTGCCAATTTTTGAGAATGTGCCCCAGGTTGTGTTCTAACTTTCATTAGTTGAACACTTTTTGAGCTGAGCAATGGAAGATTTTTGTTAATTTCGATTTCTGTACTGCTGTCAGGTTTAGGCAGATTTCTGTCATCCTGCTTTTCTGTGTTTCTGTTAGTTTGCATTTTTTGTTTTCGCTCTGTTTCTTTCCTAAAACACAAAAAGACCAAAAATATTTCTGTTGTTTCTCTTCACCATTTGTTTATTTGGTTCTTTGCTCTTAGTTTACTTTATTTGCTATCGTTGGTTTGCTATGAGAAAACCCAAAAAGATTTTGCTTTGTTTGCTTGTTTCTTTTGTTCTTGTTTCCAATTCGAAAACACCAAAAATATTTGCTGTTCTTCTTTGGTTTGTAAAGTTCATCATGAGTTCAATGGTCTTCGGTGGCTGGAGCGTGTTTTTTCATTTCATATTATCCAAGCTACACAAGTGAAAGGCAATAATGACGATCTACAACAATTGGATTGTGGTGAGAGGCTGGTATGAACTCTATTTGTTTTCATTTTTGTACATATACTCATCCATGTGAGCATGCTTAGTTGGTTCATGTGAGGTATATGTTATTTGAGAAAGTCTAGTAGTTCATGATCTCTCATGTTTAGCTCCAATTTATTAATATGAGTAGCATGTCATGGATGTTTGCTTGCATTGTTTTATTCATAAGTAAGTATGGCATTGTGGTATCCTCCTCTGAATAATTCATTTATATCGACTTGGCACATGCTCACGCATGCATATGACTGAACAAAAAGTCAATTAAGCCTCGATGATTTATATTGCTTCAGAGTTCTTGTATCATTTTTATGCCTCCGTTAATTTATTTTGCCGCAAGCATGATTATGACAGTTACTGCTCTCTTGATTTGTCGCTCCCTTGTCTTTTGCTAGCCTTCACTTGTACTGAGCGGGAATGCCGCTCGTGCTTCTTAACACCTGAAAACCAAGTTGTTCCAAAGTGTCCACCATAAATACCTATGCATGGCATTTCAAACCATTCCAAGTAAATTCTCATGCGCTACCTCTAAAAACTTTCAAAATGCTTCTCAATTTGTGTTAATGTTTCATAGCTCATGAGGAAGTATGTGCTGTTTAGCTTTCAACCTTGTCATTTACTTTTGACGGACTCTCATATGGACTAGTGGCACATCCGCTTATCCAATAATTTTGCAAAAAGAGTCGGCAATGGGATTCCCAGTCCCAAATTAATTAACTTAAATAGACACTCCTCCATGGTTTGTGATTGTTGGACGGCACCCGAAGGATTCGGTTAGCCATGGCTTGTGTAAGCAAAGGTTGGGGGAGTGTCATCATCATAATAAAACTTAAATAAAAAGGCACTCCTTCATGGTATGTGATTGTTGGCGAGGCACCCGAGGATTCGGTTAGCCATGGTTTGTGTAAGAAAGGTTGGAAGGAGTGCCACATAAACATACAAATAATTCATGGGAGCCGCTCTTGGGAGTCCGGTTGACGAGGTAGTTAGTGTACCCATTACCATTCGTTGACAACAACAAGCACCTCTCAAAATAATTTTACTCCTGTTTAAAAAATGAAAAGCTCTAGCGCATGTTAATCCCTGCTTCCCTCTGCGAATGGTCAATCTTTTACTTTTATGTTGTGTCTCCATTCTTTCTTTGAGCACTATCTTGAGAGCACAACTGTCATTCTTAGTATAATATGCTTGTCTCAAAATATGATTGATTGTTGTATAACTTTGATGCTTTTATCTTTGACAATCACTACTTCTAGTCTTTCTATGAACTCCGAGGTGCCTGGGCATTTATGTTTTGCCGATCAAATACGGGCAAGCGAGATACCACTTTATCATATTCTCTTATGAACATTGCAATCCTGCTTATATACATGATTCATGATGCTTATTATTAATTGTTGGTACCTCTCCATGATTGACATAGCTGTTGGATGATCTTATTTGCATGTATCTCATTATGAACTGTTAAATTATTAGCCATAGCATGAGAATATATACATCATATGAGCAAATGTGTTCGTGAAAGTTCTTTTATCGCTCAGTTGTTAACTGAATTGCTTGAGGACAAGCAATAAGCTAAGCTTGGGGGAGTTGATACGTCCAAAACGTATCTACTTTCCCGAACACTTTTGCTATTGTTTTGCCTCTAATTTGTGTATTTTGGATACAACTAACACGGACTAACGATGTTTTCAGCAGAATTGCTCTGGTGTCTCGTTTTTGTGCAGAAATCCAACTTTCAGGAAAAACCTCGGAATTTATACAGAGGGCCCTATTTTCCCAGAATATTGGCGGAGCCAGAAGGGCAAGCCATGGTGGGGGCACGAGGGCCCCACACACTAGGCCGGCGCGGCCCAGGAGGGGCCCGCGCGGCCCTAGTGTGTGGCCCCCTCGGCTGGCCCCCGACGCCCTCCTTCGGACTACTTATCGCCCTCGACCTAAAAACGCACAGAGAAAAGTCGAAGTCGCCAGAAACCCTCCAGAGAGCCGCCACATCGCGAAACTCCGTCTCGGGAGCCAGAAGTCTCCGTTCTGGCACTCCGCCGGGACGGAGAATTGGAGGAGATCTTCACCGCCATCACCACCAACGCCTCTCCATCGACCAGCCATGTTTCCCCCATCCATGTGTGAGTAATTCCCTCGATGTAGGATGAAGGGGATGGTAGGGATTGGATGAGATTGGTCATGTAATTGTCATAAGATTGTTAGGGCATAGTGTTAGTATCCGTAGATGTCACTTTTATGATATTGTTGCAACTTGTTATGCTTAATGCTTGTCACTAGGGCCCGAGTGCCATGATCTCAGATCTGAACATTATATTGATTCATGAAGATATTCATTGTTTATGATCTTACCTGCAAGTTGTATACACACGTTGCTGTCCGGAACCAATGGCCCCGAAGTGACAGAAATCGGGACAACCGGAGGGAATGGTAGTGATGTGAGGATCACATGTGTTCACGGAGTGTTAATGCTTTGCTCCGGTAGTCTATTAAAAGGAGTACCTTAATTTCCAGTAGTTTCCCTAGAGGCCCGGCTGCCACCGGCTGGTAGGACAAAAGATGTTGTGCAAGTTTCTCATTGCGAGCACGTACGACTAAATATGGAACACATGCCTATTGATTGATTAGTACTTGGATACCGTTTTATTATTATCTGCAAATGCCCCTGCTTTGATTGTTATATGAGTTTCTCTCATCCATGCAACGCTCGTTAATCCGTCCCCGTGCCTATAGTATTTTAATCCTGCTGTTTACTATAATTACTATTGCTGTCTTTATTTCACCGCTGCTGTTATTTTACTATTCCTACTGTTATAAAACTGTTACTACTGGTAAACTCTTGCGAGCAAGTCTGTTTCCAGGTGCAGCTGAATTGACAACTCCGCTGTTAAGGCTTACAAGTATTCTTTGTCTCCCCTTGTGTCGAATCACATCCCTTATCATTATGTTTTAGATAAAGAAGAATAAGGAGATCCATAGGTGTCCACCCCTAGGGGGAGAGCCAGAGCTGAAAACAAAGCTAGTGAAGACTAGGTGATTGGCAGATATAATCCTAGATTGGCTGAGAGAAACTCCTTCACTTGGTCCAACAGCTCTCCAGAAAAAGGTGGCTGAGAAGTATAAAATGGAAGTACCTTACATGAGGATGTTCTATGCAAAGGAAATGGCTCTTGACAAGATCAATGGTCCATGGAATGAAAGCTTTCAGTTGCTTTACACTTTCAAAGCTGAAGTGGAGATGGCTAGTCCACGCAGTGTTTTAGCGATAGACAAGCATACAGTTCCCTACAAATTGAAATGCGGGAAGGTAATGCACAAGGAATGTTTTAGAAGGGATTTTGTTTCAAAGCTTGCTGGAAAGGCTTTTTGGACGGTTGTAGGCCTTATTTGGCCGTGGATGCATCAACTCTTCATGGCAGGTTTAAAGGACAACTAGTTGCTGCTACTGCAGTTGATGGACATAATTGGATGTTCCCTGTTGCTTATGGAGTTTTGGAGATTGAGTCAGAGGAAAGTTGGACTTGGTTTCTGCAGAATTTGCGCGACCTTATAGGTCATCCACCAGGACTTGTTATCCACACAGACGCTTGCAAAGGTTTGGAGAGTGCGGTAGAAGCAGTATTCCCTGGAGTGGAGCATAGGGAATGTATGCAACACTTGGTGCAGAATTTTACAAAGAAATTGAAGGGTAAAGTTTTTACTGACAACCTATGGCCAACTTCATACACATGCAGCTCGAGGAAGCATATGTTTCATTTGGATGTGTTGTATAAACAAAAACCTGGGGTGAAGGAGTACTTGGATGAACATCATGGTAGGGTGTGGTCAAGAAGCCAATTCAATGAAATTTGCAAGGTAGACTATGTAACAAGTAACCTTACGGAGAGTTTCAACTCAAAGGTCAAGTCATTGAAAGGGCTTATGCTGTGGCAAATATTTGATAAGATTAGGCATATGATCATGATAAAGATCGATCTGCGTCAAAGAATTGCATCCACAAAATATACTGACCATCTCATGCTCCCATCTTTGATTAAGTCTTTGCATGACAAGGCAAAACAATTGAGGATGCAATGCGTCAGAAAAGGAATGGAGGCTGAGGTAACCTACACTGATAGTAAAAACAGGCAGTGGAGGTATCCAGTGAGTTTGGTTGATAGGAAATGCCACATACCCTGCATACACACATTGTTTTTCATGAGTGTTATAGGGAGTGAAGATGGTGAAGTTGATCAGTATGTGTCAGAGTATTTCTCTATTGCCAAATTTAGGGCTGCATGTGCTATGAATGTTCCTACCTTGTTGGGAAAAGACCAATGGATGAAAGTCGATCCAGGCTTCAAAATGTACTCTCCAGTATTGACTAGACCGGCAGGTAGGCCGAGGAAGAATAGGATCAGAGCTAGTGCAGAGAGTGGTGCACCGATTCGAAAACATAAATGCAAACATTGTGGAATCCCTGGACACATTGCTAGGCTTTGTAAAAATTATGTTGACCCAGCTTTTGGAATGGAAGATCAGGCGGGAGCAACAAATGCAGAGGAGAATGAAGCAGCAATTCAACTTGAGGAGATTGAAGCAGCAGTTCAACATGAGAAGATTGAAGCAGCAGTTCAACATGAGGAGATTGAAGCAGCAAATGCAGAGGAGATTGAAGCAACAATTGAACATGAGGAGATTGAACCGATGGATTGAGAGTAGAGGGAACAGATGGATGTAGAGCTGCTTGAACCGATGGATCGAGAGCAGAGGGAACAGATGGATGTAGAATGGCTTCAACCGATGAGTCCAGAGGAGAGGGAACAGTATGATCGACGTTGCCTCGAAAGTGGTAAGGCCCTGATAGATGCTAACTTCGAAGAGCACATGGCATAAGAAAAAGCACAAGCTTCGCAGAAGAAGAAGAACAATAAAGAGGGCAAAAGGAAGGTAGAAACCGGTAATATCCCTGGTAGGGTTACTCGGATTAAGGTGGTGGCCCCAGCGAGTCACACGAGGAGCAAGAGAAAGATTTTATTCTGAACAACTAATTTGAATTTGTATGAACAATTTGTATTGGGGTTCCCTTTGTATTGGGGTTCCCTTTGTATTGGGGACCCCTTTGTGTTGAACAATTTGTATTGGGGTTCCCTTTGTATTGGGGTTCCCTTTGTATTGGGGACCCCTTTGTGTTGAACAATTTGTATTGGGGTTCCCTTTGTATTGGGGATGCCTTTGTGTTGAAAAATTTGAATTTGTATGAACAATTTGAATTTGAATAAGGGTTCCCTTTGTATTGGGGATCCCTTTGTGTTCAACAATTTGAATTTGTATGAACAATTTGTATGCCACATTTAAGCCACATTTATCATTTTCTCTAGGGTTTAGGGTTTTAGGGTTTAAGGCTTTTAGGGTTTTAGGGTTTAGGGTTTTATTCAAAATAATTCAAAACATGGTGGAACCTTCCCATGGAGTCTTGTTATGTTACCTACAACCTAGAGAAATAATAATGAAAAAGGAAATATAGAGATATGAAGTTTTTATACCAAAAGCTTCAAAACCACTTCCTAGTCCATGAGCTACTAGCTATGAAGTTGCAGGGCTTTCTGCTCAATACACCTCCCAAATACCCACTATGCTTACAAACTTTGTCCAAATGAGTCCAAATTCGTCACACTTGTGTATCTTTGAATTCCAAACAATATCACGTCGGCCAAAATGTAATATATTTTTCAAATAACACAATTTTACAATTTTTATGCCAAAAACTTCAATTTCCCTTAGTCCCTTTATTATTTGGGTGCCCCTGTTTTACTTAGTGTTACTCGGTTTTCCCCCTCTGGGCCCACTTGTTTTACTCAGTCCTACTCAGTTTTGCCCTTTCGATAAACATTTACTCACTTTTCCCCCTCTTAGTTCTACTCAGTTTTCCTCACTTGTACTCACAGGCTGATGACTGATTGGTCGAGATGTATGTCACACGGATCTTGGTTGGTTGAAAGCTCAACGAACGCTTGTCCCGTTCGATCATTTATGATCGGACGGCCTGTATACCTCTCTCTACCACGATGGACGCATACGGAGAGAAGAGCAGAGCACTGCTGGCGTGTAGTCGACACGTCCGTTGGGAACCCCAAGAGGAAGGCGTGATGCGCACAGCAGTAAGTTTTCCCTCAGTAAGAAACCAAGGTTATCGAACCAGTAGGAGCCAAGAAGCACGTGAAGGTTGTTGGTGGAGGAATGTAGTGCGGCGCAACACCAGTGAAACCGGCGCCAACGTGGAACCTGCACAACACAATCAAAGTACTTTCCCCAACGTAACAGTGAGGTTGTCAATCTCACCTGCTTGCTGAAAACAAAGGATTAAGCGTATCAAGTGGAAGATGGTGTTTGTTTGCAAAGAACAGTAAAAACAGTAGAATGTATTCAGATGTAAAAGAATGGACCGGGGTCCACAGTTCACTAGAGGTGTCTCTCCAATAAGATAACTAACATGCTGGGTGAACAAATTACGGGCGGGCAATTGACAAATAAAGCTTCAATACATATCAATGATGATTACTATGTGATTTAATCAGGGCATTACGACAAAGTACATAGACCGCTATCCAGCATGCATCTATGCCTAAATAATCCACCTTCGGGTTATCATCCGAACCCCTTCCAGTATTAAGTTGTAAACAACAGATAATTGCATTAAGTATGGTGCGTAATGTAATCAACACAAATATCCTTAGACAAAGCATCAATGTTTTATCCCTAGTAGCAACAGACAATCCACAACCTTAGAACTTTCTGTCACTGTCCCAGATTAAATGGAGGCATAAACCCACTATCGAGCATAATTACTCCCTCTTGGAGTTACAAGTATCAACTTGGCCAGAGCCTCTACTAGCAACGGAGAGCATGCAAGAACATAAACAACACATATATGATAGATTGATAATCAACTTAACATAATATTCTATATTCATCGGATCCCGCCAAATACAACATGTAGCATTACAAAAAGATGATCTTGATCATGTTAGGCAGCTCACAAGATCTAAACAATGATAGCACAAGCGGAGAAGACAACCATCTAGCTACTGCTATGGACCCATAGTCCAAGGATGAACTACTCACACATCAATCCGGAGGCGGGCATGATGATGTAGAGCCCCTCCGGTGATGATTCCCCTCTCCGGCAGGGGTGCCGGAGGCGATCTCTGAATCCCCCGAGATGGGATTCGCGACGGCGGCATCTCTGGAAGGTTTTCCGTATCGTGGCTCTCGGTACAGGGGGTTTCGCGACGAAGGCTATTTGTAGGCGGAAGGGTAGGTCAAGGGGCGTCATGAGGGGCCCACACAACAGGCCGGCGCGGCCAGGGCTTGGGCCGCGCCGCCCTGGTGTGTGGCCACCTTGTGGCCCCACTTCGTCTCCCTTTCGGTCTTCTGGAAGCTTCGTGTAAAAATAGGCCCCTGGGCGTTGATTTCTTCCAATTCCGAGAATATTTCCTTACTAGGATTTTTGAAACCAAAAACAGCAGAAAACAGCAACTGGCGCTTCGGCATCTTGTTAATAGGTTAGTGCCGGAAAATGTATAATAATGCTGTAAAGTATGTATAAAACATTCAAGTATTGTAATGAAAGTAGCATGGAACATAAGAAATTATAGATACGTTTGAGACGTATCAAGCACATACCTACCAACCCTGGCAGTCGCATATTCCAGTCGCATCTTCCTCTCTTACTCCGGCGGTCGCGGCGGCGCAGATCTAACCGTGCGTGCGGCAGCGTGCGGCGGCGCGGATCTAACCGTGCGGCGGCGTGGATCTAAGAGTGCCGGTGAGGATCTAACCCTCAGAAATAGTTGAAATGTCTCTCTCTGTCTCACTTTCGTTTCCCTTCTCAGACCTGTTGAATGATGAAGAGCACCAAGACGGCGGCAGATCATTGAAGCCATCTCCTACAACATCGCTTTAACGGCGCAGATCCATCATTCAATGTCGGAGCCTGTTGATGTCTCACTTCCGTTGCCCTCCTCAGATCCGTTGCTGATGAAGGACACCAAGACGGCGGCGGTTCCGAGAGTGCGAATCGATGCCACGAACATTGAAGCCATCGCCTACAACCGCGCTGCAAAGCCGCCGATCCAGCCCTCCGCAGATCCATCGCTGATGAAGTACACCAAGACAGCGGCGGTTCCGACAGTGGTCATCGATGCCACGAACATTGAAGCAATCGCCAAAAACATCGCTTCAACGGCGGATGGCGCAGATGACCACCCCTCAGCCGCCCGTCGTCCCGGCCTTTCTTGCCCATCGGTGCGCGGCCGTGTTCGACGCCGCAAATTGGGATAAATTATGATAAATTTGTATTTTTCAATTTCCAATTGGGATAAAATTGTTCGAACTACTACGTCCGTCTCAAAAAGAGCTTCTCCACGTTCTTGATGTGTCCATGTACATCAGTATGTATGATTTGAATTCTCTCCCAACTTTATTGGGAAGATTTTGATATGTATTTGATTCGAGAGGCTGGTACATGCTTTCACTTTTGGGATCCCTTCACTTTTATAAAAGGGCATGCATGCTAAAATTATCGTGCGCATTACTTAGCACAACTAGGAAATTGTACGCCAAAATACAGTGCTTAGAGCCACAACAAAATACAGTGGTTAAAGCCATCTACTGAATAACAATTCTATAATAAATCGTCTACCAGAACCACATAACTGCTAGGACAGGGATGACACCTAATAAAACTGCCCAGATGAATCTACTTTTCTCCTCTCCCATCACTTGAAGTTCATGTTCTAGATTTTCTACCACTTGATCAAATACGGCAAGATTTGTCTCAACTCTCAACTTCTCCTTGCGAATAAGCTCATAATTCTTCTTTTCTTCCTCCACAGTACGCTTCAGCTCGAATATCATCAGGTTTTTACGGGCCAATTCATCACCTAAATTGGCCACCTTCTCCTCCAAATCCATCCTTTGGCTACACCACTGGGTTGATTCATCTTGGTATGCAATGTACCATGGATCATCGGCTTGCCTGGCTAACTGTAACAATAATGGAAAAAGGACAACTGAAATCACTCCAACAGGCCATGGCGGCACTTCAAATTCAATGTTAGTACAGAGAGCTGAAGCTAGATACCTGCACTTCCGACGAGGTAGGAGAAGTAGAACATGGCCACGTGAGGACAATTTCGCACCTGCAAACTCCAATAAATTACGGGAACCGAATCGATTAGGGGGCGGGGGAGGCAGAAGCGGAGGTCTTACCAAGCTATACTACCAATTGGTGCGCGGAACAAATCCCGGTCGTCGTGGGCGGCGGATCTGCTTGCGGCGGAGTTTCCTGCGGTGGGTACAATGCGTGCGGAAGAAACAAGTGCTGGAGCCGTGGTTGACTTGCGGTGTCGCAGTCCGTCCGACGCCGCCGGGGGACAGAGCCAGCGGCGCGACGAGGCGCCGGCGATGGCTGCTCCGTCCGACGGTGGGGAACGAGCTCCGGCGATGGATGCTCCGTCCGACGGTGGGGAACGAGCTGCCAGCGGTTCTCCGGTGACTAATGATGGGTCTAGCTTATAAGAATAATTAATTAGCGAACTTTTTGCTTCTCTCTATGATATTCTCTAAATAAATAGACGACCCCACTGGTCATTGGCTGCGGCAGCCCCACAGAGCGGCAATATATGTCTTTTCCTGAAAAATAGACGACCCCACTGGTCATTGGCTGCGGAGGCCCCACCGAGCGGCAATATATGATTTTCTCTAAATAAATAGACAACCCCACTGGTCATTGGCTGTGGCAGCCCCACAAAGCGGCAATATATGTCTTTTCCTGAAAAATAGACGACCCCACTGGTCATTGGCTGCGGAGGCCCCACCGAGCGGCAATATATGATTTTCTCTAAATAAATTGACGACCCCTTTGGTCATTAGCCCCACAGAGCGGCAATATATGTCTTTTCCTGAAAAATATACGACCCCACTGGTCATTGGCTACAGCAGCCCTATAGAGCGGCCCCATTTGTCATTGGTAGCACCGCATATAAAATCATGAAATAAAACGGCCCACACGTCAGCGATAGATGGATGGCTGCTCCGACGTGTCTCCTGACCCTACCCGTCAGCACGAGACGGTCAGGGAGGAGCTGCCCCTCTGCTGCCCCACCCGGTCAGACAAACGGTCAAGGCCTCAGACCTGACGGCTACCGGCCGTTCCAGCACTTGTGCGTCTTTCAAACTAGAGGAGGGGAAAACTGAGGAAACTAAGGGACTGGGGAAAACTGAGTACAACTAACGAACCAAGGGCACGAAAATAGAAATCCCTATTTAATAATAGTAATAAAAAATGAATAAAAAATAAATTAGTTTATATTTAAATTCCTCACATTTTTCTAATAATAATGGACATATTATTTGTCCAAATATGATTTACAGATTTAAAGATATTAATTATGCCCTATTATATGAATAATGGATATATTATTTAATAATAGTAATAAAAAATGAACAAAAATAAAATAATTTATATTTAAATTCCTCACATTTTTTAATAATATGGTACATATTATTTGTCCAAATATGATTTACAGATTCAAAGATATTAACTATGCCATATTATATGAATAATGGATACATATAATTTAATAATAGTAATAAAAATGAACAAAAAGTAAATTAGTTCATATTTATATTCCTCTCATTTTTGAAATAATAATGGACATATTATTTTTCCAAATATTGTTTACAAATTCAAAGATATTAACTATGCCATATTATATGAATAATGGATATATTATTTAATAAAATAGTTTTATTACTTATTTTAGTTTCATTAGAATTTAATATTATTATATTATCTATTATTGTTTACTTAAATAACTGTTTTTCTTGTTTTTTAAAAATACAGATAAGTGACACAATGGTATAAGAGTTAATAAGATTCATATGGTAGTATTGACAACAAGGTACAATCAGCTTCGTGGGAACAAAGCAGGAAAAAACAGAGAAGTTAATTATGCCGAGGGTGGAGTAGTGTGAGGATGGGTGACTGACCGAGAGTTGTGACGAAAACTTGAATTTGACTAAAGATTAAGTGTAATTAGTGTTAAAAATGGTCCAAGTAAGAGACTAACGAGTCATACAATTTGAAAAAATAAATGTGACAAAAGAAATTAGATTCGAAAAGAAAAGATAAAATTAATTGAAAAACAATTGAAAAACACTAAACCCTACCCTAGAAAAAAATTGAATTTTTTTTC